>NC_083713.1:52632500-53232500 GCF_033118175.1 Dama dama
ACTAGGCTCCTCTGTCCATGGACTTCTCCAGGCAATACTGGAGTGGGTTGCCATTTCCTTCTCCAGAGGATCTTCCTGGAGATTGAAACCGGCTGTACGGCATTGGAGGCAGACTTTTTACCGACTGAGCCACCTTGGAAGCCCCAGCATCATCAAAAGTTTATACAATTACACCAATTTATAGACAAGAAAACTGAAATCCAATGTGTTTATATCTTGCCAGACTTTATATTCTGACACAAAATTCCATAATCTTACTGGCTATCCTATGTTGCTCTAATGAACAAAGTATTCCTACATAGAGTTTTGCCAAGAGAATGCACTGGTCATAGCAAACTACCTCTTCCAACAACACAAGAGAAGACTCTACACATGGATATCACCAGATCAATACAGAAATCAGACTGATTCTATTCTTTGCAGGCAAAGATGGAGAAGCTCTATACAGTCAGCAAAAATAAGACCAGCAGCTGACTGTGGAACAGACCACAAACCCCATTGCCAAATTCAGAGTTAAATTGAAGAAAGTAGGGGAAACCAGTAGACCATTCAGGTATGACCTAAATCAAATCCCTTACAATTTTGCAGTGGAAGTGACAAATAGATTCAAGGGATTAGATCTGAAGGGATTAGTGCCTGAAGAACTATGGATGGAGATTAGAGACACTGTAGAGAAGGCAGGGATCAAGACCATCCCCAAGGAAAAGAAATGTAAAAAGGCAAAATAGTTGTCTGAGGAGGCTTTACAAATAGCTGCGAAAAATAGAGAAGTGAAAGATAAAGGAGAAAAGGAAAGATAAATCCATTTAAATGCAGAGTTCCAAAGAATAGCAAGGAGATAAGAGATCCTTCCTCAGTGATCAGTGCAAAGAAACTGACAAAAACAATACAATGGGAAAGTCTAGAGATCTCTTCAAGAAAATTAGAGACACCAAGGAAATATTTCATGCAAAGATGGGCACAATATAGGACAGAAATGGTATAGACCTAAAAGAAGCAGAAGATATTAAGAAGAGGTGGCAAGAATACACAAAAGAAATATACAAAAAAGATTTTCATGACACAGATAATCACAATGATGTGATCATCAACCTAGAGCCAGACATCCTGGACTGCAAAGTCAAGAGGGCCCTAGGAAGCATCACTTCAAATAAAGATAATGGAGGTGATGGAATTCCAGTTGAGCTCTTTCAAATCTTAAAAGATGATGCTGTGAAAGAGCTGCACTCAATTGCCAGCAAATTTGGAAAACTCAGCAGTGGACAAAGGACTGGAAAAGATCAGTTTTCATTCCAATTCCAAAGAAAGGCAATGCCAAAGAATGCTCAAACTGCTGCACAATTGCACTCATCTTACATGCTAGTAAAGTGATGCTCAAAATTCCTCCAACATACTTCAACAGTATGTGAACCATGAAATTCCTGATGTTCAAGCTGGTTTTAGAAAAGGCAGAGGGACGAGAGATCAAATTGCCAACATCTGTGGATCTACAAAAAGACAAGAGAGTTCCAGAAAAACATCTACTTCTGCTTTATTGACTATCCCAAAGGCTTTGACGGTGAGGATCACAATAAACTGTGGAAAATTCTTAAAGAGATCAGGTCAGGAAGCAACAGTTAGAACTGGACATGGAACAACAGACTGGTTCCAAATAGGGAAAGGAGTAAGTCAAGGCTGTATATTGTCACCCTGCTTATTTAACTTATATGCAGAGTACATCATGAGAAACGCTGGGCTGGAGGAAGCACAAGCTGGAATCAAGATTTCCAGGAGAAATATCAATAACCTCAGATATGCAGATGATACCACCCTTATGGCAGAAAGTGAATAACTAAAGAACCTCTTGATGAAAGTGAAAGAGGAGAATGAAAAACTTGGCTTAAAGCTCAACATTCAGAAAACTAAGATCATGGCATCTGGTCCCATCTCTTCATGGCAAATAGATGGGGAAACAGTGGAAACAGTGACAAACTTTATTTTTGGGGTCTCCAAAACCACTGCAGATGGTGATTGCAGCCATGAAATTAAAAGACGCTTACTCCTTGGAGTGTCCATCTAGTCAAGGCTATGGTTTTTCCAGTTGTCATGTATGGATGTGAGAGTCGGACTATAAACAAAACTGAGCACCAAACAATTGTTGCTAATGAACTGTGGTGTTGGAGAAGACTCTTGAGAGTCCCTTGGACTGCAAGGAGATCCAACCAGTCCATCCTAAAGGAGATCAGTCCTGTGTGTTCATTGGAAGGACTGATGTTGAAGCTGAGACTCCAATACTTTGACCACCTGACTCATTTGAAGAGCTGACTCCTTTGAAAAGACCCTGATGCTGGGAAAGATTGAGGGCAGGAGGAGAAGGAGGTGATAGAGGATGAGATGGTTGGATGGCATCATCGACTCGATGGACATGAGTTTGAGCAAACTCAGGGAGATAATGAAGGACAGGGAAGCCTTGCTTGCTGCAGTCCATAGGGTCACAAAGAGTGAGATATGACTGTCTGAACAACAATTAATAAATGCCTAACTACACTAAATATTGGATTATTTATCTGTCTTTAAAGACATGAAACAAAATTTAGGGGTAAAAACAGTTCAATATAATTAATTATGAAACAAAAACAAAGTTATATTCAAAATTAATCACACATATTCTTCAGAAATAATATATCATATACATTATATTTAGTTTTATAAATAACATACATTATATCTGTAATAGTTTAGCATTATTGACAGATAATATCATGAGTATTAAATCAGGTAATTAAAAGTTGCTGAAAGGAGAGAACCAAGAAAATAATTTGTTAAACATAAAGGTATCAGGGAAAACTGCATAATATTTTTAATAATGTATATTCTGCTAAGTAAAAAAAGAAAAAGAAAGAAGGAAGAGATGTAATAAAGGAGGTTTCTGTCAGGCAGCTTTTTTATCTTATTTGTATAAAATTAGCTATTTAAACATTTATGCCAGTCCAAAGTGAAAGAAAATGACCTAAAACTTTAAAAGCATCATATCATTTCAAGATAAACAACAGCTGCATTTAAAATGATGAGAAGATTATTTGCACTTTCATTTTTAGGTCAATATCTGAACTTTAAAAATAAAGTGATACTTAAAAGATTATGTTTTGAGGACAAATATTTAGAGTAATAGAAGATGAAAAAAGTAGGTTTGAAATTATATGATGACCAATAATGTGTCAAGGAAAAATAATTAAATAACAAATATAAATAAAACTAAATAGACTGAAAAATGAACCACAGATAAAGACACTGTCTGAAGGAGAGCACTTAACTCAATAATAAAAGCAAGCACTGTGCCAAAATAGCAAGGTGTTCCCAACCCTTATAGATATTTTATACTAGGACTTATATCTTTTATTCACAAATGTGCAATGTATTTTGAGTACAATCCCCTAAGACTTACGTCTTTTCTCCTGTTGTGTTCAGTGATGGATTGGTACTCAAATAGATGAGTTTTTAAGAGTATATATGTTGAGTGGCAACATCTAGTGGCTCGTCTCCATTATTAACTAATATAAAACATTAAATTAAAGAAGTTCATAGCTTCAAATTGCCTGCTGTCATTAGCAAGTTTCACATGTAAATCGATCTGTGGGCATTTACTCTACCTACAACTCTTTCTATAGGGGTAATAGTTACATCACTGCATTTTAATCCTTTTATTCGTAAGTCTTCAGAGTACCAGGAAATGGGTGTCTCCACTGGGAGTGTAATTGGGAAGCTCTGAATTAGTGGCATTCCTGGTAATGTTTTCCATTTATTTTTATGTCACTAGTGAGAAGCATTACTATTGTTTAATCTTATCTCCACTCCAGAACTTAAAAGGAGTGTATTGTGTGACTTCCTTCCTTTGTTGTCCCCAATAGCAAGGGTCAGGTTCTACCTTATTCAACATGGACTGGAAAGGAACACAAATGAGTAAATCAAGCTAAAAATAGTCATTGCCTCCTCACGTCACTGTTTTGAGTCCAATCAGACTTTGCTCATGTCTCCTCACTCAGGTACTAAGACTGAGGTCTGAGCACCTCTAAGAGGCCCCATCTCCATCCTAGAATTTTTGACATGACCACTTTCATTAGCAGCAAATACTAGTGCTTGAAATTCAACTTAGTTCATATCTAAAAATGAACAATGGAACAACATGGGAAACTTTCTCAAAGATGTCACTCGGTCTCCGCTATCAAGTTATGTAGGAAACATGAAGTTGTTCAGTTTCTAAAGACAGCTCTTGAGATTTTCCAGCAGTCCAATGGTTAAGACTTTGCTTTCCAATGCAGAGGTTACAGGTTTGATCCCTGGTCAAGAAAGTAAGATCCCGCATGCCACAGGGTGTGCCCCCAAATTAAAATAAACAAACAAGTATATGAGTAAATAAAATTTGTTTAAAAAAGAATTATTAAAAAAAAAAAAAAAGCGTCACCCTTCTTTTAAGATATTATTCAAGAAACACATTGAACACTACCAAGAACACAACCTGGGAAACTGGATCATGATCTTGGACTTTTAAATCAACCACACAGGACATCCTTACAAAAGGAATCCTTTAAAAGAGGATTGTACTCTATTAAACAAGCTATAATCATATTTAAATGAAGCAGGGAATATGCTTTAGAAATATTTCAAATTTTATATTTTTAGATTTTTAATTATGAAAGATGTACATCTATAAAACCCTTCTTTGCAGTCAGCTAGCCCAGGTCAGTTTCTACTTTAAAAAAAAAAAAAAAAAAATAGGCATGCCATCTATTCACCCACTGAAAGGATTATTCCTCTTAAGAAAAAAGTGTGATGCTTAAGAGTTGGTAGCTTCCTAGTTTGTATTAATGATGGCAGGTAAAATATGACACATGTCTAAATCATTATCAGTACTTAATCATTGTGTCTAGTCACAAAGGGTAGGAACAAAATTGGACCATGTTCAAATGACCTAATGAGTGTTAGATATTTTATGTACTTCATTCATTTTTCACAACACTCTAAGTGGTAGAAAGTATTGTCCTATTAGATAAGTGAGGATACAAAGAAGAGAGAAAGTAAGTATCTGATTCAGGAGATAATAGTTGCTTCGCTAGTTTTTGGACTTTCCAGAGTTGTTGATTCTAGATATCATGTTTGTTTATTTAGTTGGTTGCTTTTTTCTCTCTAAAGCCATGCAGTTTCCTATCAATGACATGTAAATGGCAGGTTACCTTAAGGAGAGAAACTCTCTATCATGACTACTGGGTGGAAATGGATGGGCATGATATGATATAGTTAATGTGGTTTGTGACCATCAGCTCTCTTCCAGGTGCAGCACAGAAAAACAAGGGACTGAAAATGCAATTACTCTAAAAGTGTCCTGCCCATTTCTACTCTATTTAAGGTTTTTGACAACTGCTACATTTCTTGTCTCCCCACAAATATTTTTAACCAAAGGAACACAATCCTTGCGTCTAATTAATATTCTATTTTTTAAGCAATCATGGACTTCTCACTAGGATATTAGTTTGAGTTTAGAAACAAATTAAATTATTTAACTTGAATATGTCAGTGGTATCTTCATACTCTTCATACACTTCATACAAGTGGTATCTTCATTCATGAACAGATAACTCAACTTATCGATTGATAAGAAATTGTTTTTAAAGCCTTAAAATTATTTCCACCTTTTTGGAAAAAAAAAATGTACGGTTAACTCTCCAACAATATTTATATTGTGTTTGTATCAAATCATGGAGATTATGTTATTTAGAAAATCCCATTTGTATATTTCCTTTTGTATAATGGTATACCTTTCATTGTAAGTAGTGGAATCTCAGAATGAATTGAAAACAAATCAATCTCCAATAGATAAATGAAAAATGTGCAATGAAGCTAAAAATATCCTCCACGAAGGTGCTAGTTGGCTGCGTTGCTTAGCTACCCATGACCAAATAGGTTGACAGCACCACGAACTCTCTGGCTGAGCTGGGTGTAATTAACAACCAGGTTTCCATTTCATTAAGTTCCACTTACAAATCTTAAGAATTTTGAAATGTGCATATTTAGAAGATTTCACCATCATAAATGCAGACAAAATTTACTTCTCAAAAAAATGATATTCCCCTATGTACCTCTAGGTAACTTGACTAGAACTTTCAAATTTTTAAATATTTTAAATTTTAAATATTAAAAATTCAAATGTTTAAATAATGACATTTTTGAAGGCAAAATTCTATTTTTAAAAAAAATAACTGTAGTAAAGACTGAGGGAGAAGGGAATATTCTTTTTCCTTTTAAAATCCTTATAAAAATTGTCTTTTTAGTTTTTCTTTTAAATATAATTATGAGTGGGAAACTTAAGATTGCTTTGTCTTCCTGAAAAGCTAGAAAACATTGATTTTTCTTTTCCATCAGAGGTAATCTTTTCATGCTTTTGTCCCCAGTTCTAATGTATAAAGGAGGTTAATTTCTGAAATATCTTAGATGATTTAGCAGAGTCCTGTGCAGGGAATGCAGTAATTCAGTTCAACAGACAACAAAGCCCATTAGCAGATATTACCAAGTCCTACTAAAAGGCAAGAATAAAGGAAATGGAAAGATTCATATCCCTTCATAATTAACACACAAAGCTTTGAGTGCAGATTACAGTAGGATTATGGTGAATTAAAGAAGTACATTTGATGCTCCTTTTGAAGATTTCTTATTGCTTATCATCCTATTCTGAAATATATATGCATTCATTTAATTCCATAAGTGTATAATTGAAACAAATAGCTGAAATCCATTTACACCATCTGAAAGTAAAAAAAAAAAAAAAAAAAGATTATGTTTCAAGCACATTTGCATCCATTTATAATCTAATAAACTGTACAACATTTTAGTGTTCCATTTTCTTTGCTCTCTGTAGAGAGGCAGAGATTTTGTCTGATACTGGTTGAATTTGTGTTATTTAAAAATAATTTTAAAGTATATTTATCAAAATAATACATGTTTAAGGTAATATAGCCTATAGTATACACAAGTTTATGACGAAAGTAAACAGGCTCTGGCTGCTTTCCTGACTTATCTCAGTCCTGTGGTTTGGGGTTTGCTTTTTTTAAGAAGCTGACAACTTTATTGAGATGAAATTTACATAACAAAAAATTAATCCATTTAAAGTAAGCAATTCAGTGGCATTTAGCTCTTTTACAATGTTGTGCTTCCACTATCTTTATTTAGTTTCAGAAATTTTTCATCACTCTAAAAGGAAAGCTCATACCCTCTAAACAATCACTCCTCACTGGCCCTTCTCTCCAATACTGGCAAGAGCCAGTCAATGCTTTGTCTCTATAGCTTTATCTATTCTGGCTATTTCATTACATAGAAACACACAGTATTTGACAATTTGTGTCTGGTTTCTTTCATTTATCAGTGTAATAATTTTGATTTTAATTATTCAGTAAAGTATCTTCATAATATCTGAAAGTATATCCATAGTTCTCTGTCAGGCAATATCTATTGACTTCTTCAAATGAAATAAGAGCCTTCATCCTACATTCACAATTCTCCCTTTTTATTCCAGTGTTTGAATTACTTTGCTGTTTTTAATTTTTCTATTGGTTGCTATTGTAATTTAAGTGATATATTTAAACTCACATTTTTTTTTTTTCCTTTTTCAATAATATTTTGCAACTCTACATTTTGCATACTAGGGTATTCACATTGCTACATTTCTTCTTTCTTTCTTTCCTTTTGTTAGATTTTGTCTTGTCTTGGATTTGCTGTACTTTAACATTGTCAAAATACATGCATTTATTAATTTTTCAAATATGTATTGAGGACTCACATTTATTATGGACATAATTTTAATTTGCTTTTAATTTAGATCATGATTTTCTTACATGTTGTCCTTGGATGTTTATTTTTCTAAGCATTTGTAATTTTATTTTTGTCTAAGATCTGACTTTATCAGATCTCCATTTTTTAATAAAATTTCAATCAGAATTTTTCATGCTTTAAAAAGATTTTTTAAAAATAAAAATTCTCCCTGAAAACTATAATCCTCCTTCTCCCATCTGGAACATTTACTTTTTAACTTGTCACATAACTTTCAACTTTCACTGCGATGCTTCCCTTCACAGATATTCAGAATTGAAGTCATTGTTTCCTGGAATATATAAGTTCTTCTTTTGGGAGTTATTCCTTTATTATACCATTTATCTTCAAATCTATCCCTATGAAAAAATGAGGTAAGTTTTCTGTAGAATTGCATGTTTGAAAATCTTACTACTTTTATTTAACTTGAATGACAGTTTGTCTGGGTATAAAATTTTGAAAGCATCATACCTTTTCCTTCTAGTATTCAGTGGCACAGATGACAATTCCAATTCATATATATATATATACATACATACATATACAGGAAATATATATATATATATTTTAATGAACAACATTTTTCTTGTCTATAAGTTTTGAAGATCTCCTGGAGAAGGAAACTGCAGCCCACTTCAGTATTTTTACCTGGAGAATCCCCATGGACAGAAAAGCCATCCCGGTAGTCTCCTGCCTGACAGACATAGAAATAGATAACTTCCTTTCCTTACCAGTTGACATAATTAAGTGAGCATCCAATAAATGAAGAGCATTGCACCTGCTCCTTGAATATTTTTCAAGAATTTGAGGGCTTAAACCAATAAACATTTTTAAGCAAATGACTTTAGTTATTAAATTGTATATTATTTTTAAAAATAAAACAAATGAAAGAATATTATATTCTTGGAATGGGTTAAGTCCTGTCATCTTTCCCCTGGTTTCTATTACTCTGTTTTTGCTACCTACCTTGAGCCCCTGCTCAAGGTAACCTGAGTGTGAATGAACTTGTGACTTGAATGAATTGAATGTGCCTTCAGACTTTAGTTATTAAATTGTATATTATTTTTAAAAATAAAACAAATGAAATAATATTATATTCTTGGAATGGGTTAAGTCCTGTCATCTTTCCCCTGGTTTCTATTACTCCGTTTTTGCTACCTCCCTTGAGCCCCTGCTCAAGGTAACCTGAGTGTGAATGAATTTGTGACTTGAGTGAATTGAATGTGCCTTCAGGAAACAATAGTGGATGTTGCTGCTACCACACCCCTCCTATGGTTCCTCTTTAGTGTTTCCCCTCATATAGGATTGCAGAATGAAAGAGAGGTCATTGAACAGGGCTGGTTGCAGAAAACTCTTATCATGGATACTTCAAGTTATCAAATCTAAAGTGAATGAAGATTGCCAAACTGGTAAGGTCTTTTCATGGTAGAAAAGAAAGTGGGGTACTCACAATAAATAACAAACCTAGCAATGAGTATAGATTAGAAACAATGAAGAAACATTCTTCAAAATTCAAGGTAGGTCTGACTTCTGATGAGAAAAACATTAATTGGACAGGGCAAAGTTTCAATTAACAAAGTGATTTAAAATGTTAAAGTGTTTCATTTTTTCTTTTCAATAAGTTTATTTTTGAGATGTCTTTGCTATGTATGGCCAGTACAAGTTGATTGCTGTTATTGTTCAGTCACTCAGTGGTGTCCAACTCATTGCGACCCCATGGGTTGCAGTATGACAGGCTTCCCTGTCCTACACTATCACCCAGAGCTTGCTCAATCTCATGTCCATTCAATTAGTGATGCTATCCAACCATCTTATTTTCTGTCATCCTCTTCTCCTCCGGACTTCAGTGTTTCCCAGCATCAGGATCTTTTTCATTGAGTCAGTTCTTCCCATCAGGTGGTCAAAGTATTGGAGTTTCAGCTTCAACATCAGTCCTTCCAATGAATATTCAGGGCTGATTTCCCTCAGGATGGACTATTTGGTCTCTTTGCAGTCCAAGGTCTCTCAAGAGTCTTCTCCAACACCACAGTTCAGGAGCATTAATCCTTTGGCACTCACCCTTCTTTATGGTCCAACTCTCACATTCCATACACGGCTACTGGAAAAACCATAGCTTTGACTACACAAATCTTTGTTGGCAAAGTAATGTCTCTGCTTTTCAATACACTGTCTAGGTTTGTCATAACTTTTCTTCCAAGGAACAAGTACTTTTGTGTGTGTGTGTGTGTGTGTGTGTGTGTGTGTGTGTGTGTGTTTAATTTCATGGCTGCAGTCAGCATCTGCAGTGATTTTGGAGCTCAGTAAAATAAAGTCTGCCACTGCCTCATTGTTTTCACATCTTTTTGCCATGAAGTGATGGGACTGGATGTAATGATCTTTGTTTTCTGAATGTTGAGTTTTAAGCCAGCTTTTTCACTCTCCTCTTTCACTTTCATCAAGAGGCTCTTTAGTTCTTCACTTTCTGCATAAGTGTGGCGTCATCTGCATATCTGAAGTTATTGATATTTCTCCTGGCAATTTTGATTCCAGCTTGTGCTTCAACCAGCCCAGCATTTTTCATGATGTACTCTGCATATAAGTTAAATAAGCAGGGTGACAATATACAGCCTTGACATATACCTAGTTCTTTAAACTATCTAAAAACAAAACTCTGTACAGTAAATTTTTAATTTGTTTCAATGACTATTTATCAATTAATTTGTAAGGTAATGTGACTGAAGTCATTCCCTTATCATTTATTTCTTTGGTGTAAAAAAACATATTATATGCATACTGTGAGGTTAAACAACATGAAAAATTTAGTAATTATTTCATTAGATTTGCTTTAAATGTATACATGTACACTGGAGTAAGGAGGTGGAGAAGAAAAGAACTTCATTCAGAGAGGAAGATTGCCACAATAAAATAAAATTATTCTGGGATGCTTTAAAAATGAGAAATTAAGTGAAGGAATAATAATAATGATAGTGATTAAAGAAGTATGTGTAAAAATTTACTTCAGTTCAACAAGAACTCTTAGGAAAATAATAGGAAATTGTCAAGAGAACAGTTGTAATGAATATGAGAATGTGTGAAGCAATTCTCTTAGAATCTCCGTATCTGAAACATGTGATCATCAAATTATGCCAAAATCCAGCCTTCTTAATTTTTGAAAAAACACTTATGTGGGAAAACACAAACTGTAGTCTTCAGACTTACTTTTTCTTCAACTATATAAGTGTCAGAGAGCTAAAAAAAGTAGTGAATAAGTAGATGATAACAATATTCTATATCTTGAAAAAAATTTGGTTTACACAGTTGTATGCACTTGACAGAACTCATTGTTTTACATATCTGTGTTCACTCCAAGACCCAGATACATCATGTGAAATGCCAGGTTGGATGAAGAACAAGCTGGAATCACGATTGCCAGGAGAAATATCAAAAACTTCAAATACACAGATGACACCACTCTTATCGCAGAAAGCGAAGAAGAATTAAAGAGCCTCTTGATGAAAGTGAAAGGGGAGAGTGAAAAAGTTGGCTTAAAACTCAACATTCAGAAAATTAAGATCATGGCATCTGGGCCCATCAGTTCACTTCAGTTCAGTTCATTCGCTCAGTCGTGTCCAACTCTCTGTGACCCCATGAACTGCAGCACGCCAGGCCTCCCCGTCCATCACCAACTGCCTGAGTCTACCCAAACCCATGTCCATTGAGTCGGTGATGCCATCCAACCATCTCATCCTCTGTCGTCCCCTTCTCCTTCTGTCCTCAATCTTTCCCAGAATCAGGGTCTTTTCAAATGAGTCAGCTCTTATAGCAGGCAACAAAAGTATTGGATTTTCAGCTTCAACATCAGTCTTTCTAATGAACACCCAGGGCTGATCTCCTTTAGGATGGACTGGTTAGATCTCCTTGCAGTCCAAGAAACTCTCAAGAGTCTTCTCCAACACCACAGTTCAAAAGCATCAGTTCTTCAGTGGTCATCTTTCTTCATAGCCCAACTCTCACATCCGTACCTGACCACTGGAAAAACCACAGCCTGGACTAGATGGACCTTTGTTGATAAAGTAATGTGTCTGCTTTTAAATATGCTGTCTAGGTTGGTCATAACTTTCCTTCCAAGGAACAAGAGTTTTTTAATTTCATGGCTGTAGTCACCATCTGTAGTGATTTTGGAGCCCAAAAAAATAAAGTCAGCCACTGTTTCCTCTGTTTCCCCACCTATTTATCATGAAGTGATGGGACCGGCTTATCACTTCATGGCAAATAGATGGGGCAACAATGGAAACAGTGAGCGACCTTATTTTGGGGGCTCCAAAATCACAGCAGATGGTGACTGCAGCCATGGAATTAAAAGACTCTTGCTCCTTAGAAGAAAAACTATGACCAACCTAGTCAGCATATTAAAAAGCAGAGACATTACTTTGCCAACAAGGGTTCATCTAGTCAAAGCTATGGTTTTTCCAATAGTCATGTGTGGATGTGAGAGTTGGACTATAAAGAAAGCTGAGGGCCAAAGAACTGATGCTTCTGAACTGTGGTATTGGAGAAGACTTTTGAGAGTCCTTGGACTGCAAGGAGATCCAACCAGTCCATCCTAAAGAAAATCAGTCCTGAATATTCATTGGAAGGACTGATGCTGAAGTTGAAACTCCAATAATCTGGTCACCTGATGTGAAGATCTGACTCATTAGAAAAGATCATGATTCTGGGAAAGATTGAAGTCAGAAGGAGGAGGGGATGACAGAGGATGAGATTGTTGGGTGGCATCACCAAGTCCATGGACATGAGTTTGAACAAGCTCTGGGAAATGGTGTAGGACAGGGAAGCCTGGCATGCTGCAGTCGATGGGGTCACAAAGAGTTAGACACAACTGATCAACTGAACAACAGCAAAAGGTTCATGCTGTAGCTGAAACTCCAATACTTTGGTGACCTGATGGAAGAAAACTGACTCCTTGGAAAAGACCTTGATGCTGGGAAAGACTGAAGGTGGAACGAGAAGGGGATGATGGAGGTTGTGATGGTTTGATGGCATCCCCGACTTGATAGACATGAGTTTGAGCACACTCCAGGAGTTTGATGGACAGGGAAGCCTGGCATGCTGCAGTTCATGAGGTCTCAAAGATTTGGACACGACTGAGCGACTGCACTGAAATGAACTGATTCAGTGTTTCATTGTACATAAATTTTACATAAAAGAAGTATAAGCTAATATTGAAATGTAGCTAATGATATGAGTGCCAAAGTATTTAGGAGGAAATGTAGTAATATCTGGGTTTCCCAGGTGGTGCAATGGTAAAGAATCTGCCTGCTAATTTAGGAGACACAAGAG
Organism: Dama dama; assembly: GCF_033118175.1. Taxonomy (NCBI): domain Eukaryota; kingdom Metazoa; phylum Chordata; class Mammalia; order Artiodactyla; family Cervidae; genus Dama; species Dama dama. Next base: position 52,645,656 of record NC_083713.1, read on the forward strand.
ACCTGCATTTGATCCCTGGGTTGTGAAGATCCCTTGGAGTAGGAAATGGCAACCCATTCCTGTATCCTTGCCTAGAGAATTTCATGGACTGGGAGCCTGGCAGGCCATAATCCATGGGGTCTCAGAGTCAAATGCAACTGAGTACATACACATGCACGTAGCAATATCTACTACTTTGAAATATAAAAATATAGTGATACAAATCAGGAAGAGCAAAAGATATATCATATATTAACACATGTAAGTAGAATCCAGAAAAATGGTACTGATGGACCTATTTTCAGGGCAGGAAGAGATATGCAGATGTAGAGAACACACATATTGACATGAGAAGGGAAGGCCTGATGGGATGAATTGTGAGACTAGGAATGACTTATATACTCTACCATGTATAAAATAGCTAGCTAGTGGGAAGCTGCCGTATAACACATGGAGATTAGCTCGCTGCTCTGTAGTGACCTAGATGGGTAGGATAGGGGTAAGGGTGGGAGGGAGGTCCAAGATGTTGGGGATATATGTATACATATAGCTGATTCACTTCTCTCTACAGCAGAAACTAACACAAAATAGTAAATCAACTATACCCCAATTTAAATACATACATATATGTATGTATTAAAATGGATTGAAATATGAATGGGAAAGGGATGATTAGACATGTGACGAAGCAAGTAGAGTAATAATCTATGTGCGGAATACATAAAATATACTGAAATATGCAGAAAATTATTCCCAATTATCAGTATGTTTGACATTTTTTACAATGAAATTAAGGCGGGGGGAGAAAATGATATTAAACATCCTTTAGCAAACAAATTAAAAATATTTCATGCTCACCTATATTCATATGTAACAAAACCTTCCCAGTTTTTAAAGTACAAAATCATTAGGTACAGAAATACAAGTCCCAGAGCCATAACTTAATTTTGATTCAAGGAGGTAGGCTTAAAATAGAAATGCTTTACAAAACATAATCTAACATCCTTTACAACCTATTCTATACATTTACAAGTTGTTGTGGGCTGGGTATGTTATTGGAAGATATAAATGGGGCAGCGGGGTTTAAGTGAAATGCAAAATGACAAAATATGGAGCACTCTCTAGGGTGAAGTCCCCAAGATCTGAACCTGGAACTCTCAAGGCAGTCACATAGTGGCACCCTCGCATACAAGTCATAATTTCACAAAGGAATTGAACTGGTTTCTATCTAAAATCATTGAAAAATAATAATTTGAGAATAAACACAATTTTTACAAAATTAAAACTTGCTTTTGAAAGATGAGCAACCCTGCTCTTCTGATCTAATATGCCTCTGCGTGTTCATTCACTTGTTTGTTCTATAGGGATTCTGAAGTCAGAATTGGCATTCACATAACAAAATAAATCTGTCTGTAATAAATACCACATCCTAAAGTAGATTTCAAATTACACATAACACTTTAAGACACATACTTGCTCATGTTCCTTTAAAAAAGGTGTCTAAGCTATTGTTTACTAAAACTTCATATTTGCCTAAATGTATAAATGCACTAATATCCCAAAGGTATTTCTTTATGTTACATAAAAGTCAGTTATAATCCTGATTCAAGTGGGGAAATTTGTGAATTTGATCAATGAACTCAATTATGGCCCCATTCCAAGGATTTCTACCCTTCTTCTACAATGATACATATCTGCCTACGCAACTGACACTGCTCCCCAAATCTCTTTAATAAATAAGAAGAATACGTCAGAGCATGTGTGTATATTCACGCTGCCTTTTGGTCTCTCTCTCTTTTCTCTCTCTCTTTCATTTTACAGCTCTTCTGGGTCCCCAGCTGATTTTCTTCGCAAGGGTAGTTGCTAATACATTCCTAGCACCCATGCATTATTAATGCTCACCGCTCTCCAAGGTGGCAGTGACAAATAGGAAGCAAAATCTACTGACTAGTGGGGAATGTACTTTTTAGTCATGCTTGAATTTTTCAATCCATTCTGCTTGTTGAGGATTTTTTAGCAAAGGGTCTGTGACAGAATGTGCTTTATACCTCTCTTTTCCTTCACTCTCTCCAAACCCTTTTGTTTTTCAAATCTAAGAGGTATTTAAGTAGCAAGAGAGAGGATTATGCATCCGGCTTTTGAGGGAGAGTAGAGCAAAGAGTACTTTAGATGACTGCCAAAGCAGGAAGGTCATTGTTCCTCTTTACATGGTGAAAGTGGCAGTTTTGACTCCAAAAAGACTATGTATGTAGTCAAGTAAATTATACTATTTTAACTAGGTTACACCAGCTGTAGTATTCCCTGATATAATACTAAGTGTGTATCATGAGGAACATTGATTTTTTAATGTGCAGATTTGTTTCTTCAGATATAAAATCCTATTCATTTTGCAATATAAAGAAGCAATCTGTGAAGTATATTCTGAGATGGTTATTGGGTACTATAAATCCCACTAGCAGTTCTATTACATTTGTTTAATTCAGAATTTCTGCATTTAAAGTATTATACCTTTGTGCATGTAATGATGAGCTTTTAGAAAATATATTTTCAGTGAATAAAAACTTAATTCACAGAGAACAGAAAAATTGGAATTCCCCCAGTGACCAGAGTTGAGAGTAAATCCTTCTTTACTACATTTCCCTGGCTTAAAGATGAAAATAGCCATTCTTAACAGCAAATAGTCAATTGCCACAATATCCATGTTCGTGAATTCTTAATAAATATTTCACTTAAATCACAGCAATCCCTAATTCTTGGGTGAGAGAAAGTAACACTTTGGATAAATTAGTATGTAGTTAGAATCAGAAAAGCAATGGTGGCACCCCAGCCCTTTAAGTGGAATTTTAATTTCTCCCACGGGAAGAAGGTGCAAACAAATTTTTGAGTGAATATTTTCTACCTAATATTGTGTTTTCAATACATTATCTCATTTATATGACAAATTTTTATGAGGTAGGTATTATTACATCTTTTTTACAATTAAAAATTAAACTGAGACAGTATAATTTAGAGCCTCAAAGTGCCAAACTAACCTGAAAAAATCAGTTTGACACCAAAGACTATATTCTGTACACTACACAAGTGTTGTCTTCTTTGACTTTGGGAGACTTTGACTCCCTGCATTACAATATCATTACATTTGATTCATTTAATTGCTTAGTAATTATGATGCACATGAAACTATGTAGTTATTTACAGGTAGGTATCATTGACTTAACCCACTTAGAAGAGTTTTCAAACATGGATAATTGGTTCAAAAGCCTGAGTTTTACAGAGCCCATTAAATGCTGAGAACTAACATATACATTGAGTCATGAAAGAATTAGTTGAAATGATTAGTGGTCTCTTGAAGGTGAATGTTAAATTAATACCTATGTATAATCATAGAATCAGATATTTTACAAGTGATGAGAGCAATAAAGGAAATCTCTTGGGTTTCTAAGTATGTGAAATAGGTAAGTTTGGAATCCTGAAGAACATAAAATAAAGGGGTAAATTGTTGTATGACTCTAGAAGTTATTCCACTGCTGGTCTGCATAACTATTGTAATCCAGGTATCTCAATGTATAGCTGTAAAATTTCCACTAACCATATAGTTTTAGGACAGTAAGTAAAGCCACCCATAGCCCATACATACAGTAAAAGCAGAGAAAAGAATGCAAATACTTGTATTTATATGCAAGTGCAAGAATATACACACCGGAAACCAACAATAATTTCTGACAACCTGGCAGTGTTCAGTTAGGTTTACATCATACAAAATAGAGAAAAATTACTAGTGATAGTGGTCACACAACTCAGATAAATTTAACCTCCATCTAAGGAGTGGCGGAGCACAGGTGCAAGAGGGCCGAGAGGAACTATTCCACGTTCAAGGTCAGGAGGGGCGGCTGTGAGGACATACCCCTTGTCCAAGGTAAGAGAAACCCTTTGATGGTGTGGATCACAATAAACTGTGGAAAATTCTGAAAGAGATGCGAATACCAGATCACCTGACCTGCCTCTTGAGAAACTTGTATGCAGGTCAGGAAGCAACAGTTAGAACTGGACATGGAACAACAGACTGGTTCCAAATAGGAAAAGGAGCACTTCAACGCTGTGTATTGTCACCCTGATTATTTAACTTATACACAGAATACGTCATAAGAAATTCTGGGCTGGAGGAAGCACAAGCTGGAATCAAGATTGCCAAGAGAAATATCAATAACTTCAGATATGCAGATGATGTCACACTTATGGCAGAAAGTGAAGAACTAAAGAGCCTCTTGATGAAAGTGAAAGAGGAGAGTGAAATAGTTGGCTTAAAACTCAACATTCAGAAAACTAAGATCTTGGCATCTAGCCCCATCACTTCATGGCAAATAGATGGGGAAACAGTGTAAACAGTGACAGACTTTATTTTATTGGGCTCCAAAATCACTGCAGATGCTGACTGCAACCATGAAATTAAAAGACGCTTGCTCCTTGGAAGGAAAGTCATGACCAACCTAGACAGCATATTAAAAAGCAGAGACATTACTTTGCCAACAAAGGTCCTAGTCAAGGACCATAGCCATAATCAAGGCTATGGTTTTTCCAGTAGTCATGTATGAATGTGAGAGTTAGACTATAAAGAAAGTTGAGTGCTGAAGAATTGGTGCTTTTGAACTGTGGTGTTGGAGAAAACTCTTGAGAGTCCCTTGGGCTGCAAGGAGATCCAACCAGTCCATCCTAAAGGAAATCAGTCCTGAATATTCATTGGAAGGACTGATGTTGAAGTTGAAACTCCAGAATACTTTGGCCACCTGATGCGAAGAACTGACTCGCTGGAAAACACCGATGCTGGGAAAGATTGAAGATGAGAGGAGAAGGGGATGACATAAGATGAAATTGTTGGATGGCATCATGGACTCAATGGACATGAGTTTGGGTAAACTCCGGGAGCTGGTGATGGACAGGGAGACTGGCCTGCTGTAGTCCATGGGGTTGCAAAGAGTTGGACATGACTGACCGACTGAACTCAACTGAACTGAAGTAACATAAACTGTTAAAAAAGCAAGATTTTACCCTCAACAGTTTCCAGTCTTACCAGGAAAATGGAATACTGATACAACTAAGACACCACTCCAACTAGTACACCACTCTGGTTCTTTACCTATGGATGATAGAGATTAAATTCTACTGTGAGTTCAGAGGTGGGAGAAACTATCACCATCAGGCGATAGAAGACATCACCTATTCCAAACATGGTGTAATTGCTTAAAACATGTTTGTAATTCAAACTTTGAAAACCTTTTTACATTAAAAGCAAAATAATTTAATAATGATCTTATCAAAGCATATAGTTCTTTTCTTTTCTTTTTTTTCTTTTCTTTTTTTTTGGCTAGATGAGACTCTAAACGTCTTTATTCTGTTCATAAAAATCAAATTCACTAATCACAGTAATTAAGGAGGCTATCATTTAAGGTACTAAAAGGTACAGTACAGGCTCAATCTCTTCCAAAAAAATCTCCAAATATGTTATTTCAAATAGCAACACTGTTGGAGTTGACAATGTCTTGTGGTTGTGATTCAGAGCACCTCACCTCTTTGGATATATAGATGTCACAAATATTTTAAAATGTATTAGATTGTAGTCACACATCATATGTACTAAATAAATCATCAAGAGTGGGTGGTTAGTTCCTTCAGGTACCCATGTCTCTTCAACCAGCAGCTGGAGGTGGTCCTCAACAACATACATGATTTCAAGCCATGGTCCTGATTAAAACTCTGAAGATTTTCAGGGAAGAGTCACGGCTTCAGGGTGCTACTTGAGGCCCTGTCTGGTGCTAGTCATCATCCCCTCAAGGACTCATTCCAGCCACACAACCTCTTTCCTGTTCTTTATCAAACATTACCTAAACTCAACTCCACAGAGAGCCCTTTCCTAGTCACTTCAGCTAAAGTAATGCAAAATCTACCCACCTCTGCCATCCTGATTCACAGAATCCTGTAACTCTTTACCCAATTTTATTGTTTTCATAACACCTACCAGGAGTATATTTGATAGTGTTTAGTAGTGTCTGTCTCCACCTATTCTATATTGTAAGCTCCATGTCTATCTTGTTCGTTGCTCTATCTGCAGTGCCTAGAACACATTTATCAAACCAATGTGAGAATCAATGAATTAGTTCATGACAGAAAAAGTAAATGAATGAAGGAAGGTAGTGTAATTTGATTCATCTCACTCAGCTTTCCTCTTTCCTTATGATTACCAGGGAACACTGGGCTTCCCTGCTATCTCAGTTGGTAAAGAATCTGCCTGCAATGTGGGAGACCTGGGTTCGATCCCTGGGTTGGGAAGATCCCCTGGAGAAAGGAAAGGTTACCCACTCCAGTATTCTGGCCTGGAGAGTTCCATGGACTGTATAGTCCATGGAGTTGCAAAGAGTCAGACACGACTGAGAGACTTTCACTTTCTTTCACCAGGGAACAGTAGCTTCCATAGTCTTCCCTTCTACTTCTCTTGGTGTTATTAGCATTGAGAGGATGACTAAGCAAAATTAGTTTAAAAACTGGGATGAACTAAATCTCGTAGTGTTCAGTATTATGTTACCTAATTGACATGATTTTCAATCTTCATTTTCCAACTAAACATTCTCATAAGGTTAGTTAGCTGATGTTAAAAATGAGCCAGAGGAATAAAAACCATGGACCCCATGTCTGCAGTTTCACACTTACTGATACCTGCTGCTTTGCTACAGGCAAACACACAAAAGAAGCCAGGGAATTTCAAAGATGCTTCAGAGTAAAACGACAACTGGGGGGTATTTCCCTGAGTGGACTTTTTCAGCTGTTCTCAAAGTTATATTACATTTTTTCTTCTAATTTTCAGAGGCTTGAATTTTCTTTGACTCAAAGCAGTATTTGGGGAAAAGTGACAGGTACCAAACACAAGGGAGGCAAAAGTTTCATGTTTATAGAATCGCAAATAGAAAGACACATTTTTATATCTCCTTGTGTGAGTGAATTTTACCATTTCTTGTGGTGATATAGACATTAAGTGAGAAAGGGAAGCTGTCACCAGCCAGATATAAATAGAAATGTATAATTAAGGATCAGGAGGGCTTCCCAGGTGGTGCAGTGGTAAAGAATCCACCTGCCAACACAGGAGACACAAAAGATGTGGGTTCCATCCCTGAGTCAGAAAGATTCCCTGGAATAGGGCTAGCAACCTGTTCCAGTATCCTTGCCTGGAAAATTCCATGGACAGAGGAGCCTGGAGGGCTGCAGTCGATGGGGTTACAAAGAGTTGGACACAACTGAGCAACTGAATACACATACACACATATACACACACATAAGGTTGGAACAGAATCAAATATTCTTTTCAGTTCTCAAATATTTCCTATATTTGAAATACCCAAACATTAATTATGACTGCTACCAAGCAGTATCAGATCAAACAAAGAAACAAAGAAAAAATATTTAAGAGTAAAAATAATAATAGATACATTATTATTATTGCTTTCAGTTCAGTTCAGTTCAGTTTAGTTTCTCAGTCGTGTCCGACTCTTTGCGACCCCATGAACCGCAGCACACCAGGCCTCTCTGTCCATCACCAACTCCCGGAGTCCACCCAAACCCACGTCCAACGAGCCAGTGATGCCATCAACCATATCATCCTTTGTTGTCCCCTTCTCCTCTTGCCCTCAATCTTTCCCAGCATCAGGGTTGTTTCCAGTGAGTAAGCTCTTCACATTAGGTGGCCAAAGTATTGGAGTTTTAGCTTCAGCATCAGTCCTTCCAATGAATATTCAGGACTGATTTCCTTTAGGATTGACTGGTTGGCTTTCCTTGCAGTTCAAGGGACTCTCAAGAGTCTTCTCCAACACCACAGTTCAAAAGCATCAATTCTTTGGCACTCAACTTTCTTTATAGTCCAACTCTCACATCCATACATGACCACTGGAAAACAATAGCCTTGACTAGACGGACCTTTGTTGGCAAAGTAATGTCTCAGCTCTTTAATATTCTGTCTAGGTTGGTTAAAACTTTCCTTCCAAGGAGAAAGCGTCTTTTAATTTCATGGCTACAATCACCATCTGCAGTGATTTTGGAGCCCCCAGAAAATAAAGTCTGACACTGTTTCCACTGTTTCCCCATCTATTTGCCATGAAGTGATGGGACCGGATGCCATGATCTTAGTTTTCTGAATATTGAGCTTTAAGCCAACTTTTTCACTCCCCTCTTTCATCAAGAGGCCTTTTAGTTCCTCTTCACTTTCTGCCGTAAGTGTGGTGTCATCTGTATATCTGAGGTTATTGATATTTCTCTCAGCAATCTTGATTCCAGCTTGTGCTTCCTCCAGCCCAGTGTTTCTCATGATGTACTCAGCATAGAAGTTAAACAAGCAGGGTGACAATATACAGCCTTGAAGTACTCCTTTTCCTATTTGGAACAAGTCTGTTGTTCCATGTCCAGTTCTAACTGTTGCTTCCTGACCTGCATACAGGTTTCTCAAGAGGCAGGTCAGGTGGTCTGATATTCCTATCTCTTTCAGAATTTTCCACATTATTGCTTTACTCAACAAAAAGCAATTTGATATTTTTCTTTGATATTTTAAGTTCTTATTTTGTCTTAGCTGTAGGTACAAATGATATCTAGTCCAGAAACATGAGACCACGAGGCACCTTCATGGTGCCTCTCCTGGGAAAAATCAGTAATAAAGAGAGAGGGCTTGGAGTGAAAATAGCAGAGATGAAGTCAGTAGTAAAAATATTATAGAAGCTAAAATATTGATTATATACAGTGATGAAGTTATCTAACCTATAAGTTATGATATCTGTATATATGTCTGAATGTTAAAACCATACATATTATAACTACAATTTTGATGGTTTTGTAAAAAACTGTGTAATTTCTTTCAGTGCCTTATTTCATTGTTATAAGATATTATTCTTCACATAGAATCTGTACTGTACCTCACTCACGCTCTGTTGTTTTGCTTCCTGGATAGATTTACTTAAAATCTACAAAAGGAAGGAAAGAAAAAGATAAAAAGAAAGGAAGGAAAGGATGGAGGATGGGAGGGAGGAAGGAAGGAAGATTTAAAAGTTAGCAATTGAAAAAAATTTGGTTTATGAGGGAAACTAGTCAAATGAGATTTTTGGCAAGCTTTTCTAATCAATTTGATGAAGTAGCTTGATGCATATTTATCCAGGGAGTCTCATTCTATATAGAAACTTATTATATAAATATTTGAAAAGTCTCATAAAACTTTGACCTGGTAGCTCTTTCAAAGCCCTGTATTTGCAAGACTTACATTATTCTGGAAAGGAGAACATCGTGACACTTGTATCAGCTAAGTATTGTATACTCTGGTTGTTTTCCTTTATTGTAAAGAAATTTTACTTTCTTTTTAATTGTATAAAATTTATCCTATAACCTACACTCACTTAGGTAAGCAATTTTTATATTATTTAGGACATAAACTGTCTATGAAAATATATATTCAAATACAAAGTCAACCCCACTATGTGACTGCACTTATTATTTTGCCATTAGTATGCACCACTGGGACTTGCCATTGCTATCACATGCCAGGATTAAGTACCATATTCCCAGATCCCAAATCCATTAGGAACACATAGCCTCTTGTCACTCTAGGTCAGCTGTGAAAGTAAGAAGGCACACGTGTAGAAAGCCAGAGAGGTCCCTCTCCCTAGGTAAAAGGTTTAATGCCATTTTTATCCTACATTTTAACCCAGTGATTTTGTCATAATCTCTGGGGAAGTTTCCCATTTACTTAATCAATTCTTTATCAGTTATGGTATCTACAATATGAAAGAATTCATTTATACACAAGCCATTTGCTGATGACCTTTAAGCAAGGAGCTTCATGTACTTTCTAGGTCTTTCTGAAGTTTATAATACAACATTCTTGACTAGCCCTAAAATAATGGTAAAGGGAGTCAGTGTCTCTTTCCATTTGAAATAGCTATATGTGACCACAATACAGTAGGGATTCTTTTCAACCTCAGGCTTATATTGGCATCGTATTCAAAGTATATGTAATCATAGAATTTATGTCCAGGTCACAACAGTTTGGTGAGGAAAAGAGGGCATTGATAATATACCAAGAAAACAGGCAACTGGATATATAGCTACTTAATTATCTCATGATACCACCAAAGAAAATTCTATTTTAACTAAAAACTGGTTTAATTACTTTAAAAATGCACAGTTCAGGGGAAAGTCTAGTTGGGTAAACATAGTCACTAAGCTTGACGGGAGAAGCTGAGATGAGAAGAGGCTGTGTTAAATTTATGATTTTCTCTTTAAAAATTTTTCCTTTGCATTAAATGTAACAAAATCTTATAATTCCTAGAAATATTGCTGTTTCATTTTTTTCTTTGCACAAAATAAATCTTAATTCCCTATTGAGAAACATTAGTTAAGTTCTAGAATGTTCATTCATGCAGTATTATTAATACTTTCTTATGTCCAGGCACAGTGACAAGAGTAAGAACTAAAAATACAAGTAAGATAAAGTGCTGTCCTCAAGATAAGAGCAGGAAAGACAATTGCAAACAGTGTATTCAGTATATAATGGTTAAAAACTGACACAGAATATTATGGAAGTTTCCTGAAGGAGGCAGTGGCTGGCTGGCACTTTTGCATTCTGTAATGTGTGATACTGAGAGACCCACATGGACATGGTCTTTCCCCATAGAACTGATGACCAGAATCTGACTTATATGAGGAGCGGAGAGAGAGGGCAGAAACAGCTATAAACTGGGTATTGAATACATGAAAATTTTAAGGAGTTACCAGCAGAGAAGATTTTCTCTTTAAAGTATATAGAACAGATTTTTTTTTAAAAAAAAGTTCACAGATTCTTTGCTTTCCAATGCATTTCACAACTCCTTAAATTTGAACTAGCTTATTGACTTCCCAGACAAATAGTGATGGGAGAAGCAAGGTTGTTCAAATTTTAAATTTGATATTAAAGAGATCTTGCATACTTCCTCTTGCTCTAAATAGCCCTCTCAGAGGATGAGAGCCTACATGGATAGGATGTGTGCACCCTAGCCAACAACGAGCTATCTCTCTGCTGACCAGCACTGTAAAATTAGGAGCAAGCCCAGCAGAGACAATAAAAGTCCACCTGAACCCAGCACAAATTACCAAAAGGCAGTCATAAATTACCTATTATAAATAGGTAATTGTTTTAAGCCACTTAGTTTTCTGAGTAGTTTGTCACTCAGTAAAAACTAACTTATTTTATGTATAAATACACACACAGTCATCTGTGTATGTGTGCATAATGTATGCATATACCTATAGGTATATATGTTTATATAAATAGTACAGTATGGGAATTTCCCTGGTGGTCCAATGGTTAAGAATTTGCCTAACTAGGCAGGGGATGTGAGTTCAGTCCCTGGTCAGGAAACTAAGATCCTATGTAATATGGATCAGCTAAACCTAAGCACACCAACTACTCCAGAGCCCATATTCCCTGGAGCATTTGTGCCACAACTAGAGAGTATGTGTGCCACACAAAAGATCCTGCATGATGCAACTAAGACTTGATGCTGCTAAATGAGTCAATTTTTTAAAATAATACATGATTATGGTCATGTGTATATATTGTAGGTTATATGTGCATATATATTACATATACATATATTTAAGTAGACTGGTATGTATATACAAATGCATATAGATATATGGCTTTGTATATGTTTACAGACATATGTACATATACCATATGTATATATAAAATGGGCTTCCCAGTGGTAAAAAAAATCTGCCTCCCAATGCAGGAGACACAGGAGATGTGAGTTTGATCCCTGAGTCAAGAAGCTCCCCTGCAGAAGAAAATGGCAACTCATTCCAGTATTCTTGTCTGAAAAATTCCATGGACAGAGAAGCCTGGTGGACTACAGTCCACAGGGTCTCAAAGAGACAGACATGACTGAGCCTCCAGGGGATCTTCCCAACCCAGGGACTGAACCTGGGTCTTTAAGTCCCCTGCATTGGCAGGCAGGTTCTTTACCACTAGCGCCGCCTGGGAAGCCCCCAGTGCTAGTCTCTCAGCTGTGTCTGACTCTTTCTGACCCTGTGGACTGTAGTCAGCCATGCTCCTCTCTCCATGGAATTCTCCAGGCAAGAATATCTGAGTCATTCCCTTCTTCAGGAGATCTTCCCAACCCAGGAATCAAACCCTGATCTCCTGCATTCATTGCAGGCAGATTCTTTACTGTCTGAGCCAGCAGGGAAGCCCCACATAACACACACATGTAGAAAATACACACACACACAAACTACTTCAGTATTTTTTTTTAAATCTTTACTTGAAATTACACTTTTAAAATGACAAATTACAAGATTTTTTGTAATTCTTTTGTAATTTTGTGTAATTTTTTGTAATTATAAATTATGTAACAAATGGTTAATTTTCTGTTTGACTACTGTGATTCCCAGGCTCTTTCAGACTTCTTTTTCCAAGGATCTGATTGGTTCTGATAAAACCAACTGAATCTCAAGGAATGTGACTTTTAACATGACCCCCAAGTCTTACATTGACTTCCTTATTGCAACTCAGTGAGAAGAGCTTTCACCAAACATTTGCATCTTGCAAACTAGATTAGAGAGGTGACAGAAGTATTTCTTATGTTGGCTATGTGTTCCTGCTGTTGGAATGTTGGTACATCAGGAATAACTGGGCACTGGTCACTGTTGCCCCAGCTGATGCAAAATAGTGCTACCCTTGCTATTAAAGGAGAGGAAAGGGAAAAGTGGGGGGGGGGGGGGGAATGGGAATATTGGCAGGAGGGTCCTTCAGATAGCTTGGTTTGTTTATTTTCTCTTCTAGAAATTTAACGGGAAGAATTTGCTTTTATAGATTTAAATAACCTAAGATATATTTAGGTTAACACGTATTTCTTAAAAAATTCTGTCACTTGTCTGTAATTCTTTGATTAGCATATCTAAACTATATAATTTGAGGAAATTTGACTGGAAGTCTAAGGAGAAGAGAGGAGAGAAAATTATATAAAAATATCACACATATATGAATTTACCCTAGGTTAGGCACTTCATATATGTTCTAACTTGAGAGTAAAGGAATCAGAGTAAATCAATACCATAAAATTCGGTATTTCTGAGACTGACCTAAGATAGACAGGAAACACTAAAACATAAATCAATAAATAAAAAGTGAAATATTGGAATTATGGATAACAGTCTCAAATCCACTTCCCTTCTTAGTCTGTCCTCTCACTCCACAAATTTACTTTTTTGCCCATAAATTTGTTAGCTGTGTGTCAATGATCCTTGAGTGTTTATTTTTTTACCCAGAAATCTCTTCTGACCTCCATGCTTGTATATCCATTTGAATGCATCACCTTTAAATGTTACAACATAGTAAACTCACTAAGTCATTAATTGAAATTGTCATCTTCATATTCAGATTGGAATTTTTGCTTTTATTGGTGAGTGACCCTGGCATCTATCCATTCCTGTGAGTCAGAAATCCAGACATTATTTGTGATACTTGGCTTTTCCTTACTCCAGATCCAACATTTTGTTAGGTCTTATCAGATTCACTCCCTAAAACTTCTGAAACACATTCACTTCTCTCCATTTCCATTGCCATCTGCCAGGTCCAGCTTCTATCACATCATGTCTGAGTTACTTTGATGGGCTCCAGTTTTTCTTTCCAAATTCACTTATTCCTTACCCTCCTTCTCCACTGCAGGTAGAGAGATCTTGTACAAACACAAATATGATAATCTTCCTGTTTAAAATCTTCAATAATTTTTCAACTTTATCACCAAGACAAAACTATTTATTATGGTCTAGAAGGTCTCACATGAACTGAACCTTGCTGACTTCTCTCACCTGTTTATCACCACTGAATTCAGATGTTGAGGTGACAGAAGAAAGGTGGAGAGTGAAGTAAGCCTGCAGTCTGTTCATTGATATCTTTGATTCTAGGTATGACACACTCCTCTTTCCTCTTGCTGCTCTGCATATCTTGCTCACCTTGCTCCACCCATCTCTCATTATCCTCCCCCTGTTAACTCCTAGGCATTTTTAAGACTTTATGGAAATGTGATTTCCTCTGGAACCCCTTTCTTGACCATCACATCCCAGGTTAGTAAGGTCATCCTGTTTAACTGTATCGTTTCTATTACTTTTCCTTTAAAATGCTGTCATAATTTGCAATTATATACTTTTTAAATTTGTTAGATCAATCTCTCTAGATTAATGCTGGCCAATATGCTAGTCACCACTCACACATGATTATATAAATGTAATCTAACTGAAATAAAAAAAAAATCATTTCCTCAATCATATTAGTTGGATTTCAAGAGCTTCATACTGTTAAACAAAAATCGTTCAATTCAGTTCAGCTCAGTCATGTCTGATTCTTTGCGAGCCCATGGACTGCAGCATGCCAGGCTTCCATGTCCTTCATCAACTCCCAGAGTTAAGTCAAACTCATGTCTGTCGAGTTGGAGATGCCATCCAACCATCTCATCCTCTGATGTTCACTTCTCTCCTGCCTTCAATCTTTCCCAGCATTAGGGTCTTTTCCAGTGAGTCCGTTCTTTGCATCAGGTGGCCAAAGCATTGGAGCTTTAGCTTCAGCATCAGTCCTTCCAATGGGTATTTAAGATAGATTTTCTTTATGATTGACTGGTTTGATCTCCTTGCACTCCAAGAGACTCACTAGAGTCTTCCCCAACATCACAGTTCAAAGGTATCAATTCTTCAACACTCAGGTTTCTTTATGGTCCAACTCTCATATCCATACAAGATTACTGGAAAAGCCATAGCTTTGACTAGACAGACCTTTGTTAGAAAAGAAATATCTCTGCTTTTTAATGTACTATTGAGTTTGTTCTAAGCTTTACTTCCAAGGAGAAGCTTCTTTTAATTTCATGGCTGCAGTCACCATCTGCAATGATTTTGGAGCACACAAAATAAAGTCTGTCACTGTTTCCATTGTTTCCCCATCCATTTGCCATTAAGTGATGGGACTGGATGCATTGATCTTCATTTTTTGATTGTTAGCTTTAAGCCAGCTTTTTCACTGTCCTCTCTCACTTTAATCAAGAGGATCTTTACTTCCTCTTCACTTTCTGACATAAGGATGGTGTCATCTGCATATCTGAGCTTATTGATATTTCTCCCTGTAATCTTGATTCCAGTATGTGCTTCATCCAGTGTGGTATTTTGCATGATGTACTGTGCATGTAAGTTGAATAAACAGGGCGACAATATACAGCTTTGAAGAGCCTTTCCCAATTTGGAACCTATTGTTTCATGTCCATTCCTAACTGTTGCTTCTTGACCTGCATACAGATTTCTCAGGAGGCAGGTAAGATGGTCTGGTATTCCCATCGTTTTAAGAACTTCCCACAGTTTGTTGTGATCCACACAGTCAAAGGCTTTGGCATAGTCAATAAAGCAGAAGTAAATGTTTTTCTGAAACTCTCTTGCTTTTTCAATGATCCAGCAGATGTTGGCAATTTGATCTCTGGTTCCTCTGCCTTTTCTAAATCCAGCTTGAACATCTGGAAATTCTCTGTGTACTGTTTAAGCCATGCTTTGGGAATTTTGAGCATTACTTTACTAGTGTGTGAGATGAGTGCAAATGTGCAGTTGTTTGAATATTCTTTGGCGTTTGCCTTTCCTTGGGATTGGGATGAAAACTGACCTTTTCCAGTCCTGTGGCCACTGCTGTGTGTTCCAAATTTTCTGGCATATTGGGTGCAGTAGTTTAACAGCATCACCTTTTAGGATTTGAAATACCTGGAATTCCATCACCTCCACTAGATTTGTTCATAGTCATGCTTCCTAAGTATTCTTGCCTTGAGAACCCCATGAATGGTATGAAAAGGCAAAGAGATAGGACACTGAAAGATGGACTCCTTAGGTTGGTAGGTGCCCAATATGCTACTGGAGATAGTGCAGAAATAACTCCAGAAAGAATGAAGGGATGGAGCCAAAGCAAAAACAATACTCAGTTGTGGGTGGGACTGGTGATAGAAGCAAGGTCCGATGCTGTAAAGAGCAATATTGCATAGAAATCTGGAATGTTAGGTTCATAAATCAAGGCAAACTGGAAGTGGTCAAACAGGAGATGGTAAGAATGAATGTCGACATTCTAGGAATCAGCAAACTGAAATGGACTGGAATGGGTGAATTTAACTCAGATAACTATTATATCTACTACTGTGGGCAAGAATCCCTTAGAATAAATGGAGTAGCCATCAGTCAACAAAAGAGTCCAAAATTCAGTTCTTGGATGCAATCTCAAAAATAACACAATGATCTCTATTCCTTTCCAAGGCAAACCATTCAATATCAGGGTAATCCAAGTCTATACCCCAATAAGTGATTCTTAAAAAGCTGAAGTTGAGCAGTTCTATGAAGACCTACAAGACCTCTTAGAACTAACACCCCAAAAAAATATCCTTTTCTTTATAGGGGATGGGATGCAAAGGTAGGAAGTCAAGAAACACCTGGAGTAACAGGCAAATTTGGTCTTGGAGTACAAAATGAAATAGGGCAAAGGTTCATAGAGTTTTGCCAAGAGAATGCATTAATAATAGCAAACACCCTCTTCAAACAATACAAGAAAAGACTCTACACATGGACATCACCAGACGGTCAATATCGAAATCAGATTGATTATATTCTTTGCAGCCAAAGAATATATATACAGTCAGCAAAACAGTCAGCAAAAACAAGACTGAGAGCTGACTGTGGCTCAAATGATGAACTCCTTATTGCCAAATTCAGACTTAAATTGAAGAAAGTAGGGAAAATCACTAGACTATTCAAGTATGACCTAAATCAAATCCCTTACAATTAAACAGTGGAAGTGGGAAATAGATTTAAGCGACGAGATCTGATAGACAGGTTGCCTTATGAACTATGGACAAAGGTTTGTTACTTTGCAGGAGACAGGGATCAAGACCATCCCCAATAAAAAGAAATGCAAAAAGCAAAATGGCTGTCTGAGGAGGCCTTACAAATAGCTGTGAAAGAAAGAGAAGTGAAAAACAAAGGAGAAAAGGAAAGTTTTTCCTATTTGAATGCAGAGTCCAGAGAATAGCAAGGAGAGATAAGAAAGCCTTCGTCAGTGATCAGTGCAAAGAAATAGAGAAAAACAATAGAATGGGAAAGACTAGAGATCTCTTCAAGAAAATTAGAGATACCAAGGGAACATTTCATGCAAAGATGGGCTCAATAAAGGACAGAAATGGTATGTGGACCTAACAGAAGTGGTGGCAAGAATACAGAAATATTAAGAATGCAAAAATATTAAAAAGAGGTGGCAAGAATACAGAAAAGAACTGTACAAAAAAGATCTTCACGACCCAAATAACTGAGATGGTGTGAACAATCACTTAGAGCCAGACATTCTGGAATGCGAACTCAAGTGGGCCTTAGGAAGAATCACTGTGAACAAAGCTGGTGGAGGTGATGGAATTCCAGTTGAGCTATTTCAAATCCTAAAAGATCATGCTGTGAAAGTGCTGCCCTCAATAAGCCAGCAAATTCGGAAAACTCAGCAATGGCCACCGGACTGGAAAAAGGTCAGTTTTCATTCCAATCCCAAAGAAAGGCAATGCCAAAGAATGCTCAAACTACTGCACAATTGCACTCATCTCACACACTAGTAAAGTAATGCTCAAAATTCTCCAAGCCAGGCTTCAGCAATATGTGAACCTTAAACTTCCAGATATTCAAGCTGGATATAGAAAAGGCAGAGGAAGGATAGATCAAATTGCCAACATCCATTGGATCATCAAAAAAGCAAGAGAGCTCTAGAAAACTATTTCTGCCTTATTGACTACACCAAAGCTTTTGACTGTGTGGATCACAACAAACTGTGGAAAATTCTGAAAATGATGGGAATACCAGACCACCTGACCTGCCTCTTGAGAAATCTGTATGCAGGGCAAGAAGCAACAGTTAGAACTGGGCATGGAACCACACACTGTTTTCAAATAGAAAAAGGAGTATGTCAAGGCTATACATTGTCACCTTGCTTATATGCAGGGTACATCATAACTTATATGCAAAGTACATCATAAGAAACACTGGGGGGAGGAGCCAAGATGGTGGAGGAGTAGGACGGGGAGACCACTTTCTCTCCTACAAATTCATCAAAAGAATAACTGAATGCAGAGCAAACTTCGCAAAACAACTTCTGATCGCTAGCTGAGGTCATCAGGCGCCCAAAAAAGCAGCCCATTGTCTTCGAAAGGAGGTAGGACAAAATATAAACGATAAAAAGTGAGACAAAAGAGCTAAGGACGGAGATCCGTCCGGGGAAGGGAGTCAGGCGGCATTGCTTGGGGTAGGGTCCAGGCCTGAGTGCCCTGAGGACAATCGGAGGGAGCTTCTGTGAGTTGCCAACTTGAACTGTGGGAGACCAAAAGAGAGAGAGAAAATTAACCGGCCCGAACAAACCGCCGGCCGTTCGCAGAACAAAGAGACTGAGAAAGTCCAGAGAAGAGCTCGCAGGCTGTGGACCGGCCCAGCCCCGCCAGAGGCAGGAGGCAGGGGGGAGGGGAAGGTCGCGGCGAGACACAGGGTGCAGGCACCCGACCGGCGCAGGCGGGGACTGGGGCTGGGGACGCGGAGGGCAGAAGGCGCACGCACCCGACTGGCGCCAGGGGAAACTGAGACTGGGTCCACGGAAGAGAGTGGGTGTGCCACACCTGGGGAGAGTGCGCCCACCAAGCCCCTGGCTGCCTGGACCGCTCTGACGGGGAAGGCACAGAGAGCAGGCGCAGCTTTTCGTTCCGCGCTTTTGTGGAACACCCAAGGGCTGGAACCGTGCGCAGCGTGGGGCGCGCTCCATATAGAGCATCCGGGAGCCTGAGCAGCGCAGACGGAGAAAGCAGCATCAGCCCCTCCCCGCAGCGTCAGCCCCTCCCCGCAGCGCTGGCCCCTCCCCGCAGAGCGACGGAACTAGCTACCTGAATAAGAGTCCACCTCCGCCCGCCTGTGTCAGGGTGGAAATGAGGCTCTGAAGAGACCGGCAAACAGAAGCCAAATAAACAAAGGGAACCGCTTCAGAAGGGACTGGTGCAACAGATTATAATCCCTGTAGAAAACACCGACTACACCGGAAGGGGCCTGTAGATATCGAGAAGTGTAAGCTGGAACGAGGAGCTATCTGAAACTGAGCTGAACCGACACTGACAGCAACAGCTCCAGAGAAACTCCTAGATATATTTTTATTTTTTTTTATTTTTTTTTCTCTTTTATTTTCCTTTAAAATTCCCTACTACTCCCCCATTACTCCTTAACTTTCATTTCCATAGATTTTTACGATTTTTTTAATTAGGGGAAAAAAAAATTTTTTTTTTCTTTCTTTTTTTTTTTTTCTTTCTTCTTTTTTTTCTTTCCTTTTTCTCTTCTATTTTCTATTTTTCTTTTTCTCTTATTTCTTTTAAAGAACTCTAGTACTCCTCTACTACTCCTTAATTTTCATTTTCAATACACTGTAACCTTACAAAAAAAAAAAAGAAGAGAAGCCCTATTTTTAAACCAAAGATTATTCTCTCCCAATCTTGACTCTGTGTTTTCTACCTCAGAACACCCCTATTTCCTCCTTTCCCCTTCTCTTTCCGATCCAATTCTGTGAATCTTTGTAGGTGACTGGGCTACGGAGAACACTCTGGGAACAGACAGCTGCGTAGATCTGTCTCTCTCCTCTTGAGTCCCCCTTTTTCTCCTCCTGCTCATCTCTATCTCCCTCCTCCCTCTCCTCTTCTTCATGTAACTCTGTGAACCTCTCTGGGTGTCCCTACCGGGGGAGAATCTTTTTGCCATTAACCTAGAAGTTTTCTTATCAGTGCTGTATAGTTGGAGAAGTCCTAAGACTACAGGAAGAATAAAACTGAAATCCAGAGGCAGGAGACTTAAGCCCAAAACCTGAGAACACCAGAAAACTCCTGACTACATGGAACTTTAAGTAATAAGTGACCATCCAAAAGCCTCCATACCTACACTGAAACCAACCACCACCCAAGAGCCAGTAAGTTTTAGAGAAAGACATACCACGCAAATTCTCCAGCAACGCAGGAACATAGACCTGAACGTCAACATACAGGCTGCCCAAGGTCACAACTAACACAAAGACCCATCTCAAAACTCATTACTGGGCACTCCATTGCTCTCCAAAGAGAAGAAATCAAGTTCCACGCACCAGAACACTGACGCAAGCTTCCCTCACCAGGAAACCTTGACAAGCCAATCGTCTAACCCCACCCACTGGGTTAATCCTCCACAATAAAAAGGAACCACAGACCTCCAGAATACAGAAAGCCCACTCCAGACACAGCAATCTAAACAAGATGAAAAGGCAAAGAAATACCCAACAGGTAAAGGAACATGAAAAATGCCCACGAAGTCAAACAAAAGAGGAGGAGATAGGGAATCTATCTGAAAAAGAATTTAGAATAATGATAATAAAAATGATCCAAAATCTTGAAAACAAAATGGAGTCACAGATAAATAGCCTGGAAACAAAGATTGAAAAGATACAAGAAATGTTTAATAAAGACCTAGAAGAAATAAAAAAGAGTCAATTAAAAATGAATAATGCAATGAATGAGATCAAAAACACTTTGGAGGGAACCAAGAGTAGAATAACGGAGGCAGAAGATAGGATAAGTGAGGTAGAAGATAAAATAGTGGAAATATATGAAGCAGAGAGGAAAAACGAAAAAAGGATCAAAAGAAATGAGGACAACCTCAGGGACCTCTGGGACACTGTGAAACGTCCCAACATTTGAATCATAGGAGTTCCAGAAGAAGAAGACAAAAAGAAAGGCCATGAGAAAATACTCGAGGAGATAATAGCTGAAAACTTCCCTAAAATGGGGAAGGAAATAGCCACCCAAGTCCAAGAAACCCAGAGAGTCCCAAACAGGATAAACCCAAGGCGAAACACCCCAAGACACATATTAATCAAATTAACAAAGATCAAACACAAAGAACAAATACTAAAAGCAGCAAGGGAGAAACAACAAATAACACACAAAGGGATTCCCATAAGGATAACAGCTGATCTATCAATAGAAACCCTCCAGGCCAGAAGGGAATGGCAGGATGTACAGAAAGTAATGAAAGAGAATAACCTACAACCTAGATTACTGTATCCAGCAAGGATCTCATTCAGATATGAAGGAGAATTCAAAAGCTTTACAGATAAGCAAAAGCTGAGAGAATTCAGCACCACCAAACCAGCTCTTCAACAAATGCTAAAGGATCTTCTCTAGACAGGAAATGCAGAAAGGTTGTATAAACGTGAACCCAAAACAACAAAGTAAATGGCAACGGGACCACACCTATCAATAATTACCCTAAATGTAAATGGGTTGAATGCCCCAACCGAAAGACAAAGGTTGGCTGAATGGATACAAAAACAAGGCCCCTATATATGCTGTCTACAAGAGACCCACCTCAAAACAAGAGACACATACAGACTAAAAGTGAAGGGCTGGAAAAAAATATTTCATGCAAACGGAGACCAAAAGAAAGCAGGAGTCGCAATACTCATATCAGATAAAATAGACTTTCAAATAAAGGATGGGAAAAGAGACAAAGAATGACACTACATAATGATCAAAGGATCAATCCAAGAAGAAGATATAACAATTATAAATATATATGCACCCAACATAGGAGCACCGCAATATGTACAGCAAACACTAACAAGTATGAAAGAGGAAATTAATAGTAACACAATAATAGTGGGAGACTTTAATACCCCACTCACAACTATGGATAGATCAACTAAATAGAAAATTATCAAGGAAATACAAACCTTAAATGACACAATGGACCAGCTAGACCTAATTGATATCTATAGGACATTTCACCCGAAAACAATCAACTTCACCTTTTTCTCAAGTGCACACGGAACCTTCTCCAGAATAGATCACATCCTGGGCCACAAATCTGGTCTTGGAAAATTCAAAAAAATTGAAATCATTCCAGTCGTCTTTTCTGACCACAGTGCGGTAAGATTAGATCTCAATTACAGGAAAAAAATTGTTAAAAATTCAAACATATGGAGGCTAAATAACACGCTTCTGAATAACCAACAAATCATAGAAGAAATCAAAAAAGAAATCAAAATATGTATAGAAATGAATGAAAATGAAAACACAACAACCCAAAACCTATGGGACACTGTAAAAGCAGTGCTAAGGGGAAGGTTCATAGCATTACAGGCTTACATCAAGAAACAAGAAAAAAACCAAATAAATCACCTAACTCTACACCTAAAGCAATTAGAGAAGGAAGAGATGAAGAACCCCAGGGATAGCAGAAGGAAAGAAATCTTAAAAATCAGGGCAGAAATAAATGCAAAAGAAACTAAAGTGAACATAGCAAAAATCAACAAAGCTAAAAGCTGGTTTTTTGAAAAAATAAACAAAATTGACAAACCATTAGCAAGACTCATTAAGAAACAAAGAGAGAAGAACCAAATTAACAAAATTAGAAATGAAAATGGAGAGATCACAACAGACAACACTGAAATACAAAGGATCATAAGAGACTACTACCAGCAGCTCTATGCCAATAAAATGGACAACTTGGATGAAATGGACAAATCCTTAGAAAAGTATAACTTTCCAAAACTGAACCAGGAAGAAATAGAAGATCTTAACAGACCCATCACAAGCAAGGAAATCAAAACTGTAATCAAAAATCTTCCAGCAAACAAAAGCCCAGGACCAGATGGCTTCACAGCTGAATTCTACCAAAAATTTAGAGAAGAGCTAACACCTATCTTACTCAAACTCTTCCAGAAAATTGCAGATGAAGGTAAGCTTCCAAACTCATTCTATGAGGCCACCATCATCCTAATTCCAAAACCAGACAAAGATGCCACAAAAAAAGAAAACTACAGGCCAATATCACTGATGAACATAGATGCAAAAATCCTTAACAAAATTCTAGCAAACAGAATCCAACAACATATTAAAAAAATCATACACCATGACCAAGTGGGCTTTATCCCAGGAATGCAAGGATTCTTTAATATCCGCAAATCAATCAATGTAATACACCACATTAACAAATTGAAAGATAAAAACCATATGATTATCTCAATAGATGCAGAAAAAGCTTTTGACAAAATTCAACACTCATTTATGATTAAAACTCTCCAAAAAGCAGGGATAGAAGGAACATACCTCAACATAATAAAAGCTATATATGACAAACCCACAGCAAGCATCACCCTCAATGGTGAAAAATTGAAAGCATTTCCCCTGAAATCAGGAACAAGACAAGGGTGCCCACTCTCACCACTACTATTCAACATAGTGTTGGAAGTTCTGGCCACAGCAATCAGAGCAGAAAAAGAAGTAAAAGGAATCTAGATAGGAAAAGAAGAAGTGAAACTCTCACTGTTTGCAGATGACATGATCCTCTACATAGAAAACCCTAAAGACTCTACCAGAAAATTACTAGAGCTAATCAATGAATATAGTAAAGTTGCAGGATATAAAATTAACACACAGAAATCCCTTGCATTCCTATATACTAACAATGAAAAAACAGACAGAGAAATTAAGGAAACAATACCATTCACCATTGCAACAAAAAGAATAAAATACTTAGGAGTATATCTGCCTAAAGAAACAAAAGACCTATACATAGAAAACTATAAAACACTGATGAAAGAAATCAAAGAGGACACAAACAGATGGAGAAACATACCATGTTCATGGATTGGAAGAATCAATATAGTCAAAATGGCTATTCTACCCAAAGCAATCTATAGATTCAATGCAATTCCTATCAAGCTACCAACGGTATTTTTCACAGAACTAGAACAAATAATTTCACAATTTGTATGGAAATACAAAAAACCTCGAATAGCCAAAGTAATCTTGAGAAAGAAGAATGGAGCTGGAGGAATCAACCTGCCTGACTTCAGACTCTACTACAAAGCCACAGTCATCAAGACAGTATGGTACTGGCACAAAGACAGAAATATAGATCAATGGAACAGAATAGAAAGCTCAGAGATAAATCCACGAACCTATGGACACCTTATCTTTGACAAAGGAGGCAAGGATATACAATGGGAAAAAGACAACCTCTTTAACAAGTGGTGCTGGGAAAACTGGTCAACCACTTGTAAAAGAATGAAACTAGAACACTTTCTAACACCATACACAAAAATAAACTCAAAATGGATTAAAGATCTAAATGTAAGACCAGAAACTATAAAACTCCTAGAGGAGAACATAGGCAAAACACTCTCCGACATAAATCACAGCAAGATCCTCTATGACCTACCTCCCAGAATATTGGAAATAAAAGCAAAACTAAACAAATGGGACCTAATGAAACTTAAAAGCTTTTGCACTACAAAGGAAACTATAAGTAAGGTGAAAAGACAGGCCTCAGATTGGGAGAAAATAATAGCAAATGAAGAAACAGACAAAGGATTAATCTCAAAAATATACAAGCAACTCCTGTAGCTCAATTCCAGAAAAATAAATGACCCAATCAAAAAATGGGCCAAAGAACTAAACAGACATTTCTCCAAAGAAGACATGCAGATGCCTAACAAACACATGAAAAGATGCTCAACATCACTCATTATTAGAGAAATGCAAATCAAAACCACAATGAGGTACCATTTCACATCAGTCAGGATGGCTGCTATTCAAAAGTCTACAAGCAATAAATGCTGGAGAGGGTGTGGAGAAAAGGGAACCCTCTTACACTGTTGGTGGGAATGCAAACTAGTACAGCCGCTATGGAAAACAGTGTGGAGATTTCTTAAAAAACTGGAATTAGAACTGCCATATGACCCAGCAATCCCACTTCTGGGCATACACACTGAGGAAACCAGATCTGAAAGAGACACGTGCACCCCAATGTTCATCACAGCACTATTTATGATAGCCAGGACATGGAAGCAACCTAGATGCCCATCAGCAGATGAATGGATAAGGAAGCTGTGGTACATATACACCATGGAATATTACTCAGCCGTTAAAAAGAATTCATTTGAATCAGTCCTAATGAGATGGATGAAACTGGAGCCCCTTATACAGAGTGAAGTAAGCCAGAAAGATAAAGAACATTACAGCATACTAACACATATATATGGAATTTAGAAAGATGGTAATGATAACTCTATATGCAAAACAGAAAAAAGGACACAGAAATACAGTACAGACTTTTGAACTCTGTGGGAGAAGGTGAGGGTGGGATGTTTTGAAAGAACAGCATGTATATTATCTATGGTGAAACAGATCACCAGCCCAGGCTGGATGCATGAGACAAGTGCTCGGGCCTGGTGCACTGGGAAGACCCAGAGGAATCGAGTGGAGAGGGAGGTGGGAGGGGGGATTGGGATGGGGAATACGTGTAAATCTGTGGCTGATTCATATCAATGTATGACAAAACCCACTGAAATGTTGTGAAGTAATTAGCCTCCAACTAATAAAAAAAAAAGAAAGAAAGAAAGATACACTGGGCTGGAAGAAGCACAAGCTGGAATCAAGATTGCTGGGAGAAATATCAATAAGCTCAGATATGCAGATGCCATCACCCTTATGGCAGAAAGCAAAGAACTAAAGAGCCTTTTGATGAAAGTGAAAGAGGAGAGTGAAAAAGTTGGCTTAAAGCTCAACATTCAGAAAACTAAGATCATGGCATCTGGTCCCATTACTTCATGGCAAATAGATAGGGAAACAGTAGCAGAGTTTATTTTTCTGGACTCCAAAATCACTGCAGATGGTGACTGCAGCCATGAAATTAAAAGATGCTTACTCCTTGGAAGGAAATCTATGACCAAGGTAGACAACATATTAAAAAGCAGAGACATTACTTTACCAACAAATGTCTGTCTATTTAAGGCTATGGTCTTTCCAGTAGTCATATATGGATGTGAGAGTTGGACTACAAAGCTGAGTGCCAGAGAATTGATGCTTTTGAACTGTGGTGTTGGAGAAGACTCTTGAGAGTCTGTTGGACTGCAAGGAGATCAAACCAGTCCATCCTAAAGGAGATCAGTCCTGAGTGTTCATCAGAAGGACTGATGTTGAAGCTGAAACTCCAATACTTCAGTCATCTGATGTGAAGAACTGACTCATTTGAAAATCCCCTGATGTTAGGAAAGATTGGAGGTGGGAGGAGAAGGGGACAACAGAGAATGAGGTGGTTGGATGCCATTACCAACTCAATGATCATGAATTTGGGTAAACTCTGGGAGTTGGTGATGAACAGGGAGGCCTGGTGTGCTGCAGTCCATGGGGTCGCAAAGAGTTGGACATGATTGATCAACTGAACTGAACTGAACTGAACTGAAGGCCACTTGACTTCCTATTTGAGGATGTCTGGCTCTAGGTGAGTGATCACACCATTTTGGTTATCTGGGTCATTAAGATCTTTTTTGAATAGTTCTGTGTATTTCTGCCACCTCTTCTTGATATCTTCTGCTTCTGTTAGGTCCATACCATTTATGTCCTTTATTGTGCCCATCTTTGCATGAAATGTTCCCTTGGTATCTCTAATTTTTTTTTTTTTTTTTTTTTTTTTTGAAGAGATCTCTAATCTTCCCCAATACTTTGTTTTCCTCTTTTTCTTTGCATTGATTATTTAGGAAGGATTTCTTATCTCTCCTTAATATACTTTGGTACTCTTATTCATATCTTTCCTTTTCTCCTTTGCCTTTCACTTCTTTTTTTCCTCAGCTTTTTGTAAGGCCTCCTCAGACAACTATTTTGTGAAGGCAACTCAAGGTGATCAAATGTAACCCAAAGGATTAGAAATCAAATTAGATATTGAGGGTGATATAGAAAGTGGGGAACTATAGCTTACCAATTTAGTAGGGTTTTGCTAAAATTCGACAATGCTGAGGGCTCCATAAGTGGTGCAGTGGTAAATAATCCTTCTGCCAATGCAGGAGATGCAAGAAATGCGGGTTCAATCCCTGCATTGGGAAGATGCTCTGGAATAAGAAATGGTAACTCATTCCAGTATTCTTGTCTGGAAAATTCCATGGACAGAGGAGCCTGGCAAGCTACAGTCCATGGGTCTCAAAGAGTCAGACGTGACTGAGCAAGTGAGCACACACACAGACAATTCAGAGATGAACACGGAGGTTCATAAGCTGAGGACTTTGGAAAGTTTAGGGGAGGATGAGTATAGTTTGGTCAAGAAGAGAAATTTTGTCAGTAAGTACACATGACTTGTTGCCACTGTATTGGACAGTGTAGTTAATAAACATTTCCATTACTGCAGCAATTTCTATTTGGTAGCAGAGGTTTAGACCATAAGCTCTCTGACAATGCAGTCAATACCTATTTGCTCAACATTACATCTGGCTCCTAGTAGATGCCCAATAAATATTGGTTGCTTATTATTAAAGGGAAAAAAGTCTTCTCCAGGCTTCATTTCAAGTTTCTTATTCTCTCTTTTGAAATGATTTAATTAACATTTTTTGTTGTTGTTAGATTTGTTCACTTCCTAAAAGATTAATGAATTGGCTCCTATGGTCATGTCATCATGACTTAATGATTTAATATAACTGTCATTGATGGTCCTATCTTCAACTCAGTGTTGTCCAATAGCACACATTTAAAATTTTCTTAAATCTGACTCTAGGCAATAATGATTTAGTAACATCTCAGGATTAAGAACCTCTGTCGTTTCAGGGCAAACAATTCTCCTCAGAGCTTCCTAAATCACAACTGCCTCTCCCTAAACTGCAATATCACCTTTTTCTTGTGTAGATTGACTGTGGGCCAATTGGCTTTCATCCATATCTGTAAATCAACCATGCCCTGGTAAAGCTGCAGGTTGCAGGAGTAATTAGAAACAAGGCCAGTGAAGCTCTGCTTAAGTCTCCCTGTTTATAACCATGAGTTAGGATTCCTTTCAGTCTGTGGCCTCTTCAGGAGAGACTTGAGGGTGGTTCCACCTGGAACTCTCATTTCTCTTTAATTTTTACTTCTACTTTCATCACCATATCTAGAAGTTTCCACAAAAACATTGAAGACTTTAAAAAAGCTGAAAAGAAAGACTTTTTTTTTGTATGATTGTGGGATCCAGATTTCTGACCGCTTTGAAATAAATTGAACTGTCAAGAAGGCTCTGAAGGGTTTATATCTGATCTACCACCTAAGGCTAAACACAGTCTGGCACCTTCAATGGATTGATGTTAGAGCCATGGTAAACTTTGTGAATGAACCTCAGAAATTCCCGGGATGCCACAAAAATCTAAACAATTAGAGTGTATAAGATGCCCATTAAAGAAAAGACTACAGTTAGTGAATAAAACTCTACATATTAGTACCATTAGAGAGTGTAAAGTTTCAGAAAGGAATCTTGGATGCATTTGCTGCTTCTACATAATATGGAAGCTATTTTTGGATCAGGTGTAAGTAAGAGGTATTTATTTCCAGCAGGTCCTAAATTATCCTAAAATTAACCTTCCATGATCTCTATAGGCAAAGCAATAGATGAACCAGAGAGATTTAGGGAATCACAGGGACACTCAAATAGAGAAAAGACAGTTATATTGAATTAACCGCTCTTGATAGCTATTTTTGCATAGTCTATTGGGAGAGAAAAAAAAAAAAAAAAAAAAAAAAAAACACTAGTAAGAAAATGAAGAAATTTGGACAATCAGAATTCAAGAAATATGTAATTCTTTCGGATTAACACTGATTCCTAAAATTATCATCATAGTACAGATAAGATCAGAGTGCTTACAAAGTGTAAGAGAAGCAGTATACCAATCATAAAACTTTTGAATTCAGAGTCTAAACAAAGATGGTTTGGGTTTGGGTTTTCATGCCCTTTTTTTTTTTTGATATATTCTTGGTTACAAGGGTTGAAAATTAATATCAAAAGCAAGCTATCTGACACTTGTGGATCATTGTTTATAATTATCCATAGAATAAATGTATAATTTTTCTGTATAGGTGTTATTCTATAGTGTGATAACATTCACCTCAATGAGGTTTGTAAAGCCCAAATGAACCAACACTGATAACAAAGTAAAATTAGATGACTCTTAAATATTAAATATACTAAATATTGACTAGATCAAGCAGAGATCAGGGATAGAAAGAGACGGGTGAATCAACAACACATGTAATAGAACTTTACTAACGTCCAGCTAATTACCGTGTAACAATACGGTACCATAAGAAGCCTGTTTCTTTGCTAACATTTTACATGAACTTCTAAGGCAGTTTAGGGCTTCCCAGGTGGTGCGGTGGTAAACAATCTGCCTGCCAAAGCAGGAGACACAAGAGACATGGGTAAGGCAGTATAGTTAATAATATGAACTTCTAAATCATCCACCATCAGCTTTAAACTTTCATTCTGCAGCTTAACTCGATAAATGACACAAACATTCTCACTGTTCCTGTCTATAAAATAAGGCTACTCATTTTCCAGGGTAAAGGTTAAGACTTAGGTAAGGTGTTGTACATAAAAGCACCTATCACATTGTTGGTTCATAATTGACACCCAATAAATGAAAATATTATGTCTAATAAAGAGAAGTGCTCATTTATTGAGAAATTATTAGATAAAATGAGCATGGTTTATGATCACATGACTCTTGAATAAAGTTAGTTAACATATCTAAAAAATACTTTAGGATCAGAGGAAATGTACCATATTCATTAGCCCCCTCACATTCAACAAATTCTGTCAATATCTGGATATTTCTAAAGAAACAGACCAGATATGTGCTTCTTTAAAGTTGATTTTATTCTAGTTGTCTTCTGGGTGTTTGAAATTATGAAGAAATGATTTAGTAGCAAAGATATATCAAATACAAATGACAATTAGGATAATTATAACACTGAGGAATATTTTCCAATTTTAATGAAAATGTTTCTGGACTCAGTTTACTTTTTCAAAGCATGAAATCATGGCTTATAAGCATTTGAGAAAGGCTAGAGACAAAGTAAAAATTTTGTTCTATGATATCTTCATTGCAGTATGTGAAAGTGAAGTTACTCAATCGTGTCCAAGTTTTTGCGATCCCATGAACTATACTAAGACTACCAAGCACCTTCATCCATGGTATTTTCCAGGCAAGGACACTGCACTAGGTTGCCATTTCCTTCTCCAGGGGTACTTCCCAAGCTAGGGATTGAGCCCGGGTCTCCCGCATTGTCGGCAGACGCTTTACCGTCTGAGCCACCAGGAAAGTCCAGTGGGTGCGTGCATGCTAAGTCGCCCACTCATGTCCGACTCTTTGCAATCCCATGGACTATAGCTGCCAGGCTTCTCTGTCCATGGGATTCTCCAGGCAAGAATACTGGAGTGGGTTGCCATGACTTTCTCCAGGGGATCTTCCCAGCACAGGGATCAAACCCAGGTCCCCTGTGTATCCTGCATTGGCAGGCGGGTTCTTTACCACTAGCATCACCTGGGAAGCCTGATATCTTCATTAGTTTTATAAAATGACTGAAGCATAGGTGTCATACTTTTTTTGCACTGCCCATTTTTAAAGTATGTACTGAATGCAAAGATGATGAATATTTAGCAACAGTTTGAGAATAACTTCAAAACCTATGAATTTTTGTATATATGGTTAAATACTTAAATTTTTATATATTCTAAATGCAGTTAGTCTTTGTCACTGTCCTGGTATACTTAGTGAATCTATATTTTATATATTTCTTGATAGAGGCATATTACATTCCAGAAGTTTAGAACCCAACTTTCAGACATTGCATAAAAAGTGAATTATAGCAGACATTATCTGTGTTGAAAAACCAATGTACCGCATCATCTAATTTCATAAAAATATAGTATGTGCCAGATTGCTGAGAAAATAGTTTTGCAAAAGCACACAAACTAATATTGTTACTAAAAAAGAAAATAGCTCTTTTTGACTTTCCTCCTTATCAAAAGACCCCAACTCAAACAGGACAAGTTTTTGGCAGAAGAATCATTTGTGTTTTCTAAATGAAGTCACTCTGTGCCAACTAAGTGTTTCTTCTCTATTCTTCTTTACTTGGTAACTAAAGAAATCCAAGTGCATTTTACGGTTTAAAAAGAAACACTGCTACTGGCTTGGGACCTTGCCCAACAAATATTGGCCTGGAGTTTATTTTGTCAGTCATCAGTATACCCAGAAAACAAAGGAACGATGGGCAACAGGGATGCCAACAGACAGTTATTGGGACACGATTCTAATTTAAAACTAGTCTTGACTAGTTTCCCTTTATCTCTTCCTCTTCTTTTTTGTCTGTTAGACTTAGAATGATCTAAATCTGCTTACTTCTGGCTGTCAGTCTCCACATATCCACCTTTCCTGCCAATGCAGTGTCATCCATCTAGAACTCTGGGTTTTTTGGTTTCTTGCTTTCAATCTCTAATTTATTAAGCCAATTTTCCACTTTTCCAAGACTCCCACACCTATGACTCTGCCATTTACTGCTGATGTGGAACTCTGTCAAAAATTCTTTCAAAATGCAAGCACTCTGTGAGGATTTGTGCAGTTGTTTACAAAAAGTTTTTTTTTTATTTTATCAACAAAATAATTACCTTTTTATGGCTTCCCCTGGAGCCATAGATTTTAAAGGTGAATAGAGTAAGTATTTATTCTAAAGATGAACAGAGCAAATATGAGGTCTAGAGGCTAGATTTTAAAATCAGAAGAATAATAATTGTATATTTTTATACTTGAGATGAATAAATAGCTATTATCAGAAAACATATTTTATAGGTTATAAGATTTTATCAATTCATAAAATACTGGAAAGGCTTGACATTTATTCAGTTTTCCTATGCAGAGGGAAAATACCATATTGCTTTTTTTTTATACCACCAGGTAAACGTTTTCCACATGTTAAAGGCTCAACAAACTACAGAAAAAATTAGCATATGCTCTCTAGAATAGGGAATTACTGAATATTACTAAATGTTGAATAGAGAATTACTGAAAATTAGTAAGCACAGATTAAAAATATAAAAACGAGCCAGGGAAGATGACTCCCACCTATGGAAGGCAGGAGGATGCCTTGAATGCACAAGTTCTAGGCTGTATCTGCACTAAATTAAGTATTAATATGGTGACCTCTTAGCAATATGAACATTAAAATAATTTTGATTTGAAGTGATTTCTTATTAAATACAATAATATGTTTGATGTGGTAAAGCAGGGTCCTGACAGTAGAATGAAGACCATCATTTTGGGGCTTACACAATTAATAAATCATATTTAATCTATTTTTTCCCCTTGAAACATTAACTTGAACCAAAGGCCTTGAAAAGTTACTAAGGTAAGCAACACCATTAGACAAAAAAAAAAAATTTAATTCAGATATACGATTGAAAAGGTATTAAAAAATAAAATAAAGCAAATTATAATGTTACATTTTAACTCCTGCATTATCTATCATTACATAAAAAAACGTTCCCCAAATTTTGTTCCACAGCACATGCAAGAGTGTATTACAGTAGGAAGAAACTTCCACATTTAAGTCAGTTTGGGAAATGCTGCATGTAATGTCTCTGTCTTGACATGCAGATTAGCATATTAATATGAACATATTTAGCTGTGTTGGGAGTAAAATTCCCCTCACATATTTTAGCACAGAATGCTTTTGGTAGCATTTTACCAGACTGTCTTCTGAAGAATACATATTGGGAAATGTTGGCTAGGCCTAAAGGTCCATCTTTTAGTTAGTAATTTGACACTAATTTTAATTTCAAGAAAACTTTCTTTTCTGTCTCTTATGTGTGCCATATAGCAATAGTTGTCTAGGATGTGTTTGTTTGAACAGGTGAAAACAGGGATAGAAATTTCAGAGCCTTAAATCATAGTCTATTTTTTCCCTAAAAATTAAATAGGCTTTTTCTGTCATAGAAATTTCTTTTCATAGAAATTTTCCAAACCAATGTTTTTTATAATTTTACATAATGTATGAATAGGTTATATTACAGAAAGACAAAGCAAGAATATTGAGCCTATACCAATAATATAATATTTAAGTAAAGAAAAACTTACAGCAAAGCAAATCTTAAATTTAAGTAACGCATAATTGCTATTATCCTACAGAGTTCAGCATAAGTTATAAGTAGTCAAAGTAGATCACTGGAATTAAAAGGACTGTTTTGTTACATAATCAACTTTTGAAGTTTCTTTTTTTGAAGTCTTTACTATTACTTGAGCCACTCACACAGACACACACACACACACAACATATTACTGAGGGAATACTTTCTTACCCAGTATTGAAAGTTAATTATTTGCACTTACAAAGTCTCTCATATTTAAAGTAAAAAAGTGAAGCTATCTAATCAGCAATCAGACTTAAGTAAGCATTCATTTCTTGTTTCCCTAGGAATCCCTGTATTTAATCAGTGTTCTAGATCTACCCTACCATACTTTCCTCCATATGAAAGATTTAAGACTGAGGAACAAAGCTACTGTTTGGGACCAGTGGGATGAAGTTTATTATTCAGCCCTGTAATGGCAAGAGCTAGATACTACTTTTTTTCTTTCAGTAAGGAGATATTTATTTAATAAAGAAATGGTTTAGTAGATTTATTATCTAATAGATAGTAAAGCCCTCTAACAATTTAGCTCAACAACGCATACAGAGGGCCTGTTTTGTGCAATTGCTCTACGCTAAAGATTTACAACTCTGGTCAAAGTGCTCCAAGAAATTTTCTTCATTCTTATTTCCAGATTATGCCCATGTTTTACTGATACCTTGTTTTGCTGATACCTTGGCAGGGATATATTTCATAGCAGATTATTTTTCTGTCATGAGCATCCTTAAGATCTATGTGTGGAACTTCTAAATGTCCACATTCTATGCATGACATGAACCAACTTTGTTTCCTTTAATGAAGTGAGAAGGAAAACATCAGAGTACATGGAAACATATGACTAATGGAAACAGTAAAGAGATCCAGAGTCTCCCTTCTCTTCTGTTACAAAGTTGTACCCCATCAGGAAGAGAACAAAAGTTGAAAGTAATTTTGAAAGGAGATTTCATGAATCAAGGAAACCTCTAAAAACACCAATAGTTTCATAAAGTGATGATAAGACAGAGAAAGATCAATAAGGAATGATCACGCCAAACCAATTTATTAAATATTACCTATTCAAAAACAGTGAATGAAGTTATTTCACGTATTTTTATTACTCCTTGGCTAATTTTAAATCTAGTGATCCCTTAAAAACATGATCTAAATTTAACATTTTATTGCTGCTTCATTATTTGAATAAAGATTACAAGTCTTTAATCTTGCTGGCTTGAAAACGAAATTATTTTTTAGGAGCTTTTTGAACAGAAGTGGTGTAACTCTCTTTCATGAAAAACATGATGCAGCAGAAAAGATAAAAGATTTATAGGGAATTTCTTTTTCCTCTTTTTGAAAGCTGATGCCTATGGCTTTCACTAATTGAAAATTTTCTTTATAAAAACAGACCTGTAGGCAGTCTATTTGCAGACACCAGCATTAACTGCGCATTGTAACTTCCTGCATTAAGAAAAAATTTACTAAGAGATCAATGGGACCGGATGGTGACAATTTGTAATGACATGGGTGTGCAGAAAAACAAGTAATTACCTAGTCATTATCTTTGATAGTTTCAAGTGATATCCCTGAAACTATCATTATCCAAATAAGAATAAGAGAAAAATTTAGTGGTCATTAACATTGAAAACACTTATGGTTCATTTTTACTGAAGTTTTTCAATGTAGTAACTTTCATGAATTAGCGGTGTTATGTGTGTGTGTGTGTGTGTGTGTGTGTGTGTGTATAAAATTATGTCTATTGACATTCCAATGCTAAACCCTAGAAAGTGTTATTTAACATTTGATTAGATGTTTAATGATATTGCCTCCAAATATTTTGTCTGTTATAGTCTTTGTTACCATGGACTGTAGCCTACCAGGCTCCTCCGTCCATGGGATTTTCCAGGCAAGAATACTGGAGTGGGTTGCCATTTCCTTCTCCAGGAGATCTTTCCCACCCAGGGATCGAACCCCGGCCTCCCACATTGTAGACAGACGCTTTACCATCTGAGCCACCAGGGAAGTCCTCTGCCTAAGATACCAGCAATAATTGAATAAAAGGGTTGTACTATTTCACTTAGGGATTCCCAGGTGGCACAGTGGTGGTAAAGAATTCACCTGCCAATGCAGGAGATGCAAAAGACTCTGATTAGACCCCTGCGACCAGAAGATCTGCTTAAGTGGGAAATGGCAACCCACTCCAGTATTCTTGCCTGGAAAATTCCATGGACAGAGGAACCTGGTGGGCTATAGCCAATGGGTTTGCAGAGTCAGACTCTACTGAGCATACATACATGCACTCTCATGCTTATGCTTAGGGAAAAGATTCTGTGTTATTTTTACTTTTATTATCTGTATTAAAGCTTTGTGAATTCCAAGGAAGAGAAGAGTTAAATTTGTTATCTGTCCAGGTCTATATCAATTTAAGCTCTGCAATTCAAATACATTCCAAAATCTTCGAAGTAAAACTATATAGCAACCATTTCCTTGCTAATATAGGCAAATTGATTTTTTGTTGTTCTTAAGTCCAAATTGTTCTTTTTCATTATGTTCAGATGAATAGACTCTGAATTCCAGATCAAAAACTGGACTTTGGCTTCTAGGGGAAAGAAAAGAGTATATAAAGAAGGATGTTTACCTTCTTCAGTTGGTGTAAGTGAATGATAAACTTTGACTAAAAAGTCATAGTGTATTAATATTAGACTTAATTAAATGGAATGCATTCTTTCATCATATTTTTCTTTCTTTGGATCATATTAAAAAGCTTATTTTTTAAATAAAAATAATCATTTTGTTAAAGTAGTAATGAATATTACTACATTTAACTGAAAAAGTAACATTAAAAAACAAAACAAAACACATCTCACCACTCAAAAATAGCCACAGAAATGTTTTGGTGCAGTTCCTCCCAATCTGTTGTCTAGGAAAAAGGAGGCATCTCTATTCCCTCTGTGACAGCTGGAAAAATTCTTTATACCATATGGAAGCATATGAGTCACCCCCACCCCCTCCAGTCAGAAAAACCCTGCTGGGGCCATTCACACTTGAAATAAACTCCAACATTCTTTGCCCATCCCTCAGGGCCCTGCATGATTTAACTGAGTACTCACCCTCTGACGCCAGCTCTCTTAAAGGGAGTTGTGTGGGTATCTATTGATAGTCCCAGAAACTAAACCATCAGTTCTTTATATCATGACCTCCAATATTCTAGTTTGGCATCATTTAAGATGATCAAATTATCTCTATTTTCCTTGGATTGCCCTCATTTTAAATCTGACAGGCTCACATTCCAGGAACATACTTAGTTTTTGGCAAATAAGATATCCCTAGAATAAGGGTATTAATTATAATATTAGCATGTTGGTCATTTTAGATAGATCAACCATTGAATAATATTTGTTCTTAAGTCCACAGTTTCATGCTTCACGGCACAACTTATTATATATTCCCCACTGATTTGGAACACTGTCATTACTAAAAGTTAAAATGAGAAATGATTGACACTGGTTTTTGACTATACATTCTCATGCATTAATCTACATGTCTATGTAAGTAATAAGATCATACTTTTTAAGTAATTGTGACTTCATGGCATTTAATGATACACAGGAATAGAAGTGTCCATCTCATTATTTTTATTTTCAACATGCTATTTTTGTTGATTTATTTTTCAGATATATTTCAAAACAATTTTTCAAATTATAAAGATGCCATATTGGAATAAAAATCTGTATTAGAATGTACAGTTTGAGAAAAATGCCTATAGTTGTAATATTGAAATTCTCCATTCAGAACATATATATATATTCATGTAATTTTTCAGATTATCTTTATGACTTTTAATAATGCAATTAGTAATAAGTTCAGAGCATTATTACCTTTACTTTAGTTTTAATTGATTACTCCTTAATCATTTTGAGTTGTTTTAGTGGGTATTTCAAACTCAAAAAGAAAAGTTATGACCAACCTAGAGAGCATATTAAAAAACAGAGACATTACTTTGCCAACAAAGGTCCCTCTAGTCAAGGCTATTGTTTTTCCAGTAGCCATGTGTGGATGTGAGAGTTGGACTGTAAAGAAAGCTGAGCACTAAAGAATTGATGCTTTTGAATAGTGATGTTGGAGAAGACTCTTCAGAGTCCCTTGGACTACAAGGAGATCCAATCAGTCAATCCTAAAGGAGATCAGTCCTGAGTGATCATTGGGAGGACTGATGCTGAAGCTGAATCTCCAGTACTTTGGCCACCTGATGCGAAGAACTGACTCATTGGAAAAGACCCTGATGCTAGGAAAGATTGAGGGCAGAAGGAGAAGGGGGACTACAGAGGATGAGATGGTTGGATGGCATCATCGACTCAATGGACATGAGTTTGACAGTAGACTCCGGGAGCTGGTGATGGACAGGGAGGCCTGGCATGTTGCAGTCCATGGGGTTGCAGTGTTGGACACGACTGAGTGACTGAACTGATGCTGATACTGACTGTGGCTATCCTTGTAATGCCTCTTTCTTACCTATGTGAGCTTAGTCGATCAGTCATGTCCAACTTTTTGTGACCCCAGGTTCTTCTGTCCCTGGGAATTCTTCAGGCAAGAATACTGTAGTGGGTTGCCATGCCCTCCTCCAGGGGATCTTTCCAACTCAGGGACTAAACCCAGGTCCCCCGCTTTGCAGGCAGATTCTTTACCATCTGAGCACCAAGGAAGCCCTTGAACTTCTAATCCAGTCTAATAGGAGGATCAGAAACAGTTGAAATTCATATAACAAAAATATTCATTTACAGTTTTACTTCAAGGAAACATTAACTCTCTTCCCTTTCTCATAATACAGTCTGATTTGGAATTCCTGGTCATTCCTTCAAATATCACAGTGATCCATTACCTTAATGGCACCATGCTGGTTGGACGCAGCAAACAAGAGCTGGCTATTACACTGATTACACTGGCAGACCTGGGAAGATACAGTCACTCCAGAGAGTGGGAGATAAATGCTTGGAAGGTACACAAACCTATGAGTTCAGTAAAGTTTTTAAGGTCCCAATGGCCAGAGGTATCCTGGGCTATCCTCTGTAGAGTAAGAGAAAAACCCCTGCATCTTGCATCTTCTACTACAAAGAAGGAGCCACAGTGCCTGGTACACCTCTTGATATTCTGGTCATAGTAAATTGCAGCCACCACTTAGCATCATGTGAAATTACCTCCTTTGTTTAATTAGTTACTTATTTATCATCTGAATTTTTCCACTTAACTTTAAGCACTATGAGGAAAGGAAACTGCTATAATTCCAGTATCTAAAATTATGTCTGGCTCATCGGGTAGTAGGAGCAGTATTCCCCAGGTGCAGGTAAGGAGGGGTGCTTAGAAATCCATAATAAAAATACACATAAGTGCAAGTTAATTTGCTTTCCTTGATACTCACACACCAGGATTATGAAACAATTTTAGTAGTAAAATGCATCTCTCTCTAAAAAATATTTTAGTATAAGTTCTAAACAATCACTGTGGTTGCCATTAAGTATATATATATTTATATTTATATATATTTATTATTTTAAATATTTCTCCTTTAATAAATATAGTATTCTACCTATAAGGTGATTCTGAGATCTCCAAGTTATAGCTGGTCCATGACTCAAAAAAGAGGAATAACTACATGAGTTTCCTTAAGATTGTAAACTAGTAGAGATTTGAAATTATTTAAGCCTCCTTCAGATTTTTGTCCCTGCATCCAGTGGTACTACATATTCTTATCTTTGAGCAATGGCCACAAAAGGCAATGAAATAGGATGTGAGTTACTTTAATTGTATTGTTATATGTGACCACTTAAAAATGTTTTGTGTGTTTAAAATTTAAGGCAGTGAAACAGTGTGAACTTTGGGGTGTATTATGTTTGTTTGATAAGTGAAAATTTTGATTATTCATGAAGCATATTATTGGATTTTGATAACATCGTTAACATGACATTTCATCTTCTTTGTTAAATAAACTTTATTTTAGAGTGGTTTTAGGTTTACGGAAAGATTGCAAAGATAATGTAGAGTTCTTGAATACCTTAAACACAATCCATCTTATTATTAATGTCTTACATTAGTATAGTAGATTTGTCATAATTAATTAACATTGATGCCTCATTATTAACTAAAGATTGTCTTAGTGACATGAAGAGTGGACATTTGATTTCCAAAAACATAGATATAGTCTATCAACTTGATTGTGCAGTCATAAGAGCAGTAATCATAAAAAAGATGTTATGGGAAAAAGGTTATTGATTGTTAAACACAGTAAACAGTATAAAATTGTACACAGTGATGGCAACTACGTGAAGATATAATATGGACATATTATATGAACTAGAGGGAAATAAAAAGAAATGAAATAAGTGTTAATATCATGTGATATTAGAGATAATTATAAATTCACATGCCATAAAAAATAATACAGAGAGATCCCATGTGTCCTTCACCAAGACCCCCCAAGGATAACGTCTTACAAAATTGTACATTATCACAACCAGGAAAAGGATATTAGACCAGGCAATACATGCATCTTCCTTTAAATGTCAATTATTTCTAAACTAAAGCTCAATAAAGAAAATGATGATTATTACTGATTGCTCTGTATGTATTATTGAAAACAGTTTTGTTACAGAGGAAATAGGATTATGCATCTGGGTATCAGAATTGGTAAGTATGCAGTGGTCTGGCCTTTTTAGATAGATATATAAACCCAGAAAGTAGGACATTATGCTAGTAAGTAAATCAAAATGCATATTTTCGACTTTTCTCTCTTTAAATTAAATGAACAATTTCTAATTTCTCATGAAAAATGGTTATTATAATCATTCTCTCCTGAATGCTTTTCCTCTGACTTTTTAACTCAGTGGTGAGTGCCCCATAACTGATCTGTGTTGGTAAGAGACACCAGACTCTCTCTGTTTCTCTAGGTTCACATCTCACTCTACTTCTCTTTAACCTTGAGCAGGAAAATGAAATAAAGCAGTTCTCTAAATAAAACTCAAAGGCAATTTGCCCCTTATGTACATTTAAGGAATCATAGGAAGATTTAATTAATCTGATTCTTAACAATCTGAAAACAGATGGGCACTAAATAAAAACAGGATATTGCTATATTGTCAATCACATCAATGGAACTCAAAGTTGTTGATTTGCTTCCCACTTTAAAAAAATGAATATAAATTAAAATGCAAATGGAATGACAAATACAAGTCCATTTGAAAATTAAAATACTACCCTGTAAAAAAATTAAATGAGACAATGAGTCTATCACGGAGGAGGTAAAATATCAATAGGTTCTTACTCATTTGGTCTTCAAACTAATGATCAAGGTGACAGGGCTTGAGTGTCCTGGTTGAAAACTGTAACATATTTTTCAAAATGTTTCTCAGAAGAAGTACAGCATAATAACAAATATCATCATCTTGCACATTGGGTGAGCTACATGCAAATTAGTCAACAATTATGGTTGACTAAGAATTATATTTAACAATTGAATGTCATTTCATACATGAATTATCATAAGGCAATTGAAAAGTAGTATCATACAGCAATTGAAAAGTAGTACTCAAAGTAGTCATCTTTAGAGAGGTCAGTTTTAACATGCAAATTTGGAGTTAATGTAGATTATTTGTAAAATAGAAAGAGGGTCAAATCCTTACTTTTATTGGACAGAGAGATTGGAGTCAATGCATTATGGATAGACTTTGGGAATAGAGAAGAGGAAAAAAATAGAACTTTGACAAGTTTAACTATGGTTTCTTGAGAACTTCATAAACTTTTCTTTTCAAATAAAACTCTGAAGACTATATTTTGGATATTCAACCATATCTTGTCAAGCCTCTTAGTCAAGTGACCTGAAAGTAATTTTAGATGTGTAACTTTTTATCTCTGCTCTTTTATGCCCACATACATTACTATTGCTCTCTTTTCACTTTTAACTTCTTATGTTTCTAATAAAGCCATACTTTTGAAAATAAACACTTGTCATTTGGAACACCTATTTGCAGCTTTCTACTTTTCATTAAGTGGAATTTGGAGGGAGTATTTTCTTTTTCTTCTAGATATATTTGCAGCTAATAATATCAGAAACATTTTAATTTTAAAGCTTCCATCTTTAAAAAGAAAGAAAAAGCTTCTTTCAAACCACTTAACTCTGTTATTAATTCATATTTGAACCAAAGTTAATCCTAGAGATTTTCATAAATCCCAGTCTATAAAGAGATCCAATTGTTAACAAAGCTGAAAATACCAATTTTATAACATCAGTAATTTATTCATACAATATTAACAACTAAAAGAAAATTTAACCAAGGAGCTGAAGTATTTGTATACTGAAAAATGCTAGACATTAATGAAAACAATTAGTGAAGATACAAATAAATGGAAAGATATTCCATGCTCTTGGGTTGCAAGAATCAATACTGTTAAAATGTACATTCTATCCAAATAAATCTAAAGATTCAATATTATCCCTATCAAAATTCCAATAGCTTATTTGAAAGAAATCAAATAAATAATATTAAAGTTTGTATGGAGTCACAAAACACTCTGAATACTGTCTCTGTTCTTGAGAAAGAACAAAACAGGAGACAACACACTCCTTGACTTAAAATTATGTCACAAAGTTATAGTAATTAAAATAGCATGGTAGTGGTATAAAAACAGACATATAGATAATGGAAAAGAATAATACAGAGCTCATATATGGTCAATTAATTTACAACAAAGGAGACACGTATATTCAATGGGAAAAGACAGTCTTCAATAATTGTTGCTGAAAAAAATTGAACAGCTGTATGGGAAAGAATGAAACTCAACCCCTATCTTACATCATACACATAAGCTGACTCAAATGGATTAAAGATTTGAATATAAAACCTGAAACTATTAAAATCCTAGAAGAGTACATAAGTGGTAAGCTGTGTGACATAGTTAGGTCTTGACTATGATTTTCTAAATCTAATACCAAAAGTAAAAGCAATGAAATCAAAAATAAGTAAATGGGACTACACTGTACTAAAAAGTTTCTGCACAGCAAAGAAGTCATCAACAAAATGAAAATGCAATCCACTGAGCAGGAGAAAATAATTTGGAAATCATATATAGAGAGATATATATATGATAAGGAGTTAATATATAAGATATATTAAGAATTCACACAACTCAATAGCAAAATAAACACACAAAAATCCCAAATAATCCAAAGGTAAAAAGGAGAAAGGACCAAAATAGACATTTTTCCAAAGAAGACATCCAAATACCCAATAGGTACATGGAAAGGGGCTCAACATCACTTATCACCAGCAAATTGCAAATTAAAACCATAGTAAGATATCATCTTACACCTTTTAGATGAGATGTATGTGCCAGGCATGTGATAAACATTTTATAAATAATAACTATAATATTCATGATCATTATTATCATCATTGTAATATTCGATGAAAGGGCTACAAAATGCATTTCACATGTTCTCACTCCTTTAATTGGCTACTCTCATAGCAAGGCCTGACTTATGTACTCAAATACTTCTTCAGTCTACAATAGATCATAATGAGAAAATTAGAAAGAGGATTGATAACAGTTTTCTGTGTTTTTGACCAACTTAAGAGTATATATATATATCTTCTTATATATAACATATATAAGAATATATATAACTTATAGTGTGTGTATGTGTGTATATATATATATACACACACTTCCCTGGTGGCTCAGACAGTAAAGAATCTGCCAGCAATGCAGGAGAACCTGGGCTTGATCCCTGGGCCAGAAAGATCCCTTGAAGAAGGGAATGACTACCCATTCCCATATTTTTGCCTGGAAAATTCCATGGACAGAAGAGCCTGATGGGCTACAGTTCATGGGGTCGCAAAGAGTTGGACATGACTGAGCAACTAACAATTCACTTCATGTGACATATATATATTGCATATAGAATACTTTGAAATGCTATTGAGCAATGCATATTTTTAACACTTTTATATCTACAAACACTTATGAAGACAAAGGACAAATTTGTGGGTTACTTCAAATATGAGAATGT
This sequence comes from Dama dama, assembly GCF_033118175.1. Taxonomy (NCBI): domain Eukaryota; kingdom Metazoa; phylum Chordata; class Mammalia; order Artiodactyla; family Cervidae; genus Dama; species Dama dama. The sequence goes on from NC_083713.1 coordinate 52,688,746, forward strand.
ATGTAACCTTTCTATTCCTTTCTTTTTATATGACACTGTACTTCAGATATCTTATTCCAGACCTGCTAAATGGGAGGGGGATAAAGAGAAGGAAGGAGAGAAGAAAAAAATCAATTTATATTGCAATAAATTTGCCAGATTGTACTCATAATACATCTTCAAAATGTAATTTGTAAAGCCACCTTAAACATACATCACAATCTAATTGTGATTGCCATATTATATTAAATCATAATTAATAAAATGTCCTGGTAATAGTCATTAATTCAATTCATTCCTCATTATGCTTTTTAAAACATATCTATTTCATTCTTTTTATTATTCTCTAGCTGTTAAACTGACCTGTAAACAATTATCAATAAGCGGTAACGACCCTTGCTCAGTGATATCAGAGTTTTCCTTCATAATACCTGAGTGTAGAAAAGTGACTTACCCTAATGGGGAGGAGCCATGCGAATCAGGTAGAAGATTCCCTTGCGTTTACTGTCAGGAAGAAACACTGGAGAAGACAAAGGACAGATAGGGAGTGGTAATTCATAAAGGAGGAGTGGGAGAAAGGCCCTAGTTTAAAGTCCACATTTTCTTGCTGTTTAAAACTGAGAAAATAAGAACCCAGGGCAACCATTATTTCACTTTGAAAAAATAGAACCAGTGCAATCTCAAATTTTATCCTTATCCCTTATTTTGAATGTCTGTATCCTTGTTTTATAAGAACCTTTTCTTTATATGAAGTATAAAAGAGGTTCATTCATCTGTTCATTCATTCAGTAAATTCTTATTGAACAGCTACTATATGGGAGGTGTCAGTAAAACAAAGGAGAATGAAATAGAAAGCTCATAAAATTTGTAAGTGTGGTAAGTTCAGTGACAGGTTACAGGTAAATCTTTATGGTAGCACAGAGAAGGAATGCTTAAATTTGCTCTATGAAAGTCAAGGAAAAATTCATGTAAGAAATAGAATTTAAGTTGTACTTGAGTAATAAACATTGCTTCAGTGAATGGATCCACTAGCTGCACAAGTCAGAAGTCATCATCCTTGACCCATCACCTTCCTCTTGTCTAATTTTTCCTTCAGTATATAATAATTCTGTGTACTTTTCTCTAGTTAAGTTATCCCTGTCCAAGTTCAACCTACTGTCTTCTCTCACTGGACTAGAGAAATAACCTCTTAATGAGCTGACCTGTTTCCACTCTGCCCATTCTCTAGTTTTCTATCTGCAACCAAAATGAACGAGTATAAATACCATCACCTCCCCTTCCTGCCTTCCACAATGTTTTTTCATGTGTATTCAGATAAGGCAAAATGTCCTCACTAGAATCCACAATACCTGGGGTGGTTCAGTGCTCATCAGTGTGCACTCCTCATTTAAATATCACACTCTTCTAACAGCTAGCTCTGTTCTGGAAAATAAAATTACCCTTCTTTGTTTCTATTCTTCTCAAATATGTCAAGTTCTCTCCCACTACAAAGTCTTTGTAACATCATCCTCTCTGCTTGGTATGTTTTTCTTTACTTTTCCCATTTTAGTCAAGTAGCCTCTTTTTCTTTTCATATCTCAGTTTAAGCATCACTTTCTGAGGAGAGATTTACCTTATGGATCCCTCCTTACTGCCACGTCGGATGGTAAAGAATCTGTCTGCAGAGTGAGAGACCTGGCTACATACCTTGGTTGGGAGGATCTCTTGGAGAAGGGAATGGCAGTCAATTCCAGTATTCTTGCCTGGAGATTTTCATGGACGGAGGCGCCTGGAGGGTTACAGAGTGACTAACAATTTTCTCAGGAGAAATTCACCTCATGGACACCGCCTTACTACCACCACCAGTGAAAGCTAGATTGTTTTACCAACTATTCTCAAAGACTTATATTCCTCTTCTTCAAAACAACATTTATTCGTGTGTTATTACACTTGTGAGGTTGTTTAATAAATATCTTTCTCCATCAGGAGATCAAATCTCATCTCACAAACGCATGCTTCTACTCACTCTTGAAACTTCAGCAGCTAGTAGATTACCTGATCCCAAATATATGCCAAAACAATCAGTAAACTAATAGATAAGATGAATGAAAAGATAGACAGGTGGTTGAATGACTAAATGCACAGATAAGTTAGCAAATAGATAAAGGAAAAGAAGAGACACCCAGGCACTGCATGAACAAAAACAGGAGAAAATAGCAGCTTGTGTCTTTGCTTTGAGTGAGCATAGAGTGCATGTAATGTGAAAAGATGAGGTTGGGGGAGCAAGTTGAACCCAGACTGCAAAATTGTTGTTTTCCAAGTTTAGAAGCTTTCATTTTTCATCCTAAGGACATTAGACAGTCAGAGGAGGCTATTGGGAGGAGAAACAGTATAATTATATTTGATTTTTTATTAAGATAACCCTGGCAGGAGGTGAAGGGGAGACAGTACTAAATACAGGGAGACTATTTAGTTACAAGGCAGCTCCAGTTATGCAGAACTGGCATTCAACCCAGAACAATGGAGGGAAGCAAAAATCCAGAATATATAGAGTATATGCGTTTCATACAGGAGGGCATTCAGGCTGACAGTGGGATTACACATGGAATGAGTGAAGGTCCAAAGGATGAGGGTCAAATGAAGGCTGGGGTGTGGTTACAAAGGACTGGGAATAGGAAGTTAAGAAATTCAGTAATTGTTTTTTAATCCCTGTCTAATCTGATTATTGTTTATCAGCAGCATTGGTGAAGCCAGTGACAAAATTCAGGATATGGAATTATTTTTAAAGATAATCAATGAAATGGAAGTTGCAAGCTCTCAGTTGTCAAAAAGATACAGAAAATAACAAAAGGTTTCCATTTTAATGGAAGAATTAGGATTTAATAGGAGAATAAGGTTTAAGAATTAGTTTTAGGATTATATTTCAATATTATTTGTACATTTAAAACATACCTTTAGAAATAAGAGTATAAATCTCTAGAAACATTTTAAGTTAAACACTACAGAAAATTTGCTATACCAAGTTCATTTATAGGAATAAATTTAAAAATACCCTGTAAACTGGGAAGAATGCAATGAAAAAAAAATTTTTTTTTTATTTGGCATGTCAGATGTTCTCTGTGAACATTGCCATTTCTTTACATGGTGGATCACTTCCAAGAAATGGACACTGGCAGACACAAGCTGAGTTATCTCTTGAAACTTGGCATATCCTTGTAGATAACTAATTGGTTGGTGTGCGTGCTTATTTGTCTCCCCTGCCACCTACTCCCATCCATTATTTTCTGTCCCTCCTTGCCATTCTTTGAAATCTCAAGTGCTGACCACGAAAGACTGTATCATCCAGGCTCTCTTGTTGGCTGGCTTCTAGTAAGCTGAACACAACATGGAAACCAGGCAGAAGATAGAGGTCTTGGTACCATACTTCTGTCTCTGGCATGGATCTTTGGCTGTCTCTCCCCTTAGCTCTAAATATGCTCCAAAAACTATGTCCCTTGCTCAGTCAGCCCCATGAATGCCAAGTTCTCATATTCTTGCAAATCTTTGGGTGTCTCCCTATCTTTGTGGTTCCTTTAAATATGGCCACCTACATACATAGGTTTTTTCCCTTTATTAAAGTCTCTTTCTGAGATGAATTCTGTTTCCTAATGGGATCAGCATGTTCCAAAGTCTGACAGACTTGGTTCCAATAGTTCATTTACTCTTGTTACTGTGGGGCTAAAGCAAGATATGAATTCAAGTGTCCTCACCTATAAAATGTACATAAAAATGAGATGTACTTAACTGACACCCTATAAAGACTGGATGAGCAAATGTATATAAAGTGCTTTTCACAGAACTTAGCACTTATTAATCATTACAGTAAAAGCTGGGAAGAAAATTAAAATAAGAATAAGGTACACTTCCATGAAGGCTGCCAACGAAAATTCGTACATACTCTTTGGGATGTCTTGAGAAGGTAGCGATCCAGTGGTCATACTATTTTCTACCTCTAAACTCATGCATTTCTTAATTGGAGAAATGAATGTTAGGCCAGGGTAGTTTAAGTCTCTAGAACTCCAGACAAGATGTAGACAGCTCTTACTGTCACAGAAGGGTATACAGAAGTCATTATTTCTACCAGGGCTTTTGTAAATCAGGTTTTTTAAAGTACATTATTTAATACCTGTATTGAGTTATTGGTATATTTTAAATTACTAGTTTAAATAGTTTAACTTAATTTTTACTGCCAGAATAGCATCTTTATTTGAGAGGCATATTGTACATCCTTTCTTCTGAAATCACTAGGAACGCACATTGGAAATATCACTAAACTTCAGTGTCTAGATTTTCCAGCAAGTTGTGAAAAGGAACAAGGATAACCAACTCCTAAGTTAATATACAATATATCTGAAATGAAATGGAGCATCACTACATGAGGACAAGGCTTACAGAGAAAAAAAAAAAATGGCATAAAAATAAAGTATATTCCAGAGGCCAGAATCAAAGTTTGTAGATGACAATAAATTCCCTGAGAAAGATGACATTATATAGTGGCCAGGAAAGCAAGAGAAAAATAAAGTGCTGTAAGGAATGTATCAGTTCCTCTCGAGCCGTCCATCTACATCGGATCAATAGCTCTTCCAACCGTGGGACATGCAAGCTTTCAGCTTGAGAAATTGAAGTTCTCAAAATAAGTCAGGGTTGCAACACAAGTCCATCATGGTGTGTCACAGAAATGAAATGAGTTGTCTCCTGCTCGATTGATGACTGACATCAAACAAGGAGGAAAAAAGAAGAAAATAAACGAGAGGCAGGTTTTGAAAAGTTGTTGCAGAGGCTTCTGTGGAAAAGTTTACACTAAGAGGTCTGTTCTCTGCTTGAAGCATGTGCATAACTCCCATCACAGTAATGAGAGTTCCACAGCATGCCCAAGAAGCCGTGAGGCGAGTGCATGCAGGCTCAGTCACTCGGTCATGTTTGACTCTTTTTTGACCCTATGGACTGTAGTCCACCATGCTCCTCTGTCTATAGGATTTTCCAGGCAAGAATACTAGAGTGGATTGCATTTCCTCCTCCAGGGGATCTCCCTGACCCAGGGATCCAACTCACGTCTCCTATGGCTCCTTCAATTGCAAGCGGATGCTTTACTGCTGAGCCTCCTGGGAAGTCTTAGGGAGGGGAGAATGTCCAGGAAAATAATTTACTGTGATGATGTTTTCATATAAGCTCTAAATAAGGAACCCAGAACTTCTCAGCCCAGGGCAGAAAACAACCCATGGAATGTCCAAGGATTGGTAGAAAATGAGAAAGGCAAAAAAAAAAAAAAAAAAAAGAAAATGAGAAAGGCAAAGGGGAGGAACAGATGATTTTTAAATACAAAGTGATGATCCATATCTTGTATAATGACTGAAGCAATCCATGCTGGTAACAGCCTATCCTGTAAAACAAACTTGTAAAGAGGAAATCAAAGGTTGTTCAGCATATGTCTGTGTTGCACAGCTAAAAAGACCCCTGTAGAGCCTACAAACAGGCCAGCAAAAGCAATGTTTGGTGCAATTTCTAACTGAGCTTTATGATGATGAAAAGAAAAAAAGCAACTTTGTTATCCATGCTACAAGTCCTTCTGCTCCTCTATTATCCAGGCTTCAAAGTGATTGACCTGAAAATATTTTCCATCAGTGTCTACAGATGCCTGGACATGTTAGAGAACTGTGAACTGACTGTCTTACATACATCAGTTCTTCCTTCCTTAGCCATTGCCTGGAGCAAAGAAAAAAAACAACAACAAAACAGAATGGGAAGCAAGGAGTACCCCTGGCACCAAAGGTGAAGGAATTTACACTCAAAGGTGAGACAACTGCATTGCCTCTTATAAATCTCAGTCAATGCCTTTCAGTTAGCAGCCATTTGCTCTAGAAGGCTCTCTACCTTTGCCACCTACTGGGAGGCCAGAGTTGAATCTAGTTTAATCAACAGCCCATTGTCTATTCTCCCTTCCCTCTCTTGATCTTGTTTGATATTATCTGAAAAATGCTTTTTATTCATCATTGCCTCAGTCAATTCATCTCTAAAATGGACCTTTCTCCTCCTACACAAGACGGGATGGGATTTTGAGCTTCTCCAACCAGTATGTGAAATGACTGGCAGGAAATTCAAGGACTTGGCTTAGAAACATGAATGTATACAACTTCCTCCCCTTCGTGTGCCTGCTGTGTAGAAATCGTGTGGCGCCATGGTGAATACAATGCAGATATGCAATGTTTACTGAGTCACAGTCACTCAGTTATTAAATATGTAATTTGGTATGGAATTCCTGAAATATATACAGTATTTACTTCAGTGTAGCAGGAGGAAGCTTGAAGTACAGCTGTAAATTAGTGTTCAGAAAATTGCAGTTAGAATATAATGGTTCACACTTGGAAACATATACTAGTGACTCTATCCTCCAGAATCAGTTCACAGATGTGATTACATACATGAAAACATGATTTTTTTAAAAAGCATAAAGTCTAACAAACTCTTTTGGTATTTTGCTTGGTAGTGGAAATTAGAGCTAGATGTCTTCTGATATGCCTTTGATTGGCATAAATGAATAGCTATCTTTTTATTATCAATAGCATTTCTGTCTCTCTATGTCTTGCTTTCTCTGTCTCCTCCCTCTCTTCTTCTTAAGAGACAGAAGCAAATCTTATTATGCCCACATTTTTCAACAAATCAGTAGAATTTGAATGTTAGAATTTGAAGCAGTATTTCAGAGACTAAACTCATATCTATAAGTTTATAAATTTGAAAATTCTACTTTAAGAAGTGATATTTGCTGATAGTTAAGCCCCTTTTATCTGTATACTTTTTATTGATATAATTATTTACATGATTTACTTATACACTTCTGTGTATTTGACATTAGCTTCTGATATACAAAATGTTTAAGCTGCTTAATCATTTGATTGGTTGAAATATTGAACATGACCTTTCTCCCAAGGAACCAATTCCAAATTGTTTTTCGGCTTTGGTTAATTGCAAAGTACATGTTCTGTCTTTCAGGTCAGAAGTGAATCCCCGATCATGTTCTAACCTAAATCATTCTCTTCATTTTTTTCTCCATTTGAGCACTGCTGAGCAGCACCTAGGACAGAGTCCCTTAAGAAGACATGAGAATGTTTTTCAGTTGTGGAGTTGAGAGGGGGTGGCCAGTTTCAGGAGTGACTTCACCGTTTATGGGTGGCAGATCAGACTTGAACACTATTGGTCAAGAAACAAGGGTAATTCTTTGAATTGAGAAGAGAAACCAGTTTTAGACAACTGAGCAAAGTCTTGCTATTTTAGCCAATTTCACCAAAGCAGTTATTCTCTTGTAAGTGTAGCCTATTATATATTAGAGGTTTGTCATCATACTCAGCCAATAAAATATCTTTAACTGACTGTACTGCCTAAAGAAAAAAATATTGCACCTTCCTTGATGTTCTTCGGATCTCCTGAGAATCTGAGTTTGCAAAACTTAGAAGATTCTTTGATATTTTCTCCCAATTCCTTTGGCAGCTATAACTATATACAGGAAAACTTCCATCCCCAATGATAATTGGTACCTGAAAAAAAAAATCACTTAGGATGAAGCCATCTAAAATGGGAAACAAAGAAAAACAAAAACAAAAAGATAAAATGGGGAATAGTGTTTCACAAGTAAAATGCACAATTATAATTTAGAATGTTCTGAAAAATAGTATTTCTCAGAACAAATCTATTTAAACTTTACTGATAATTTTTTATGTTCTTTTGAGATGCAATGGAACTTTTATATTGCTAACATTTTAATGAAAACTACCTGAAAGCTGTCTCGCTCCAGTTTATTTCTTCCTTCTATGATCAAATTACCACAATTTGATGCTAGAGCTTAATCTTCCTTAGGACAAAAAATCACTTAGTTAACTTGCTATTGTTAATTTCTGTAACTTCTATCCTGCCAGCAGTCAATAGCACTTTCAATTTGTTATACTACTTCCCCATGAGCTCCCCCAAACTGCCTTCAGTAACTGGTATTTACTTTTGATATATGAAGCCATACCAAATCTTTACTATGTCCCTGAATGAGCCCTGGCCATCCATTATATGTGTTACCCCCTCTCTGAATGCTGCTTCTCCTTATCCCATTCTCTATCCTCTCTTTTCCCTTCCTAACCCTGTGAAGTCCTACTTTTTCCTTTTATAACCTTTTCCAGAAAACCTGTCATGATCTTTTCCCCCCTATTATCTTGGTTAAATTGGCAACTCACCTCCTTTCTGAGATTTTTATTGTATCATCTGCCATTCTGTCTTTGTACTTTTTAATCACTTATCTCCCCTAAATAAACTGTGAACTCCTTGAGGGATGGAACTAAGCAGTTGAGGCTGATAAGCCATCATCTGCCCATGAACCTTGCTTGGAGTATTTGTTCAATAAATGTTTGCTAATGAAATAAATGAAGGCATTACCCACCCACCCATACTCTTTCCCCACTGAAATCTAGTCAGTTTTAATAAAGTGAACTAATCAGATTGAAAGAGATCTTGTGAAGACAGCAATTTTCTAAATAAACATATAAGAGCAGGCAGGCTCATAGTATGAGCTCCGAAATATCTGCAGAATTAATTCAAAATGGTGCTTGTATATTAAGCTGATTTTCTACCATGTATAGGTTTCCCAGATGTGATAATCACAACAATTACTTAATAGTGCTTGCTATGCTCTTCAGGCCTAGAAATGATAATTAATGTGATGATTGTATAGAATCATAAATTAAATGAGGGGCAATTACTTGTCTTTCAAAATTTCTCATGCTAAAGTTGAAATTTTGAGTTCTGTATAGGTATTTACTTGTTCAGTAAATTATTTTATACTGAAATGACATGAAGTAGAAAGTAACAGGGAGATAGGGTGGTTATGAGATAAAAATTTTAAAAATTGGTTAGTGTGAATTAATTTTTTGCACTTGTCTTTTTTTTCCCCTGAAACATCCTTGTCCAGTGGACCAACTTGTCATCAAGAAGATAATCTATATTTACTTTGCGGCAGGTACTGTAGCTCTTAACTCTGCATTTAGCTGATTCAGCTCCTACCCAGACTACTTTGACCTCAGAATTTTCCTTGCTAACTGTCCCCCTGTTCACTTCAATTTGTACTGCCTAAATGCTTACTGCTGAGTGTCCCTCTGGCCATTTTGAAAGGTGTTTCATCACACTATAATAAACGTGAAATACTGATGCACTCAAAATGGCACACACACACACACAAAAGGCGGCTGGATATCGACATGGGGCTGGACAGGGGCATTTGTTACACTTTCCTCTTATACCATTGTCTACCTTTGGCAAAGGAAGATTGTAAGTGTCCCTGGTGGTCTATGTCGATCAATACTACATGGGAGTTAAATTAGACCTCAAGTCAAGCACACATCTATGTTGGCTGAGATACCTTCAACCTAAAATCCCTGGAAAATTTACATTTTTCCACTAAGTTAACCAGTAATAGAGTGAAATGAGTGAGAAAAAAGCAGCTGTCTAGCTTGCATGTTGCATTCCTCCAAATAAACCTGGTCCAATTTTTAGCCCCTGTAGGTGTATTGCAGTAATTAGCTTAACAGTCTTGCAACATTTCAGCTTAGAAACACTGTCGATTTCATGGCAAAGCTTCACTAAGGAAGATAAAACATTATGACATAAAATTGTGAAATTAGGGAAATTCTCTTAACTGTTATCAGCCTTTCCTATATACTCTAGTTCAAAAATGTCTTCTAAATCCTTCAAGCGAACTTGGAAACAGATGTAAATTTCTGAAGACAGAAGCACTATCATGTTAGTTGTTAACTGAGTTGCTGAGTCAAAGGTAAATTTAGGTGAAGCAGTCAATTCAGCCCCTTCAAATGAATATTTCTTCAATTATTTTGGTTCTTTGTAGGATTCACACAAAATCTGGGAAATATTTAGTCCTGTCTACAGACTACATTACCTTTCAATTTGTCCCACTTTTACACTTGATGATTTTTGATCAGAATACTTTATGTTTCAATGTATTACTTTTATTTCCTTTTAGCATTAAAATTATTTTTCACAGAAGACAGAAGAATTTCTAACTAGAGATCAAGCTTCCAAAAATGAACAGCACAAGAAGAGTTTTGTAAAAAATAGTGGATATATGTCTTTGTATAGTTGATTCCTTTTGCTGTATACTTGAAACTAACACAACAGTATAAATCAACTCTATTCCAATAAAAGTTTTAGAAAAGAATTTTTTTGCCCTAACTTTACTTAATCAGAGGCAGTTTCTGTTTCTGGTCATCTGACTAGCTATAAAAGAGATAAGTAAGTGGGCCAAATTTCTTAGAGTGGGAAAAAACTGTATTCAAATAATCTAAAGGGACTGTTTACGAAGAGTTTTTGAGACTATTCAGAGAAGGCAATGGCAACCCACTCCAGTACTCTTGCCTGGAAAATCCTATGGACGGAGGAGCCTGGTAGGCTGCAGTCCATTGGATCTAAACGAGTCGGACACGACTGAGCGACTTCACTTTCACACACTGGAGAAGGAAATGGCAACCCACGCCAGTGCGCTTGCCTTGAGAATCCCGGGGACAGGGGGCCCGGTGGGCTGCCGTCTATGGGGTCGCACAGAGTCAGACATGACTGAGGCGACTTAGCAGCAGCAGCAGCAGCAGCAGCAGCTTGGGAATATTGGCACATGTTTAAGACCAAAACAAGTTGAACTTATTGAAAACTGACTTCAGTAGATTATTTTCAGTGGTATTCTATACATGTTTAAAACCAGTTCTTGGGGTATGGGGAGGCAGATTTGCAGTGTTTTCAATTTGTATGGTACAAAGACATCCACTCACATCTGATTTCAATCTGTCAAAGTGATGTTACTAATGGAGAATCAGGAAGAGATGCCCACAAAAGTCTGTCATGAGCTGGTCCACACCAGCTCTAGCACAGTACTAGTTATTTTGCCAATTTAACTTCTCAACCCCAGCTTTATGACTGAGAAAGTGGAAAGAGCGCTATGAAATGCTTTGTTGTTCAGTCACTATGTCTGACTCTTCGCAACCCCATGGACTGCAGCACGCCAAGCTTCCCTGTCCTTAACTATCTCCTGGCATATGCTCAAACTCATGTCCATGGAGTCAGTGCTGCCATCCAACCATCTCATCCTCTGTCAACCCCCTTCTCCTCTTCCCCTCAATCTTTTCCAGAGTCAGGGTCTTTTCCAATGAGTTGGCTCTTCTCATCAGGTGACCAAAGTATTGGAGCTTCAGCTTCAGCATCAGCCCTTCCAATGAATATTCAGGCTTAATTTCTTTTAGGATTGACTAATTTGATCTCCTTGCTGTCTAAGGGAGTTTCAGGAGTCTTCTCCAGAATCACAGTTTGAGAGCATCAATTCTTTGGCACTCAGCCTTCTTTATGGTTCAGTTCTTATAACCATACATGACTCCTGGAAAAACCATAGCTTTGACTCTATGGACCTTTGTTGGCAAAGTGATGTCTCTGCTTTTGAATATGCTGTCAAGGTTTGTCATAGCTTTTCTTCCAAGGAGCAAGCATCTCCCTGGGAAGCCATTAATTTAAAACATCATGAAGTGCTATCTTGCTTTCTCTTTAACCTATACTACCTAATGAAACAACAGCAACAACATTTCATTTTTGTGCAAACTTTCCAAAATTTTTACATTTATTTAAATTGATTTTCTTTATATTAGAGGTTGGGGACCTTGGCTTCTCTTACTGAATCACAATTGAAAGCATTTGGCTAAAATTTAAGTGTAAGCATAATTTATACAATTGAATGTTTGCTGTAAATAAAGTGTGTGTGTATTATTATATATTATTCCCCAGAAATCCACATGACTACCATCTTCCTGTCATTGACCTCTCTGTTCATATATTACTTTCTGAAATAGGCTTACCCTAACTACTTCATTTAAAATCACCACTAACTCCTCTTATACTTCTATTATTTTCTTTCGTCTTCTAATATTATTGACAATTTTACTTATGTTGCTAATTGACTATTATCTGTCTCTGAAAAGTATGTTTTGTCTATTTTGTTCACTTATACCTCTCCCATTCCCAGAACAGTGCCGGGTATAAAGTAGATGCTCAATGAAAATTTGTAGAATGAATAAGATGATCCTAAAATCTGATCAGAATTAAAATCTGTAATGCACGGGAAGAATTTTTGGGCAGTGTTGGTTACTTAATTGAGTGACAAGAAACTATGGTATCTCACTCAGCAATAGGTTTATAAAATAGCCTAGATTCTCATTCTTCTGAAATTATTTAGATATGGTCCCATTTAAAGATGGAACATTATTTAGTCTAGTGATTTCTTGGGTTCTTTAGAGAACTCTCAAAGACCTCACAAAGAGGAGATATAAAGGGGGCCAAATGGATGCAGTTTATGTCTCCACTCTGACTCTATTCAAGGACTGTGATTTTATCAGCTCTGACTGGGATTGGGCAAGTGTGTGTTTGGGGCAGGGAAGCTGTGTCATAACATTTTATTTAAATAAAAGATACCTACTGCTAAAGTTTGGAGCATCCCTGATGACTCAGATAGTAAATAATCTGCCTACAATGCAGGAGACCAGGATTCAATCCCTGGGTGAGGAAGATCCTTGGAGAAGGGAAAGGCTACCTATTCCATTCTTGTCTGAAGAATTCTGTGGACAGGAGCTACAGTCCCTGGAGGACACAAAGAGTTGGACATACCTGAGCGACTAACACTTTCATTTTCACTTTAGGTTGCTTAAAGCTTAAAATTCTATATTTTCTCCTATATTTCTAATTATTTAATAAACAGAAAAAAAATCCATCTTTCCCTTAAAGTAAATAACAAAACACCCTTGTATAAAATATCATCTAACAGGCAGGGGCCATAATCTTTTAACTCTTCCCTATTTTTCTAAAATGTTAAATGTGTCTATACTACACTTGTCTATAGCATTTACAAAATAATTTTGAAGATCGTAGACAAGATTTAAGAAGATAGATTTGAAAAGAAAGACAGTTTAAAAAAAACAGAATAATCTATTAACAAACACATGTTAAAGAAAATTATTTTGAAATATGAATCAAGTAGAGTCAGATGCCTTCCCCTTGTAAGCAATTTGAATTCAATTTGTGACAGAACATGCAGATTCTTCTGGATCAATAGGGTGCATTCAGCACAGCTGACATACTACACCTGATCCAGAGCCAACCTGCCCGGGGACCTATCAGTCACAACTGAGGGACTTTCCCTAGCTTTTATCTTGAGGTACAACTCCTAGGATTACAGGTACTTGAGGCTAATTAGTCTGTTCTATTACCTGCCAGGGAAGGCCTGTTTCTACAACATCCCATTTACCTTATAATCTCAGAGAGATAATCGGGAGGCCATGGCGCACTAAAGGTAAAATGATAGCCTTGCAAGCACTCCTGACTGCCATGCGCCAGCTTGTGGGCACACGCAAGGTCATCACACACACACACCAGAGCTAAAGAGATAATAGGCAGACTGACCTGTTACAGTTTTACCTTCTTTGCTTTGTTGCTTTCCCCCAGAAGTCAGCCCCCTTCCAATGTAATTATGTAATTAGAGCTAATGACCATAAACAAATAGAGATTGTCCCCGCCCCCAGGTCTGCTGTCAAGCCCTTGGGATACTGAGCCTTTGGTAGGACAGCCTGTACCTGGCGGACACAGGGAGGCAGACCTGAGGCGTTCAAAGCCTGTCACAGTCCTGACTCCTGTTCTTCCTCCTGGACTTGATGCACAAAGGGACCACACATAGAAGCAGAGCACAGGCTTTCCTGTTGCCTTTGTTCATTTTAGAACATAATCAAAGTGTTTTTTCCCTTTAAAGTAGCATTTAGTTTCACTTTATGGCATATTCTTCAGTTCAGTTCAGTTCAGTCTCTTAGTCGTGTCTGATTCTTTGAGACCCCATGGACTGCAGCACGCCAGACCTCCCTGTCCATCACCAACTCCCAGATTTTACTCAAATTCATTTCGATTGAGTCGGTGATGCCATTCAACCGTCTCATCCTCTGGCATTCCCTTCTCCTCCAGCCTTCAATCCTTCCAGCATCAGGGTCTTTTCAAATGAGTCACATCTTCGCATCAGGTGGCCAAAGTATTGGCATTTCAACTTCAACATCAGTCCTTCTGATGAACATTCTGGACTGATTTCCTTTAGGATGGACTGGTTGGATCGCCTTGTAGCCCAAGGGACTCTGAAGAGTCTTCTCCAACACCACAGTTCAAAAGCATCAATTCTTTGGCACTCAGCTTTCTTTATAGTCCAACTCTCACATCCATACATGACCACTGGAAAAACCATAGCCTTGACCAGATGATGTTTGTTGGCGAAGAAATGTCTCTGTTTTTTAATATGCTGTCTAAGTTGGTCATAACTATTCTTCCAGGGAGTAAGCGTATTTTAATTTCATGGCTGCCGTCACCATCTGCAATGATTTTGGAGCACAAAAAAAGAAAAGTCTGCCACTGTTTCCACTCTTTCTCCATCTATTTGCCACAAAATGATAGGACTGGATGCCATGATCTTAGTTTTCTGAATGTTGAGCTTTAAGCCAACTTTTTCACTCACCTCTTGAGAAACCTGTATACAGGTCAGGAAGCAACAGTTAGAACTGGACATGAAACAACAGACTGGCTCCAAATAGGAAAAAGAGTGTGTCAAAGCTGTATGTTGTCACCCTGCTTATTTAACTTATATGCAGAGTACATCATGAGAGATGCTGGGCTGGAGGAAGCACAAGCTGGAATCAAGATTGCAGGGAGAAATATCAATAACCTCAGATATGCAGATGATACCACCTTTATGGCAGAAAGTGAAGAGGAACTAAAGAGCCTCTTGATGAAAGTGAAAGAGGAGAGTGAAAAGTTGGCTTAAAGCTCAACATTCAGAAAGCAAAGATCATGGCATCCGGTCCCATCACTTTACGGCAAATAGATGGGGAAACAGTGTCAGACTTTATTTTTGGGGGGGGCTCCAAAATCACTGTAGATGGTGATTGCAGCCATGAAATTAAAAGATGCTTGCTCCTTGGAAGGAAGTTTATGACCAACCTAGATAGCGTATTAAAAAGTAGAGACATTACTTTGTCAACAAAGACTCATCTAGTCAAGGCTATGGTTTTTCCAGTAGTCATGTATGGATGTGAGAGTTTGACTATAAAGAAAGCTGAGCACTGAAGAATTGATGCTTTTGAACTGTGGTGTTGGAGAAGACTCTTGAGTGTCAGTTGGACTGCGAGGCGATCCAACCAGCCCATCCTAAAGGAAATCAGCCCTGGGTGTTCATTGGAAGGACTGATGTTGAAGCTGAAACTCCAATATTTTGGTCACCTGATACAAAGAGCTGACTCATTTGAAAAGACCCTGGGAAATATTGGGAAAGATTGAAGGCAGGAGGAGAAGAGGATGACAGAGGATGAGATGGTTGGATGGCATCACTGACCCAATAGACATGAGTTGGATAAGCTCCTGGAGTCAGCGATGGACAGGGAGGCCTGGCGTGCTGAGGTTCATGGGGTTGCAAAGAGTCAGACACGACTGAGTGACTGAACTGAACTGAGCATGGCCTCACCCATCAGAACAAGACCCAGTTTCCCCCTCAGTCAGTCTACCCCATCAGGATGCTTTCAAAAGCCTCTTATTCTTCTCCATCAGAGGGCAAACAGACTGAAAAGCATCATCCCAGAAAACTAAACAATCTTTCATATGGACCACAGCCTTGTCTAACTCAATGAAACTATGAGCCATGCCCTGTAGGGCCACCCAAGACGGATGGGTCATGGTGGAGAGTTCTGACAAAATGTGGTCCACTGGAGAAGGGAGTGGCAAACCACTTTAGTATTCCTGCCTTGAGAACCCCATGAACAGTATGAAATGGCAAAAGATAGGACACTGAAAGATGAACTCCCTAGGTCGGTAGGTGCCCAATACCCTAACTCAAGATCTGTGGAGAAATAACCTCAAAAAGAATGAAGAGATGGAGCCAAAGCAAAAACAACACCCAGCTGTGGATGTGACTCGTGATGGAAGCAAGGTCTGATACTCTAAAGAGCAATACTGAATAGGAACCTGGAATGTTAGATCCATGAATCAAGGCAAATTGGAAGTGATCAAACAGGAGATGGCAAGATTGAACGTCAACATTTTAGGAATCCACGAACTAAGATGGACTGGAATGAGTGAATTTAACTCAGATGACTATTATATCTACTACTGTGGACAATAATCCCTTAGAAGAAATAGAGTAGCCATCATAGTCAACAAAAGAGTCTGAAATGCAGTACTTGGATGCAGTCTCAAAAATGACAGAATGATCTCTGTTCCTTTCCAAGTCAAACCATTCAATATCACAGTAATCCAAGTCTATGTGCCCCAACCAGTAACACTGAAGAAGCTGAAGTTGAATGGTTCTATGGAGACCTACAAGACCTGCTAGAATTAACACCCAAAAAAGACGTCCTTTTCATTATAGAGGACTAGAAAGCAAAAGTAGGAAGTCAAGAAACACCTGGAGTAACACGCAAATTTGGCCTTGGATACAGAATGAAGCAGGGCAAAGGTTAATAGAGTTCTGCCAAGAGAATGCACTGGTCATAGCAAAAACCCTCTTCCAGCAACACAAGACTCTACACATTGACATCACCAGATGGTCAACACCGAAATCAGATTGATTATATTCTTTGCAGCCAAAATGGAGAAGCTCTATACAGTCAGCAAAATGTGACTGACTGTGGCTCAGATCATGAACTCCTTATTGCCAAATTCAGACTCAAATTGAAGAAAGTGGGGAAAACCACTAGACCATTCAGGTTTATTCATAGTATCATAGAATATTAAGACTATGAAATAAAGCAGATTCTTTGACAATATTTACCTCTTCTTCTATAACTATCCTTCATTGTTTGGAAATCTCCTGGCTTATTATATTTGTTCATTACAGAGGAATTATATTTGAACTGGTGGTAGGATACTTAAGAAGTATGTTCTATCATGATGCAGTTATGCGAGGTCAAAAGCGATTTTACCCTGAAAGTCATTCTCTCAGCTCACACGGGAGACAAGAAATAGCAGAGAATGTGGGTGCACACTGCACTGTAGGGGCAGAAATGCACTTGCAGTGATAACAAGAACAGTTAGCAATATTACTATGTGCTCTGGCTTTGCTAAACCTTTGTCACTAGAAATCATCAAAGATGTTTCTCTCTGGAGAAATTTCAAGGTTCTGTTTATCATGCTGATTTTTGCCCACTGTTTTTTGCCTCCTTTGATTTTGTTCTGTCTCCAGCTTCAAACCCACAGCAAGTCCTTTGAAGGAATCCATTCTGGGCTTCAGGAGTGGCCATGTAAGGCCATGTAGTTTTCAGGAGCTACACCCTCAAAATCCTGCAAGAACCAGGCAGATGACTTGGGTAGCTAAAGAGGGCTTATAATGGGTTAATTTTATAACCCTCTACAGACTGTTTCTTTTTCCACTTTTTTAAAAAAAATTTTGAGATACTTGTTGATTCACATGCAGATACATGAAATAATCCTGAGAGATTATATATACATTTTTCATTTTCCCCCAATGGTAATATCTTAAAACATCATAGTATATCACAGGAAACTGACATAGAAACAATCTGTTATTCTTATTCATATTTCCCCAGATTACCTGTATGTGTATGTGTGTTGGTGCATTTATTTCTATGCAGTTTTATCACTTGTGTTTGTGTATCACTGCTATAGCCAAATCAAGACCCAAATCTATCAAATCACCATAGAACCCTTAATGTTGCCTTTTTATACCCACAGCCACTTCAGTCTTGCGCCCACCTTCCCATTCTCATCACTAACTCCAGGCATGCATTAATCTGCTTCTTATCTCTGTAATTTTGTGATTTCAATACTGTTATACAAATGGGATTGTGTAGTATACAAACTTGTGGTCATCTGCATTGACATTTTTCCCCTTTGTATATATCCTTTGAAATTCATACAAATTGCATGTATCAAAAGTTCATTCCCTTTCATTGCTGAGTATGTCCATTCTATAGCATGGACATAGCACAGTTTAACCACTCATCCTTTAAAGGATATCTGGATGTGTTCAGTTTAGGCTATTACAAATTAGGCTGCTATAAACATTTCTGTACAGGATTTTGTGTGAACTTAAGTTTTCATTTCTTGCTCACTTATGGCAGAGACATAGACACAGAGATTCCCCTACTATAAGAAAAATGACTACACACATACCACAAAAATTGGCAAGTGGCACTCTGCGTCAGTATGTTGGAACAATAGATAGTTGTAGGTACTGTTGGGTACTATGCTCAACTGAAAGGTTGTCCCGGGGACTTCCCTGGTGGCCTGTAGCTAAGATCCTATGATCCCAATGCATGTGGCCTGGGTTCGATCCCTGTTTGGGGAGCTAGATCCCACATGCCACAACAAAGATCAAAGATCTTTTGTGCCATGACTAAGACCCAGTGCAACCTAATAAATAAATAATAATAATTAAAAAAAAACATAAATCTTGTCCTGGGGAGAAGTCACTTCTCAGATCTAGTAAACAATGTCAAGTGGTAATGTGAGTCCCATAATGTCAAATCTGTATATTTTGAAGAAAATCTTGAAATATAGTAACATATATAAAACATTTTGGTTTACATATTTTATATACAGGGCTTCATGTTTGGAAATAGTATGACAACCAAATGAAATATGACTGCAGACTAGATTTTTTAACCATAGGCCACTTTTATTTTATTTTTTAAATCACAAAAGCACAGAACTCTCATTTAACCTCTTGGAGCTCATGACCTCACTGAATTTACATAGGTATTGCAATTTTTTCCATCATGTCTATTTTATATTTGAATTTGTGTTACTTGATGGAATGTACTTAATTGGCTACTGAAACTATTCATTCGTTCAATAACTAGAATGGGCCTCCCTTGGGTCATTTGATTTGCACTACCCCCTAAAACTCCAATACTTTGGCCACCTCATGCGAAGAGTTGACTCATTGGAAAAGACCCTGATGCTGGGAGGGATTGGGGTCAGGAGCAGAAGGGGACGACAGAGGATGAGATGGCTGGATGGCATCACCGACTCAATGGACATGAGTTTGAGTAAACTCCAGGAGTTGGTGATGGACAGGGAGGCCTGGCGTGCTGCGATTCATGGGGTGGCAAAGAGTCGGACACGACTGAGCGACTGAACTGAACTGATGGATATACGGTGAGCTGGAGGTCAAGCCTCAGGTCCTCTACTCTCATGGGCTTCTCTAGTGGCTTAGATGGTAAAGAATCTGCTTGTAGTGTGGGAGACCTGGGTTCAATCCCTGAGTCAGAAAGATCCCCTGGAGAAGGGAATGGCTACCCACTTCAGTATTCTTTCCTGGAGAATTCATGGACAGAGGAGCCTGATGGGCTACAGTCCATGGGGTCGCCAAGAGTCTGCTTTCATAGAGTGTGAGATGTTTACAGACTGGTAACTGAGAGTGAGTCTGGCCCTGGTGGTATGATTTTTCTGATAATAAACTATCAACAATTATTAACTTCTTACATTTATATATAGGGTGATATTTGATTTAAAAAATATGTATATATATATATATATATACACATACACACATACAGACTTCTGGCTTTTGTTGCAAAACCAGAAACTCAGATATGTCTGAGCTCACTTGCCAGCATGGGCAGGTCAGTTTAAGATGAAGAACAGCCATCTCACTAGGCAGGACATGCACCCTTCTTTCTCCTAGAGTCCCCATAGCCAGCCTTTCTCATTTATGTGAACTTCCTGGCCTCTATAAACATGTGAGTTTGCTATCTCAGGGTTAGTGAGAGAGAAAATATTAAGCAAACTGTAAATGTGGTAAATCCTGACTTCTCTTAATAGTTACTTGTTCTTTCCAGGGAAATTACCGCTGAACTTGAGTTGTTATGGCCATCATGGACAGTTGCATAGAAACTAAGGCAATTAAGCATGTTTTGTATGATTGGGTCATTGTATATACCTGCTCTGATATTTAATTCCTCATCCCTCAGTAAAACGTCAGTCTTAAGATCCACAATCAGGAAGGTCGGAATATATGGAAAACCAACAGGAATGTGTAATTTTTATCTGTCTTACAATGTCAATGAAAAGCCCCAGGTTGTGCTAGATTGGAACTTAGAGAAGGTTTCTTGGATAAAGATTGTAAGTCTAACATCTATATTGCAGATATGAACATGATCAAGAGACTTTGACAGTTCTCTCTTTAAATTTATCATAAATACACCCATTTCTGTAGATTAGTATTTGGAGTAAGGGGACAAAGTGGCCTTGACTATAGAAAAGAATCATATGATTTCTTCCAAAGAGAGAAAATATTAAGACATTGTTGACCCTGTAAAATGATGCTTTTGAAAGAGATGTCATAATGTCAATATTAGCAAACACTTTTATTTTTGAATTGGTGCACTGCCTTCTCAGACAATCATGAAAGAACAACAAATAATCAAATCCCAGGGCATCATCAATGGACTTTAATCCAGATTCTGTGGTGAATTTCTCATTTCATACCATTCTGAAGTTTATAAACCTCAAGAGAATATATTAAGGGTCTTGATTTTTCTTTAAGATACCTAGCAACAAAAAAGAGGAGTTTTATTTTTTTCCCCAAGAAAAAAGCTACTTGAAATACACTGTTTGGTTCATACATGAACTAATCTTAGAAGGAATATTTGTTCTTTTTTGTTCATATCCTGGTCTTAAGACAAGGGTGAGGAAGAAGAAAAAATTGCCTAAGGCATTTACAAGCCCTACAAAGATTTTATTAAAAAGAAAAATACCCACAAATTTACTACCAATCCATCTAGATCTTTTGCCATATTGTGTCAGCTCTCATGGGGAACCTGTAACTTGAGAGATTTAACAGCATAAAGGCATAAAAGCAAACTTTACAATGCAAAGAGTAAACAATTTAAAGATATAAGCTTTCCATATACATACCTGAAAGAACAAATCAGAAGCTTCCGGCAATTGAATTTGCATTTACCAAGGTCAAAGAGTGCTCAATCCAGCTGACCCATTTAATATTTACTAAAATCACAACTTGTACTGCTGTTATAAGTATTATTTTATACATTCTATTTATGACATCAGCAAAGCTTCCAAATAAAGGGAATGGTTTGCCAATCCTGCTCTAAGTCATTTTTGGTGATGTTAGGGGTTGACAAAATTGTCTCAAGATTGTTAAGCTCATTGGATGGTAGGTCCTTTCACACCCTCATTTAAAATTCTGCACTAAGTACATAACACCCATCAAATGGCTTAGAGATCCTAAGCATTTATTGTTTCTGTTTTTTTTTCCCCCCCCAATTTATAGCTCTTAAACTATTTAACCATTGATTTCTGCAGTCAGGCTGATCTGCTGTTTCAAACACGTCATGTAAAACCACCTCATGCCATGTTGTTGCTATTACAGTGCTATGTCTCTTCAATCATGTCTAACTCTTTGCGACCCCGTAGACTTAAGCCCCCCAGGCTCCTCTCTCCACGGGATTCTCCATGCTAGAGTAGTGGAGTGGGTTACCACCTCCTTCTCCATGCTATTTCTATGGTAGGTAGAATTTTAAGATGGCCCTCTTGTGTATCCACCTTGGGCAATCTTGTTCCAGTGCATGTGAGTAAGACTTGTGAATATGCTCAGATTTCACTTCTCATACTAATCAGGTTGACTAATTTGCTAAATTTTAATTAATTTTAAAAGGGAGAGTAACTTGGATGGGCCTGGTTTAGTTGTGTGAGCCTTTAAAGAGAAACCAGGCTCTTCCTGAAGAGGTCAGTTTGAAGCAGTACACATTCTCCTAATGGCCTTTGAAAGGGAAGCTGCCGTGTTGTGAGAAGGTTTCTGGAGGAGCCACATGGCAGGGGCTTGAGACTCGTCTCCAGGAGATGAGCATGGTCCTTGGACAACAGCTGGCAAGACAATGGGAACCTTAATATTATCACTGCAGGACCATGAATTCTGTCAACACCCGCAGGAGTTTGAAAGAGACCTTGAGGTACAAATATCAAAGCCTCCTGGATAATACCTTATTTGTAGTTGTAGAAGACAGATCCTAGTCAAGCTTTGCTAGCCACTTGACCTGCAGAACTCCTACAGGAGAAAATAAATAAATAGATGCTGTTTTAAATGATGAATTTTGTGGTGATTTGTTATACAGAGAAGAAAACTAAAACAATCACTACACCCAATGCCCTTGACTGTTCTTTTTCTCACTTAATTCCTATCCATCTTTCCAGTCCCACCTTCATCATGAAGCTTTACATGTAACCAATTTCCTTGCACAGTAATTTCTCATGTTTTACCAGCCTTAGCAAATATGTCTGTGCCAGGGACAGAGCATTTGATATAAACAGGTTTTCAATATTGTTATCATAGGTTATACCCTCAGTTAAGAAGGAAGTGACTTCAGTACAGGGACCATCTCCTACATGTCTTTATATCCCCCACCTGGACTGTAACACAGTCACTAGCTATTAGAGATACTTAAAAAATATTTTGGTAAATTAATAATAGTGTCACTTCTGTTATATACCATTGTTGCTATAGCACTATTCAAATTATTCCTATGGATTCTGAATTAAATAAGAAACAAATGAAGACTCTATAGACACAGAATCAGCTGGTAGGATTGATTGGACTTCAAAATAGTGCATCAGAAAACCCAATCTGTATCCATTCAGCAGGAAAGAACACAGCAAAACGTCTGAACCCAAACCCCACACTATCTCCTGTAAAATCTTCCAGGTGCTATATTTTCAAGCTGAAAAGATTTGTAGAACACAGATTTCACGTGTGCAGATTTAGAAGGCAGCGTGGAAGGGTGCCAGGGCAGAACACACGTGTGCCACTGATGGGCGGGCACATGCCACACCAGCACTGCCCAGGCGGCCACGTCTCCTCTAGAGCTATAATGGTAAGTGAAGTAACCTGCTTAAAACGCTACAATCTTCTAACCACAGCCACCTGGCTTATAATTACAGACTTTATTATAAATAGGCGTAAGCTTTGAGTGATTAGTTATTGTGTACAAATAATTCAACTGTAGACCACCTGATTTTCACTCACTTCTGTATCTTCTCCTTCCTTTGATACATCCTAGCTATTAATAGAAAAACACCTGTTTCCTGATAGTCTTCGCAGCTATAGAGACTTTCATTTATACAGAAACAGCTAGAGAAAGGTCCTTGTGAAGGACAACTAACTCCAGCTCTTACCATCACAAAGCTTTCTCCTATAGCTGCTGATGGAAGCAGTTAAGTCTACCTTGCAATACTCTTGTACAAACTATGACAAAGTGAAGCCAGAGATAGTCTTTAACTACTGTGGGAGGATTAAGAAAATCCCCTCTCAATAAGGCCAGGATTTCTACTTGATCTTTGAAACAAACAAACAAAAATGTTTCTAAATCCACAGGTGAATGACATAAGCTGCAAACCAGGAGCTAGGTGGCAAGCAATCAATGCCTCCCTTTCATTTCTCTTTCCAGCACCTGCACACACCTATAGCCTTCCCTCCCTGATACACAGATGCAGAGGGCATTCGACTCCCGTGATAAACTGGGAGCAGCTAATGATGAATGATGACAGGAAATGAAAGTGACAGTGACAGTTTGTGGTTGTTTGATTACTTCAATGCAGTGAATGGTGGCCACAGAGTTTCCTGTCAACAAGTGTCTGTATAGAAAAATAAGAAAGCAATCAAAGCAGTAACTGACATTTCAGGGCATTTCAGAGAAACTCAGCATTTCATGCTCAACAAAAACCATCTGTTTAATATTCTTGATAGAAACTACCATTCACCCTGAAAAGAGTTATCAGGATAAAGGTGAGGTGAGTGGATTTTAACCTCCATGGGAAGGTGGGCCAGATGCTGGAAAACTAGCCTAAATGACCTCAATGGTCACATCCAATGCAACAATTCTAGAAATGATACAGGATGCAGGGTTAGACATTGACCCTAATGCAAATCCCATTAGTAATTTAATTATGTGACCTTAAATCAGTTCACTTACTTCTCTATGTCTTAATTCCTCCTTATGTAAAAATGCTACTTTCCCTTTCTGCCCTTAAACCAGAACTCTGATAGATGTATGAGGTACAGCAAAATGATCTGCAATGTTAAGAGTCGTTGGAATCAACATGTCATCATATACAAGTACGTGTCTGGAAAAAAGAGAACACTGAATACAATATCGTGCAGATTTTCTTGGCTGAATGAACATATTTACATTTAACTATAGTTTCTTCTCAGCTTTCCCCTGAGAATTCCCTCTCTTCAAACCGTTCTTGACATAGCTTTTTTTGAATCTGGATTTAGCATTGCCTCTTGACTTGTAGCATTCTGAGTTTCTGATTTCCATTTTCAGCTACTCCAGCTAATGCCCAGCTCCCTCTTCTCTGGTAGGCAGTCCTCCAATGCCTTCATCCCAGTAAGTTCCTCTCCACACAGAAAAACATGAACCTAGACTGCATGGTTTAGCCTTTTTTCCTTGAAAAGCTTCTCTTCCCTATTTTTTTCCCCTTAAAAAAGAAAATAGAGAAATATGACTGTAATTAGCAACTGACAAAAATATCTGGGCTTGAGCTGAAGTGGGAAATCACAGAGGTTAGTTACTTATTTTCTCATGCATTTACCATTTGTTCTCTTTTCTCAGGGAAGTTGAAAGACCTGAGGTTCAAACGTAATAAGGCCCCATACTGTTTCTAAGAGTATTTACAACATGCAAAGTATAAGGCAGTGCATTGCTTATATTTAAATTTGTTTTCACTCATCTGAGCTATTACACAGTATGCCATCCCTAAACCTTTTATAACAAGGAACACAGGTTTCTCAGCCACGAAAGGGAATGAAATGTTCAGCAATTTGAGCTCCCTGGTACTGCGGAGGTGACAAAACACATATATGTATCCAATCCATTCTACTGATCTGGCGCCAGCATTAGGAGGGACTGCCTGGGGCAGAGACCTTCTGCTATATACACGTTCCTGGGAATTAGCAGGTGAACCAAATGGCCCATAGTGATGACAGCAACATCTTTCAAAAGACTCAACCTTACTAAATGGATTCCCCAAATACATTTTCTCTTTCTGAAAACAGCAGTGTTTTTAAAGCTTAACTGATAGTACAAATGTTTGTTGCCATGTTAAAAAAAATATATATATATTCCCAAGAACTCAAGGATCAAGTTATAAACAAATCATTTTCACTTATTTTAGAATGAATGCACAATCCACTTTCTACTAGGTATCTTCATATTTTCACTAATCTTTTAAATCTCTAGCCCATGGCAAATTAATCTAGAAGAGAAATAGCATGCTGGGGTAACCATGGTCTGGCACTTAACATTTATAAGATTAGACCTTAAAGATACAAAATAAGCAGAAAATCATTCACTATCTGGATCATTTTCACTGCTTGAATTTGAAGTGAAGCAATCTCTGGGTTCTAGTCTTCATCTTGTAAATAAACTGTTGTGGCACCTGGAGAAGCCATTTAATTTTTTTGGATTTAATTTTCCTTACTCATATAATCAAGAGGTTATAAGATAGTACTTAAAGTATTTTCACAAACTTATGATTACATTATTTAAAAATAATTCTAGTGTACACATTGAAAAATATATGTCTAGAGTTTAAAAGAAAGTGCTTTACTTGTAAATTATGCTTGTAATACTCCTTGTATTTCTTGTATGCTTATAATACTATAACTACTATTATCAGATAGGAATATCTTATTTACCATTTTTAAAAATAGAAATAGTACTTTACATTCAAATAATATATTTTGATTGCTTAAAAGTATTTTGCATATATTATTGTACAGAATAGCTTTCTATGGTCAATAGGTAAGGAATAATTATTTCTATTTTAATGGTCATTTGTGTCCAAGGACATACAAGATGTTAGCAGAGAAACCTAGAACCAAAGTTTTTAAACTTTGAGGCCTAATTTTCAATGTAATTTGTAGAGAAATGTATCTTTCAGATAATAGCTCTAGCTAAGGAAATTTAAGGAGCCATCCTCTTGAGTCATCCACTTACTTCCTGCCATTGTCAAGAGCTGGCCATGAGGTCTCTTGGTGCCATCTTTTGCATTCTTCATGAATTGTGAGTGGGTTTTTCCAAATTGCAAGGTGAACAGATGTGTATGTAGCCAATGGAAATTTCCTGGGGGAGGGTAAAACTTTTTCTAACACAGATATGCCTCTTACTTTCTATCCATTTAGAAATTGAAAAGCAAGTGCTGAATTATTAACTTTTAGTATAAATTAGAGTTCCAAAAAATGACGAAAGACGACATTAAGAGACATTTTGTGTGTGGTCATTGCTCAGCTACCACTCCATTCTTCCTTGCTGCCACTCACAGTACCGTGTTGTGCTGTCCAGAATCAAGCAGCTGGATAAAAACTACATTAGAATGAAAGTATTTTCCTTTTTGTCAGTATTATACTCCATAAGAAAGTGCTGGGGCTGTTCTATGATCCCTTTGGGTAGATAGATACTCCCGGATATGACATGAGGCCATTCAGAAGATGTGTGTTACACTAGGATACATACTACCTTTCCTTCAGTGAGCATCTCTAGAATCTTGGAGATGGCCTGAATTTATTATTACCAAGGTATCAGAAAGCCTTGGAGAAAGGAATGCGAACCCACCCCAGTATTCCTGCCTAGGAAATCCCATGAACAGAAGAGACTGGCAGGATAGAGTCCGTGTGATTGCAAAGAGTTGGACATGACTGAGAAAGTAATACACACACACACACACACACACACACAAAGAACAACATTAAAGTGAAAACACTGAGGCACTTGCCTCAGTGGATCAGTAGTATCAGTATCAGCATGCAAGGAAATTTGTTCAAAATGTAAATTCATTGGTCCCACCCCAGACCTATTGAATTATAAACTCTGTGGATTAGTTCCAGTAGTCTGTTTTTTTAACAAGCCCTCCGGGATATTCTGAAGTATATTAAAGTTTAGGAAATAATGTGTAGGAGAAGGCACGAACAGGGAGTAAAATGACTTAGAAGGATTTGGGAACCATGGAAAGCAAAAAAAAATGTTTGCTTTGCTTGCCTGTTTTACCTTGAACTCCTGAGATTCTGAGAATGGAGGGTGGGGGGGAGTGGAGGGTTTATGGAAATAACCTTTGAAAATCACCTTTAGTGTTAATCCATACCTTTGCCTCAAGTAGGTCAGTAACCAGTTCCAATTTAGACTCTGAATTATCCTTCCAGAATCCAGTCATATAAGACACGTGGGCAGCTGGTTGTATTTGACAGTAGCGTCCAATAAAGGGTGCTCACCTAGTCCTCACACATGAAGGAAAACTCCAAACTGTGAAAATGAACAAACCAGCTCATCATCCAGACTTCAAAAGTATATTTCCTACAAATTAATATAAATAAAAAAGAAATCCTATAAGGTAAGATTTTCAAGAAATAATTTACTAATGTCTTTGTAGGAAATTCATTTTCTAAATCTGTGTCAAAAATAAAAAGAATTAATCATAAAGGAAAAACTTTGCAAGAATATTCATTGTTGGTTTGAAATTAGAGCAAAATATCAGCGGTCTTCATGAGGGTTTGAAAGAAAATAACACTCAGTTCAAATCAGAATCAAAACCAAGTGCAAAGAAGTTCCAGGAGGACTTAAGCTTCTGTGACAAAGGCTTCTCTATTCTATGGAGACCTTGACTTAAGTTATCTCACATCTTAGTTGTTATTTAATTTAATTATATTGAGGTTACTTTTTCTCTAGAGAGTCCCACGCATAAAGACATTGAAGTAGTGACAGTATAGTGCTTGATCAGGAAATACAAAAAGAAACATATATGCATATATCATATAATATAATATACAGTTATTTATAAGAATCACTCTTCTACATAAGAGTCATAGGTGTCTGAAACACAGCTGTTATATCATTGAGGGCACCCTAAATGGAAAGCCCAGCCAAAAAAGCAGAACTAGAAGAGAACATGAGTGTGAAAAATCACTTTCAAAAACCATGGTTAATGTTCATCATCAAGGTTTAGCTTCCAATTCATATAATGATTACAAAAGTCATTTTACCTTTAAACTGAAACATAACCCAGTCTATTGACTAGTTTTCCACCCAAGAACACATCACATAAAGCTTTTCCTAGAGAACACTTTCTCAGTCTCTTAAAAATCCATCCATCAAGCTAACTGAGGGCATGAATAGCAGATGATCAATGTGAGAATACTTGAAATCAACACTGGGAGTTTGCTCAGGAAGCTTTGTTAAGGAGTGAGGGTCTCCCAGCATCTCCAATAGCCAAAAGTAGAGATAGTCATCAAACCAAAGGGTGGTTTGATATTCATGTGTACTAAAAAGGATTTCCTCTCTCCTCCTTCTGTAGATATCAATTGCGGGGGGTTGGGGAGGGGGGAAGCAACATCAGCAGCAGCAGAGAGAAAGGGGGAAATGCATTTGCTCTTATGTAAAGCACTTAATCTTCAAAAGGCCCATTTTTCCAAAGACCTAAGATACTCATGTGAGATGCTCCCACTTCTAAGAGCTGTGAATGGGCTATACTTTTACCATGTTGTTTTTTAAGAGCATTCCACGGATAATCATTATCACCTGGGAACTTGCTTGAATGGCAGAATATCAGGCCCAAACTCAAAACTAAGGAGTCAAAATCTGCATTTTTAACAAGATACTCATTGATCTTTACCTATTAAAGCTTGAGACATATTAGGCTGGAGGACTATAAGCCCACTGCTGTTTCTCTAGTTATTATTTTCTCATGTTTACCTGATTATTATATTTACCTGGGAACATGTAAAAATTCTCAAACCCCACTGAAAGACTGAATCAGAATCTCCAAACTTTTTTAAAGTGTCCCTGTTTCTTTTGACCCAAGTATGGTTGGGAAGGCTTTGCTGGTAGCTCAGCATTAAAGAATCTGCCTGCCAAAGCAGGAGACGTGGGCTTAATCCCTTGGTTAGGAAGATCCCCTAGAGAAAGAAATGGCAACCTACTTCAGTATTCTTGCCTGAGAAATCCTATGTATAGAAGAGCCTGGTGGGGTACAGTCCATGGGGTTCAAAAGAGTCAGACACAACTTTGTGACTACACAACATTTGGGAAATAGTTACTTTAGGCAGTTGTGAAAGGGCTAATTCCACATTTGTACCCTATAAAAACCTAGTTGACATACTATATAGATACTTTGTATTTATTTATGTAGATTTTAGGTATATTTGGTGGTAACAAAATAAATACATGCCAAAAGGAGGGGATAAGAAGAAATAAGGAGGTGGCAGCATTGGTAAGATGAACAGTGAGAAGTGTAACACTGGACGTGTGCGCGTGTATTTGGGCCCATCCTTAACAACTTGTCTACATAAAGACACCTGTTCAAATCAGTGAACCAAATCCCTCTCCAGATGGCTGGGTACCTCCAAAGGTATTTCAGATATAAAAGATTAAGACAGATTTCTTAATTTCAACCAACTATACTGCCCTAGTAAACATACAACCTAAGATTTTTGTTTGTTTGTGTTTTAGTCTGAGTGTCTGTATCAGGTCGGACTCTCTAAGAAGCAGATTTTGAATCTGAATTTATGTGCAGGGTGTTCATTGGGGATACACTCTGGTTCACCTAGGAATAGGCACAGGGAAGGTGAATCTAACGCAGTCACAGCAAAAGTCATGTCAGGAAAGAGACTCAGCTGAGAGCTGCCAGCCACGCACACTTTGCCGTTGGAGGAATAAATGCCTCAGTCCTGAAGGGGAATCCAGGACATACCTCACAGCATGTGATACAATAGTAGTCACTACAATGGTAACTAAATTTTCCACTTTTAAATCTTCAAGAGGCTATCATAAGTGCCTTATGGTCGTCTTTGTCTCAGAATCTTACTTAAAGTATAGTCAGTGCAATTCTGTTTGTATTCTCTACTTTCTCCTGCTGCTTGACACCTTTTAAATAAATTCTTCCACATATTGATTGTTTGAGGAACTGCAAAGTACAGAACTTCTTAAACCTACTTTGTTAACAGATGAAGGTTTTGTTTTATAGAGTCTAAAAAATCCCCTCAAAGGTGTCAGAAATTAACTAGGCTATTAACCAAAGTTCACATCATTTTCCTTAACTTAATTTTTTGTAAGATTATGATTCATGTCATAATTTTCAGAAGGTGCTCACTTTCCTGATTGGATTATTAATTTGTGTTTATTATAGAGACTATGGTATAATGTTTTATCTTAATTAGTATTTTTATGCTTATGACTTTAAATATGTATATAGCCAGTTTTTATGCTCTTTCCCTTTCTAACATAACTAAGGTTAAGTGTTTTCTTTTAACAAAGGAAATTTATATTCAAATTAAAAGTAATTACAGATGCTTTATCAAAAATAAAGCAATTGGTAGTTGTGTAAATAGACATCTCTGCAGTAATAAAATGCAGTCTGAGTAACCTCTGAGTTTATGATTCTGATAATGTTTCTTCTACAGGAAAAAAAATAATGTTTTATGTATAGAATATATTTGCTAACAAGGAAACATCCATCTTTAATTCCCAATGGTATCTTTCTTCCTTTGTTTTTCAGGAGATAAAGTTGATTGGCCTTCCATTCATAATATATCCAGAAAGTAGATCCAAATTATATAAGCAGATTGCAAAATGATGGGTATATTTTTTTTTTCTTTATAACTCACTGTTTTCACAATGAATTGAGCCGTTTTCAAACTGTGCACTTCACTAGTATATATTAACTACCCTCTTTTTTGCTAGATATTATGACAAGTGCCAGAGCTACAAAAAATATGAAATAAAAATAAAACAGAGTCCTGGTCCACCAGAGGTTCAAATTCTAGTGAACAAATTGTGTTGAGGTTCAGTGATTAGGAAAATCAAAAGAATTGAACAAATGTTCCATTTTCCATTTATTTTGGTTGTCAAGAAGCAGCTACTGCAGCAACTATAACCTTAGAGAAATTTGTTTCAAAGAACAGATGAACAGTTCATTTAGATATCAAAATAGTCACCCAAAATATAAATGTTTAAATCCACATTTAATTGAATAACAAAAAAGGCAATGTATTTAATGGTTTAAAAAAAAATAAGAATATTGTTTTAATTCTGTCCTTATTTTCGAAGTGTTAGGAATCTGAGAGACAGACTCAGGAGAGGGGCCCTGAGAGCACATTCTCATCAATGTTGAGCAATGCCTGGTTCCTGGCAGATGCGGGTAAAGGAGAGACACTTGGAATTTTTGAATCCAGTGAACTTGGAAGGAGTCAGTTGAGTCTGGATGGATTGTCTAGATTTCTAGGGGACATTTGTTGACATCTAATGTTGATGTTCAAGGGTGTGTGTGTGTGTGTGTGTATTTTTACACATGCCCTCTATTCAGGGACTAACTGCAAGGCCCAGAATGTGGTGGTGGCTTTTCCTCTGAAAGGAATGGGCAACATCCTGTCCAGCTGAGCACAGCTATCACTAACTGTGAGTAGCTCTTTACTCTGGACAGAGGTGACCAGAAAATGGGTGGTGCAGGGATGTAGGCTTCAAGAACCAAGACATAAACCACGTGATTCTAACACCCACTTCAGCTCCAAAGGACTGTGAATGAGTTCATCTCTTATGGAAAACTAAGCTAGGAGAATTTTCAACTCTCATTTGTAACTCACATAGAATACTTGTTTATGTTACACTCCAGGTAAACCCTCTGACCTCCCCAGGCTTCTGAAGTGTCCCAAGCAAGAAACTCACATCCCTTTTACCCCGTCTCCCTTCACTAGCTCTTCTGTCATCGTTCCCACCAATAGATGCCTTAGGTCGTTCCTGTTATAAGACGGTTGATGACTTCTAGGAAGGGAGTTCTTCCCCAAGCCAGCGATTCACAAGGAGGTAAGAGTACTCTTTAAGTCACGAGAAGACATTTGAGTGGTACACAGCTCCTGTATATTTTAGGGGACTGATTTCTAGATATTCAAATGCCAAGCAAAATTTCTTCCAGAAAATAGATTTGCCTGAGAATGACCCTACCTTCAAAATAGTCCTTTTAGCCACTTTACAGAAGAAATACACATCTCTCTGCCATCTGAAATCTAAAGTTGATATATTGACCTGAGGTATTAAAATCTTCTAGTGCTAGTCAAAAGGAAAATCACAACAATGGGTTTGAGGCAGATTCTTTTACAGATGAATCAAAGCTTGCCTTCTTTCACAGTCTTATTCATATTTCTGTTAAAAATGAAGAATGGCTAGCATTAAAAACAAGTCATTTGGCCTGTGTTGGAATGCCCCAAATTCAAAGTATTATAAGTTATTGACACTGATTATTTTAAATATAAGTGGAATGTTTTCTAAAACAATTAAAAAATTCTAAGATAAAGAACATTACAGCATACTAACACATATATATGGAATTTAGAAAGATGGTAATGATAACCCTATATGCAAAACAGAAAAAGAGACACAGATGTACAGAACAGACTTTTGGACTCTGTGGGAGAAGGTGAGGGTGGGATGTTTCGAGAGAACAACATGTATATTATCTATGGTGAAACAGACCACCGGCCCAGGTGGGATGCATGAGACAGGTGCTCGGGCCTAGTGCACTGGGAGGACCCAGGGGAATCGGGGGGGGGGGGGGGTGGGAGGTGGGAGGGGGGACCGGGGTGGGGAATACATGTAACTCCATGGCTGATTCATGTCAATGTATGACAAAACCCACGGCAATGTTGCGAAGTAATTAGCCTCCAACTAATAAAAATAATTGGATAAATAAATAAATAAAACAATTAAAAAATTCTAAATAGCACCGAATAAAACCAAAGATATAAAAGTTTTATGTGATTTCTCTCAGATGTAATGTACTATATTTAGTAAGGTAGTTAAAATCTATTTTATCAAGATATAGAATTTTTATTCCATAGTCAAATCTCATATTTTATTTTCTCAAGTCTCTAATCTTTTATCTTCCTATTATTAAAAACTAATCTTATTTAAAGCTATAAGTAAGGCTTTTACATGTCAGCTTATGAATATGCAAAGAGGAGTATAACAATTTAAAGTGTATTTTATACGCTACCTCCTAAGTACAAAAGTTTGAAGATAACAGTTTTATTTGTCACAACATTATTTCTTGAAGGTTTGGACCCAGGAGCTCCTGGGAGATTCCCAATGGTCTTTTTTGTTTGTTTTCCATCTA
The DNA here is from genome assembly GCF_033118175.1 of Dama dama. Classification (NCBI taxonomy): domain Eukaryota; kingdom Metazoa; phylum Chordata; class Mammalia; order Artiodactyla; family Cervidae; genus Dama; species Dama dama. The sequence continues at coordinate 52,721,974 of NC_083713.1, forward strand.
AATATTTGTGTTCTGTTGAATATAGGAAAGGCAGATCGTAGCCTTGTTATGTTCTGGGTTTGGCCTTGGTGTGTTTCTCTCAGCAGTGGTAATTAGTTTCCTACTATTCCTTGCTATTGTGGTATCTAGAGGGCATTACTTTACCGGGTCTTTTTCTAAGCCCTTTAAGTTTACCCTGAGGAAGGGGCTCTGTATGGAGTATCATCCTCCAGCCCTTTTTGTTTCCACTGGCAATGAAAAGAGGATGGGTGCAGGCCAGCAGACCACACTGGCTCAATCTGAACATTCTCAATCTCCCCTAAATGCCATGCATTAAAGGAGAGGGGCAATTAACCTTCAGAACTGTTCCCTCAATTCTGCTCATATGTCTATACTCCAAGAGACAGAGTTTGTGATACCATATAGTTAGTTAGTCTCTGGGAGAAGACTTTGACTCACTAAGTCTTTGTCACAAATATGAAACATTCATTTGTACTAGCTCTCCTCTCAAGGTCATCCGGGAAGAATTTCTGAATACTAATTTTTGTACAGTAAGACATCACCAAATTTGGGTATGAACTAATGTGGAATTAATTATAAGTAGACATGGCCACACTGAAGCTTAACTTTTTAGAAGTTTGTGTAATAGCAAACATGAGATTGCATTAGAACCCTTTTAAGAACATTTCTTGCATGGATTTTTATGAGCATACGGTAGTAATAAGAAATGGTTTGTTTCTATATGTTTTTTTAAAGGCCCTGGAGAACCTGCCTTTGTAAGCATTTAGATTTTATTGTATGCACTGAATGTAATTGTCGATGGCCTTGTGGCCCTAGTTCCTAACAGAACTAAAGTAAAATGAACAGACAGAATATCTTTAAGTATTCTAAAATTAAAATTTTTATAACTTCCTTCTACTTACGTATAAGATAAAATTGAAATATTAATGAGCAAAGACACTTGCAACCAACAATATTTAATAACTTGCTTACTGCTTTTATGAGAGGTAAAATCCTATAATGATTCAAAACAAGGACTTGGAAAATAAGACTTCTTAAGTGCAAATCCTGGTCCTTCAACTTACCAGATAAAATATACATAAAATAGGGATAAATGTTAGAAAAACATATTGATATATACTGCAAAATACACCTACTTTTGTTCATATACTCAGGAAGTCTGTCTCTCCTTTGAGCACATAAGAATCTTGAACATGGCTCCTTTTGTGGTGTTTCACAACCACATTTACCTGGAAACATTCTTATCCATTCCTCAGGCCCCCAATTTAAGAATGGAGCTTTCTCCTAGCGATGTCACTGTTCTTTCATATATTTACCTTGGTTTCCACGATTTCATCAGAGATGCAGGTATACATCTGAGTCTCAAAAATTGAAAATGTTTTCATTATTTTCCCAGGAGACTTCGCAGCTCCCCCTTTAAACCATCCAATGTCAATAGACTGGGAAAGAGAAAGAGTTGAAAGGCAGGGGAAGTAGAAGAAATATTTTTTGGGCTCACAACTGTAATCCTAGACTATACACAGAAAAGAAACTGAACAATATTCTGAAGAAAAATAGGAATTTGTTTTGTATTCTTGAGATGTGCGTACATGATAAGTCACTTCAGTTGTGTCCAACTCTTTGCAACCCTATGGACTATAGCCCAGCAGTCTATTCTGTCCATGGGATTCTCCAGGCAAGAATTCTGGAGTGGGTTGCCACGCCCTCCTCCAGGAGATCTTCCAGGTCCAGGGATCACACTTGCATCTCTTACATCTCCTGCATTGGGAGGCAGGTTCTTTACCACTAGCACCACCTAGGAAACCCTATTATTGAGATGAAGCATTTTATATTTCCCAAACTTTCTAAAGTGGCTATATATTTTATAGTAATTAATTTTTTTATTAACAAGTAATTAAATAATTGGTGTTTCTACTCCATCCTCTAACTTATGGCTGCCTTCAGGGTCCCTCTACCTTTTTCTCCTCTTGATTATTTCTGACCGTCAGTTCAGTTCAGTCACTCAGTCGTGTCTGACTCTTTGTAACCCCATAGACTGCCCCAGGCCAAGCTTCTCTGTCCATCACCAACTCCCAGAGCTTGCTCAAACTCATGTCCATGGAGTTGGTGATGCCATCCAACCCCCTCATCCTCTGTCTTCCCCTTCTTCTCCTGCCTTCAGTCTTTCCCAGCATCAGGGTCTTTTCCAATGAGTCAGTTCTTTGCATCTGGTGGCCAAAGTATTGGAGCTTCAGCTTCAGTATCGGTCCTTCCAATGAATATTCATGACCGATTTCCTTTACAATTGAATTACAAGGTTTGATCTCCTTGCTGTCCAAGGGACTCTCGAAAGTCTTCTCTAACACCACAGTTCAAAAGCATTAACAGTTCTTCAGTATTCAGTTTCTTTGTGGTCCAACTCTCACATCCATACATAACTGTGTATTTCTGACAAGATTTGAGCAGATCAAAACTGTATCTTAAATGACCAAACATATGTATATAATCAATCTGATTAGGCTATCAAAAGGCTGAAAACTTAGAGCCTGGTAAAGCTTAGTTTGGCAAAATCATTTTTTTTTAAACAAAACAACTGGTAAACAATTTTTTTCTAAGACCACACAACTTATTAAAAAAAAAAAAGGTTTATGTTTAATCAGTTATGAACTGAGTAATATGATAAGAAAGAGTTAATAAGAATAAAACCCCAAAGATAATATTAAAAAGGCTTTCCACAGTTATCAGACAAATGGAGAACAAGAGAAAAGGGGGACAAGCATGAAGAAAAATGTTCCCTTTCCCAAACGCTCTTTTTGAAAATTACTTGGAGACTTAGAGACTCTGTTGACTTTAATTAAGTGCTCATTAGATTGACAAACTTTTTAAAAAAGTGATCCTGCTTGCCATGTGGGTTTTCATATGCTCTCCTGGCTTTCCCTCTAAATTACTTTAGGACCATTTCAGAATAACTTGTTTATGCAAGGGAAATTACTCATAACCCTTTAAAGAATTCAGATAGATTTTTATGTCCTGTGGTTACTGCTTTATTATTTTTACACAGTTTTATAATTTTCACTGAAATCTCTTAACTCCTCCATGCAAAGTCAAAGTCTTCCTAAATAGGACTTAATTCCTCTGGTACCAGTGGGGAAATAACTTATAAGCTTTGAAATCTCCAGAGTCAGATGTCAACACAGAAATAATTGAATAGGTAAAGTCCTGGAGGCTTGGGCGATACCCAAATAAACAACTGAATGATCTTTCCAAACATTCAGCAGGAATAAAAGAAAAAGAGTTAATTTTTTTTTTTTTTTTTTTATATTAGAGTAAGTCCCCTACATACAAGTGAATTCCATTCTGAGTGTGAGTTTGTAAGTCCAATTTGTTCCAACAAAGTTAGCCCAGGTACCCAACTAACACAATTGACTATATAGTACTGTACTGTAATGGGTTTATAATACTTTTACATAAATAATACACAAAAAATGCAAACAAAAAATAAAGTAACATTTTAAATCTCACAGTACAGTACCTTGAAAAGTACAGTAGTACAGAACAAAAGCTGGCACACAGGGGCTGGTATTGAGTGAACAGGTAAGAAGTAAAGGTAATATACTCCACAGTACTGTAAATTAAAGTAAACAAAAGCATGACCCCTCGTAGACGATGCACACACATGACAACGTATGTCAGACATGTGAACATGATTGGACATGAGAACACAGGTTCTCATCTTTGGAAGTTTGTAACTTGAATTTTTGTATATAGAGGACTTACTGTATGTTACTCTGTGTTCATATCTGTACCACCTTCTGATTGAATATTCTATTTTTTAAATAGTTGCAATAGATTTGTCTTATTCTCAGTTTACCAAGGTACCAGAAAGCCTAACATTAAAGAAACTGTTGATGGATTAATCCACACTAGGACATACTTCCTGGTCTGTCACAAAAATTGATTATTTGAAGGTAATATTAATATTAATGATCAGAGTTATTGTTGTTTCCTGGATCTTCTTGTTTTATGCTCCTCTTTATCCCTTATACTATTAAAAATGGTATAATAAAGAATAAAACAGAGTATTATTTAGAAGAATAAGATTTAGAGGCCAGAAGGTATACTGATAATTACTGTTTTCATACACACTGCTCTTAGATCTTTTGGCTAATATCAACATCAACATGTTATTGATGGAGTGTTTTAACAGACAAAACGTCATGGCTGACTTCATACTGCTTTATCATATCACTAGTCACATAATGGATTTGCCTAGATATACAGTTACAATTGTTTTCATTCTTGATGCTTTATTCTCAAAACTCAGAATTATGAGATTCTGAGTAAAAATATAAAGCACCAAGTTAAAATAAAAAATAATTAGGGGAATAAATACTCTAATAATTCTTAAAATACACCTAAAATGTTATGCTTCCATTTCTGCTGCTTATATTAATCTGATAAAGATTTCTGTAACACATACAAAGCCGTCTTTAGCATTTCAGCAAAATGATACTAATAAAACTAGAATTTATTCCATTTTATACTGTGTAGGATGACTAAAACATGACACTGATAACACCAAAGGTGGGAAAGGATGTAGAACAAATAAAGCTTTCATACATTATTGACAGGAGTGTGAAATGGTACAACCACTTAGGAAAAGAGCATGTGGTTTCTCATATATATATATCTGCTCTATGAACCAGTAGTTTCATTCCAGGCATTTACTAAGAGAAATGAAAGCCAAAGTTCTCAAATAAATTTGTACAAGAGTGGTTTATAGGACCTTTATTCATAACAGTTCCAAATGAAAACAACCACAATTTCGATCAAAAGGTGAATGGATACATGAATTGGGGTGATTTCATGCAACTCAATACTATTTGGCAACAGAAAAATAATGAGTGTGTTATATGAACAGTAACATGAATGTATTTGAAGGATGTTACATTAAGTGAAAAGAGTCAAAGATAATATCGCATTCTATATGACTCCATTTATAAGAAGTTCAAGAACAAACTAATTTACGGTGCTAAAATCAGAATCATTGTTGCTTAGCAAATGGAGAGTTGGCTAGAATGGGCAAGAGGAAACATCCTATGGAGTTGGAAATGTTCTGTCTTATTTGGGGTGGTGGCTACTGGGTGTACACATTTGTCCACTATCCCACTGAGCTGAATACACTTATGATATGTAAAATTATTAAAATGCACATTTTATCCAATGTTTAAATATTTTGAAAAGTAAGTTTTTGTATGTCTAATCTAGGGAAAACCACTAGACCATTCAGGTATGACCTAAATCAAATCCCTTACAATTATACAGTGGATGTGACAGATAGATTCAAGGGATTAGATCTGATAGACAAGAGTGCCTGAAAAACTATGGATGGAAGTTTGTGAAACTAAACAGAGGGTGGTGATCCAAACCACCCCCAAAGAAGAAATGCAAAAAGGCAAAATGGTTGTCTGAGGAGGTCTTACAAATAGCTGAGAAAAGAAGAGAAGGAAAAAGCAAAGGAGAAAAGGAAAGATATTCCCATCTGAATGCAGATTTCCAAAGAATAGCAAAGAGAGATAAGAAGGCCTTCCTAAGTGATGAATGCAAAGAAATAGAGGAAAACAATATATAGAATGGGAAAGACTAAAGATCTCTACAAGAAAATTAGAGATACCAAGGGAACATTTCATGCAAAGACGGGCACAATAAAGGACAGAAACAGTATGGACCTAACAAAAGTAAAAGATATTAAGAAGAGATGGCAAGAATACACAGAAGAACTGTACAAAAAAGATCTTAATGACACAGATAACCATGATGGTGTGATCACCCACCTAAAGCCAGACATCCTGGAATGCAAAGTCAAGTGGGCCTTAGGAAGCATCACTTTGAACAAAGCTAGTGGAGGTGATAGAATTCCAGTTGAACTATTTCAATGAACAAAACTAGTAGAGGTGATGGAATTCCAGTTGAGCCATTCAAATCCAAAAAGATGATGCTGTGAAAGTGCTGCACTCAATATCCCAGCAAATTTGGAAAACTCAGCAGAGGCCACAGGACTTGAAAAGGTCAGTTTTCATTCCAATCCCAAAGAAAGGAAATGCTAAAGACTGTTCAAACTACTGCACAATTGCACTCATTTCAGATGCTAGCAAAGTAATGCTCAAAATTCCGCAAGTGAGGCTTCAACAGTACGTGAACCTAGAACTTTCAGATGTTCAAGTTGGATTTAGAAAAGGCAGAGGAACCAGAGATCAAATTTCCAACATCCATTGGATCATAGAAAAAGCAAGAGAATTCCAGAAAAACATCTACTTCTGCTTCATTGCCTATGCTAAAGCCTTTGTGTGGATCACAACAAACTGGAAAATTCTTCAAGAGATGGGAATACCAGACCACCTTACCTGCCTTCTGAGAAATCTGTATGCAGATCAAGAAGCAACAGTTAGAACCAGACTTGGAACAATGGACTGGTTCCAAATTGGGAAAGGAGTATGTCAAGGCTGTATATTGTCATCTTGCTTATTTAACTTATACACAGAGTGCGTGAGTGCTAAGTCTTTTCAGTCGTGTCCGACTCTTTTTGATCCCATGGACTATAACCCTCCAGGCTCCTCCGTCCATGGGATTCTCCAGGCAAGAATACTGGAGTGGGTTATACATCATGTGAAACACTGCACTAGATGAAGCACAAGCTGGAATCAAGACTGACAGGAGAAATATCAACAACTTCAGATATGCAGATGAAACCACCCTAATGGCAGAAAGCAAAGAGTAACTAACGAGCCTCTTGATGAAAGTGAAAGAGGAGAGTGAAAAAGCTTAAAACTCAACATTCCAAAAACAAAGTTCATGGCATCCGGTCCAATCACTTCATGACAAATAGATGGAGAAACAATCAAAACAGTGACAGATTTTATTTTCTTGGGCTCCAAAATCACTGCAGATGGTGACCAAAGTCATGAAATCGAAAGACACTTGCTTCTTAGAAGAAAAGCTATGACCAACCTAGACAACATATTAAAAAGCTGAGAAATTACTTTACCAACAGAGGTCTGTCTAGTCAAAGCTATGGTTTTTCCATAGTCATGTATGGATGTGAGAGTTGGACCATAAAGAAAACCAAGCACTGGAGAATTGATGCTTTTGAACTACGGTGTTGAAGAAGACTCTTGAGAGTCCCTTTGACAGCAAGGAGATCAAACCAGTCAATTGTAAAGGAAATCAGTCATGAATATTCATTGGAAGGACAGATGCTGAAGCTGCCGCTCCAATACTTTGGTCACTTGATGCAAAGAACTAACTCATTGGAAAAGATCTTGATGTGGGAAAGATTGAAGGCAAGAGGAGAAGGAGACAAAAGAGGATGAGATGGTTGGATGGCATCACCAACTCAATGGCCATGAGTTTGAGTAAACTCTGGGTGTTGGTGATGGACAGGGAGGCCTGGCGTGCTGCAGTCCATTGGGTCACATGGAGTTGAACATGACTGAGTGACTGAACTGAACTGAACCAACTTTGCAATGTAGAAATGCCACCTATTTCTTTAAATAAGCATCAGCCATTAGATTTTCCTATGATTCTCGCAGTGTCCCTGGTAGTTGTCACCACAAAGATAATCTTTTCAAAGCCCAGCAATCACCTACCCAGGTTCCTGCTTGTTTTATTTATTGTTGTCAATTCAGGTGAGGGCGTCTCAGCTACCCAGTTGACTTAGATCCTTTATGTGTAAGTCCTGAGACTCAAACTGAATCTGCATGTGTGTGCATTTAGATATTCTCATGTACAACTGTAAGAATATAGTTCTTACAGAAACTGAAGCTGAAAAAAAATCCAAGTAAATATAAAATTTCCGAATAAAACTGTGAAACCATCAATAATATGCTGCTCTACAATGAACTCACGTTAGTTGAAGGCAGTGCATTCACATTTAATTCATAGTCTGTTTTTGCTCAAAATTTGCTACCAGATAATTGATCTGGTTTTTTGTTTATCTGAATTAGAATGTAGTCATTATTGAGTTATCAAGTTTTACTGTTCAGCGCCTCTTATCAGCTATCGAGATGGTCAAAATACCAAGTCAACCACCATGTGGCCCACTGCGTTCCACACATAGCCACAGTCTAAAGGAAATGCCAAATGTGTGTGTGTGTGTGTGTGTGTGTGTCCTTGCCTTAGGTACAAACAATTAAAGTTTGGATGAGATTTCCATACTGATAGCTACCACTGTAGGCAATGGGAGAGAAGGTGGGCAATAGCTTCCACTAACATGCCTTCTAGACAAAAAAAAAAAAAAAACCTGTTTTCCATAATTCGCTCAAACTCCAAAGAGCAACTTAATTTTCTTTCAGTTTTCAGTTTGAGACGCACGGCAGGGATCTCCTGCCCAAGCAAAAGGCAATCTGAGGTGAGAAGAAGAGCATGCTGCCAACACAGGTATAGGCCTGCTCAGCGAGTGAGGCGCACAGAGAGAGGCTTTTCATTTTAACAACTGAGAGAGTGAGGACGGGAACATAATGAAGACGGCATAATTGAAGAGGGAGAGGGAAACATTAGCCATGCATCCAAAGGGAGACTGGGGGGCTGCTTTCATTTGGATTTCCTTGTTCGCTCAAGCCTTAAAACTAGCTGAGAGGTCAGGAAACTCCCTGAGGTTAGCACCTAAACCCCAACTAACTCCCAGTTCTGGAAAGTTGGTCTGCTGTGTTTTGTTTTAATTATATGGAGCCAAGTTATTTTGACTCTTCTGTTTTTCTCATTTTCATATGCATGTTGACTCTGGGATACAGACACCTCTGACAAGGATTGCAGTTATATATGGGTCTGTTGATGCCCAAACATATCTCTTTTCGGATGCATCTGTCTCTTTGCCACCAAAGAATTTCATATCCTCCACAGGAAGATATAAGCATGAAAAATTTGAAAATATAAAACAGAACACAAGGAAACTGAGGACATGAGAGAGGATGAAAGGAAAAATAGAATGCACTAAGATCCAAAGAAACCAAGACAAGTAGGTGATAGGCATGTGGTTCCAAGGGAGACTAAATTCAAAGAGATTTTAAAATATTATTAATAGATTTACAAATGATCATGAAGTGAAAATCACAGAAATTTATATTTAATTGTTGACATCAAATAATTTCTCATTCAGACAGAAGGCATGTGATCACGAATACTCCTATAATTGAAACTTTACTTACAAAATGGCATTTTTAAATTTGTTAAATTAAATTTGTTAAATTCTCAGTAAAAAGAAATGCACATAAAAATATGAATTTTCCTATGAAAAATTATAGCTAATTATCCAGATTTTTAACCAATAATTTTTATGAACTGACAAATCCTCCAACAATTCATTAAAAAAAAAATCGATCGAATGCACTGTAGACTTCATTTATGGTAGAGAATTCCTGAGGCATGTTTAATAGGAATAAACAAAATAATGCTACAGGAAAACCATATTTGTTTTCTCACCTACAGAGGCTCAGGAGGAACCCATTGAGGATAAGAAAGTCACTGTTTATCTTAGATTCTGACGTCTTTGACTACTGATCAATATCACCCCTGAATAGGTTACTGTGGGATTGAGGCTTCGCTTGATTCAATAACCCCAAATTTCTTAATCCTTGCATTAAAAAAAAAAAAAGGTGAACAAAATACTTTAAAAAGACTTTATTTTTTTAAAATGCCTTGAGAGAGTCTTCAACCATCACTTTAAAGGTATGTGGGCACTTTTGAAATGCATCTTATTCTGGTCTAGCCTATGGCTAGATAGAACTTAAAATCATTTGTTTAGTACTAAAGATCAATGCAGAAAAAAATATGGCATGCATGGAGGTAGCAATAAACAAGTACTATTTTATGCTGCAAATTAGAAGTTAACATTTTAAATTAAAAACAGCACATGCATCATAACTGAAATCCTGCCCACCTACAAATTTACTGATATCCTTATCTGTATTCATTCCTTTACTTATTAACTCATTCAATCATCTTTTGGGTGTATATTACATCAGCCTCTGAACTAAGTACCAGAACTACCTATCTTTCATTTTAGATAGAGGCCTAATATTCTTAATATTTTATGGTTCTCTTTACTTTCACTTTCATAACTTTTTTGATAGGTTTAATGAGATATAATACCTGAGAAGTGAGGATGAGATTATTTTACTTAATATTTAAAGTAATAAGCATGCAATATTTAAATTGCATAAATTAATTAATCAAACTGTTAATTATAGTGCTAAGCATTTTTACTGTATTCTAGTCTTGGGAATTTGGTAACTCATATCAGTTATATAGAGCGGCAGGAATATTGTCATAGTGTTATTTTCCAAATTATTATGTATTAAAACTGACACAACTGCTGTAATTTGTGGAATACTTATACTATGTGTCAAAAATGTAAAGTATTTCATGTACATTTGTATAATATTTCATATTAGCCCCTTTAGGCCAGCACAGAAATCATGCTTAAATCCTGAGTATTCATAGCTGTTTTTGTTGTTTCATTAAAGTCTATTTATTGTGTAGTCTGTAGGTTGTATCATTCATTGACTCAAGAGAACACCTGTCTGTAAAGGTGGGTGTCAATCATCCAAATTGATGGAAATAACACTACATCACAGCTGGACTTTGTACTTATCATAAAAACCTGCACTGAGTTTTATTACTCAGAATTGGTTCACACATAAGGAAGCCCTGATCAGACCTCACCCTCACCCATACACCAATCCATCAGTATAAACTGTCTCAATTGATGTCTAACAGGTGATACTTCCTGTTCAAACTCTCAATAATGTTTAAGTAATTGGGATGTTCATGTATTTCTCTTGCAAGCATCACATTCTGCAATATGTTGTATCTGACACCAAAGATTGATAATAATAAAAATGATTCATTTTCTGAAGATAAATCACATGGTGGAAATGATTTACATAGTATACTTTAAAAGAGAAAAGTAAGACATTATCTTAAATGCATAAATCACAGGTCATATTTCTGGGTCCAATATGAACCATTGCCAATGTTTCTGTTCCCAAGTCTCATAGAACTTTCTCAAGAGATCTTCAGTTTTCCTCTCAAAGCAGTTATCGTTTGTTTGTTTTGTTAATGTTATTACTGAAAACATAATGCTTCCAAGTCATCTTTGATTTTTTGTTCTCCATTCTAACCTTATGCCATGTAGCCAAGTTTTTATTCTTGTTAGACATACTGCAGCCCTCATGTCCAAAACCTGTCCATCTCCAATCCCATACTAGCCCATTCTATTAGTGTCATGTTACCTTGACCAGAAATATTGCATCAGCCTCCAGTCAGCCATTCCTAATATCTCTTCCCTTATATTCCATTCATTGTACACACTGCTATTTGAACACTATTCCTGAAGCTATTTCTGTGCATTTAACTTCCCTGGAAGTTTAAAAGCCTTAGATAGGCAGTGAAGACCCTCTATGCTTTATTCCTTTCTACTTTTCTAATCTAAAATTTTATACAAAGTATTAATTTACTCATGTCTTCATTCAAGAAATATTGAGCAAGTCTTATGCCAGGAACATTTTAAGGCATGAGTGGCTATAGCATTAAACACAACATGCAAAAGCCCCCATCTCCATGGGCTTCTCATTCTGGTGGAGACAGTTGGTACTGTGGTGCTTTGTCAAGATGTCCTGGTCATAGCAAACACACTCACCCCAACTTCAGTCACTGAGTTTCTTAGCCCACTGACTTTTTCTATCTGTTCTCCAACTGGTGACTCTGTTCTACTGCATGGAAATCTCTTGGATGAGATCCCACATCATTTTGAAAGGTATTTCCAAAGAGCACTTCCTTGCTGCATACAGTCTCCATCCCTGTTTCCAGGGAACCTTGTCTAAGATATGAAGTGAGGCAGATGATAACCAAGCAAATAACACACATAATGTGGTGGATGATGTTACTAGTTGCCAAATATTCCAATGCCAATCCCTGTGATGCATGAGGTTTATATTTCATTCCCAGGTTTAATAACAGGCTCATTTGGATTTCTTGCTTTGAACACTATGAAATGTATATGAAACAGAGATATGTCACTTTGAAGGAAAAGCTTTAAGAGTCAATTTGTGGTTTTCCAATTTTTCTACCAAAGCAACCAGGAGTGTTGCATATATATGGTACTCATTATCTTGAGTCCTAGGGAGAAGATTACATAGAGCTGAACCACAGTGAATCTATATGGACTTATAAGAGACTGAGACAAGACTCTGGTTGCCACAGCAGAGTTAGTCTAACATATTTGAAACAGTTGGTGATAGGTGTATTATGTCAAGTAAAAACTAGGAAGAGGAATAAGGAAAAATGGAGTTGGGGTGGGGGCTAGAGCCTCTGAATTAAAGAGGGGTGTCAGGGATGGGGACTTCCCAGGTAGTGTTAGTGGTGAAGAACCCAGTTGTCAATGCAGTAGACATAAGAGAGGCAAGTTCAATCCCTGGATTAGGAAGATCCCCTGGAGGAGGGCGTGGCAACCCATTCCAGTATTCTTGCCTGGAGAATCCCATTGACAGAGGAGCCTGGCAGGCTACAGTCCAAAGGGTTGCAAAGAGTCAAACTCAACTGAAGTGACTTAGCAGGCACACATGTCGGGGATGATCTAACCAGCAACACGAGATTTGGGCAGAGTCCTAAATTAGATAAAAGGGCAAGCCATGGAGAAGACTTGATGAAGAATGTCCTGAACAGGGAGACTGCAAGGTAAAGGTTCAGAGGCCACAGGCCTGGTTGACATGAAGAGGGCTGCATTGCTATAATTCCAAGAAAAATAGAGATTTGACAATGATGAGCTGGAGCAAGAACAGACTCAAGATCTCACAGAGACTTATGAGTTATTAAAAAGTCTTTAGCATTTTTCTCTGAGAAGGTAAGATGTTGAAGCTGGAAGCCAGTAGAGAGACTGAGAAATAGTTGGATTCTGGATGTTTTGAAGCTGAAATGGATGTATTTGTTGACAGATTAGATGTGGGTTATATGAGAAAGGATCAAGTTGACTCTTTTTTTTTTTTTTTTTGACCTGAGCAACTGGAAGGAAAGACTGGCCATTTCCTGAGAGACCAATACTGCTGAAGAGAATTTTACAAGCCCAGTGACCCTGTCACATTTCTTGGCTCGTTTTGCCTTTATTTCTGACATACTTTCTGAACTTCATCACTTCTGTAATTTTTCTTACTATTCACCAATATCCATTACGTCTAAATTCTGCCTACTTTTCCAAGTTCAACTCAGATACTGCATATGCCATGAAGTTTACTATGAGCATCTTTTTCTATCACCATAATCCTTTACTGAAGTATCTTTAACCATTTTAATAACTATCTCCCTTTTGTTGTTGTTGTTCAGTCACTAAGGTGTCTCCAATTCTTTGCATCCCCATGGACTGCAGCACACCAAGCTCCTCTGTCCTCCACTATTTCCCAGAGTTTGATCAAATTCATGTCCATTGAGTCAGTGATGCTATCTAACCTCTCATCCTCTGTCATACCCTTCTCCTCCTGCCTTCAATTTTTTCTAGCATCAGGGTCTTTTCCAATGAGTCGACTCTTTGCATCAGGTAGCCAAAGTATTGGAGCCTCTGCTTAAGCAACAAGTCCTTCTAATGAATATTCAGGGTTGATTTCCTTTAGGATTGATTGGGTGGATCTCCTTGCAGTCTGAGGGGCTCTCAAAGTCTACTCCAGCACCACAGTTTAAAAGCATCAATTCTTCGGCACTCAGCCTTCTTTAATAGTCCGACTTTCACATCCATACATGACTACTGGAAAAACCATAACTTTGACTATAAGGACATTTGTCTGCAGTGTCTCTGCTTTTTAATAATACACTGTCTAGGTTTGTCAGAGCTTTTATTCCAAGGAGCAAGTACCTTTTATTTTCAGGGCTGCAGTCACTGTCTGCAGTGATTAGGGAGCCCAAGAAAATAAAATCTGCCACTGTTTTCACTTTTCCCTCATCTATTTGCCACAAAGTGATGGGACCAGATACCATGATCTTAGGTTTTTGAGTGTTGAGTTTCAAGCCAACTTCTTCACTCTCCTCTTTCACCTTCATCAAGAGGTTCTTTAGTTCCTCTTCTCTTTCTGTCATTTTAGTGGTGTCATCTGCACATCTGAGGTTGTTGATATTTCTCCCAGGAATCTTGATTCCAGCTTGTGATTTATCCAGCCTGGCCTTTTAGCAGAATTTTGGAGTTTAGTCAGAAAACAGCAAAATTCTGTAATGCAATTATCTTTCAATTAAAAAAATAAATAAAATTTTAAAAAGTAATATATAAAGATAAAGAAAAAGAAAATTGTCTTCTATATTGGTAATTAAAGCTGATTTTTTTGAGAACTATTCCAGTGAGAATATTATCTCATCTCTGTATTAAATTTACCCTGTCACATTCACAGTGTACCCCCCTGTAACAGACACACCTTCTCACAGTAGGTAACTTCCGCTGTGAAATCTCTGAAATTCAAAGTAAATAGACAGTTGGATCCAAGGTATGTTTGTAGCTTCTTTCCAATTTCTAATTCATGATTTAGATAATAAGCTTTTCTCCTATAGGGAGGAATCTTTGTCTGTTTAGGTAGTGTAGCAAAAAAGATAGACTGGCTAGCTTAAACAATAAACATTTATTTCTCACAGTTCTGAAGGCTACAAAGTTCAAGTCAAGGTGCTAGCAGATTTGATGTCTGATGAAAGTGCATTTCCTGATTCACAGACGGCTATCTTTTCTCTGTGTCCTCACACGGCAGAAGGGGAAAGGGAACTCTCTGGGATCTCCTTTTTAAAGATGTTAACCTTGTTTATGAGGGCTCAACTCTCAAAAACCTACTAACTTCCTAAAGGGCCCACCTCCAAATACCAACATGCTGGGAATTAGGTTTCATTATGTGAATTTTGATGGGACATAAACATTCAGCCTAAGGTAAGAGGAGTGAGTCAAGAAGCCAAATTTTTATTCTATTGACAGATTAATATCTACCCTCCACACATAAAACACTTGTCCTGTCTGTCTCTCTCTAGTCTTGAAGAGAATATGCATATGTTTAAACTTCACATCTTCATACCTACCAGCATAATACCTAGTGTACATGAGGTTTGAATGTATCTCTTGATATCTTCAAAAATAAATGGAATAAAAGTAATGATAATAAAATCATGAAAGTACTTGAAATCCAAATTTTCGAACTTTAAATATAAACAATTCTAGCCCCTGTTTTACTATTCAGTTCAGTTCAGTCACTCAGTCGTGTCTGACTCTTTGCGACCCCATGAACCGCAGCACGCCAGGCCTCCCTGTCCATCACCAACTCCCAGAGTCCACCCAAACCTATGTCCATTGTGTCGGCAATGCCATCCAACCATCTCATCCTCTGTTGTCCTCTTCTCCTCCTGCCCTCAATCTTTCCCAGCATCAGGGTCTTTTCAAATGAGTCAGCTCTCCGCATCAGGTGACCAAAATATTGGAGTTTCAGCTTCAACATCAGTCCCTCCAATGAACACCCAGGACTGATCTCCTTTAGAATGGACTGGTTGGATCAAAGAGATCCAACCAGTTTTACTATTAGGTGTTTATATTTTAACATGAAATCTTAAATATTAATTGCCTACTTATCATGCACATGACTCTGCTAATTATAATTTTCATACTAAACAAATATCATCATGCATATTTCATTCATTTTTAAAGTTATAAGATATTTATGTAATGTTATTTTAAAATCATTATTGCATTTCCAACCATCTTTATTGGACATTTGCTTTTGAACTGAAGAAATAAACTATACCTTTGACACTTTAGATGTGTGAATAAAGAGATATTATTGGTCATACATCTTCTCTCTCTAGTCACTACACGATCATTTGTTTTGGATTTTGTATGGCTTTATTTATAGTTGACATACAGTAAACTGCATATTTTAAGTGTATAATTCGATGAGTTTTGACATATGCATTCATTAAACTTCTCAGGTGGTACAGTGGTAAAGAATCTGCACAGTAGAATTCAGAGACATGTGTTTGATTCCTGGGTCGGGAAGATCCCTTAGAGGAGGCAATTCGCTCCAGTACTCTTGCTTGGAAAATCCCATGGACAGAGGATCCTGCCAGGCTACAGTCCATGGGGTTGCAAAGAGTCAGGTACAACTGAGTGACTGAGTACACACAAACATATGCATTCATTAAGTTATCACTACAATAGAGATAATGAATCAATTACTCTAGAAGTTTCTTTTTGACCCTTTTCAATCCAAACTTCCCTCTCTCACTTCCCATCCCCAAGTAGCCACCAATCTGCTATATGTCACTGAAGACTAGCTTGCATCTTCTAGAATTTTTTATAAGTGGAATTAAATAATTTGCCCTGTCATTGGTATGGTTTAATGATTTCATTCTGTTAATAGTAGTTTGTTCATTTTTATTGCTGTACGGTATTCCTTTATATGAAAGTACTGAAAAAAAAATTTTTTTTCAGTTACTTGTTAATGGACATTTGGATTATTTCTAGTTTCTAGCTATTACAAATAAAACTCATATACATTTATACAGAATGAACCATTTTTCAGTTTAGACAATTATTCATGTAGATTGTAAGTGGAAGAGTAAGCCAAAAGTGCCAGCTCCCCATGGCTCTTGCCCCACACAGCACAGAGTGATATGGAGACAAAGGGGGCTAGATGACTGTGATTAAAATATGGAAAACTGCATTGCTCAAAAGTCAATTCTAGACTACAGCTAAGAGCTTTTATAGTCTATGATTCTGTTCTCATGAGGTGGTGCCTCTCAGGGGAGATCGTCTTGAACTTCTCAGAAGCCTCCTGTCCTTTCCCATTCTGGGAGGATACTGAGGCATTATGCCAAGACTCAGATAGGCTGTGGTTCCTGGTTCCAGCATTTCCCTGTGGGGTTGCCAGGGGGCTAGGGTGAAGCTATTTCTCTGTTTATTTGCCATTCATGTTCTCTTCTTTCATGAAGTGTCTGCTAAAATATTTTGCCCACTTTTAAAATTGGGTGGTTTGGCATATTGAGTTATAAAGCCTTTTTATAATCTATATATAAATCCTCTCTAGATATTATGTTTTGCAAATAATTTCTCCCAGTCAGTGGCTTACCTTTACATTCTTAATTGTGTCTTTGGAAAATTAAAGTTTAAAGTTTTGATGAGGTGTAGCTTATCTTTATCAAATTTTCTTATTATTTTTGGTGACAATATACCTAAGAAATCTTTGCCTATTCATGGTCACAAAGATTTTCCCCTCTGTTTTCTTGTGGAATCTAGAAGTTTTATAGTTTTAGATCATATATAGGTTTATGATACATTTTGAATTAGTTGCTATTTTTAACATAAGAATTGAGGTTCTTTTTTTTTTTTTTTTTTCTTTCTCTCCACACATATCCTCCAGTATTCTGGACTGGAGAATTCCAAGGACAGAGGCGCCTGGCAGGCTACAGCCCATGGGGTGGCAAAGAGTGGGACGCAACTGAGTGACTTTCACTATCACTTTCACATCCAGCCAGTTATGCCAGCTCTATTAGGTTACCAACCCTTTTGAGTAAGTCCCCGACAAAGCTCCTTCTGCTCAGGGTTGTAAGGAGACCAAATCTGGTTCAGAAGAAAGTAAAAGCTTTTTTTGGAATTTATTTTTAATTGTAGGATAACTGTTGTGTTGGTTTTTGCCTTACAACAATGTGAATCAGCCATAAGTATACATATATGCCCTCTCTTTTAAGCCTCTCTCCCACCCTCTTCCCCATCCACCCCTCTACGTCAGCACAGAGCTCTGGGTTGAGCTCCTCCTGTTACACAGCTGCTTCCCACCAGCTTTATCCTTTCATCAGAGAATGGGGAGGCACGAGTTCCTGCTCTAGAGCACAGACTTTCCCCGTCAGGCTCTGGGCAGGGCACCAGGAGGGGAGGGGTGGGAGTTCTCATAGAAGTGGCACAGCTGTGCTGCTCAGGCTCCAGACCACAGGGCCTGGAGCAGCGTCTCCGCACACAGCCCTTTGCCGCCATCTTGCCTTGAATGTTGTGAGCAGTTCCTACAGAGTGTCCCTGAGGTGAGTGGTGCAGTCATTTCCTTCCAGGAACTCTGGTCTAAAGTATCGGGTGTGAAGCTTCTGCACGTAACCTCCTATGAGCAAGTAAAACTAGACTAAGGATGAAAGATGAGATAAGACCTTAGTAGATTCCATCTTATACTTGCCCACCCCCACCCCGGTGGGCTTTGCCACTGAAGACTCCACTTGTTGAAAAGATTCTCCTTTCCTGTTGATTACCCTGAAAACTGTTGAAAATCAATTGGCCATGTATTTGTGGAACTAACTGTGCATTCTATTATATTCCATGGCTTTGTATGTTTATCTTTGTGGATACCACACTCTCTCCATCACTGGAGCTTTATGCTAAATCTTGAAATCAGGCAGAATAAGTTTTTCAAGTTTCTTGTTCATATAAAAAAATAATTTTGGTCATCCTAGAGTCTCTGCTGTTAGTGTTTGCTTCCTTCAGAAATTTTTTTGATAGGTTTCCTTCTTCTAAGTTCTAGAGGTATTAATTTTTCCCTACAATTTGTGTAGAATTACTCTGTGTAATTATTTTCTCCCAGTTAATTTTTATGGGCTTAAGCAGATAAAAATATGCCTGCAATGCAGGAGACACGGGTTCGACCCTTGGGTCCAGAGGATGCCCTAGAAAAGGAAGTGGAAACCTACTTTTCTGGCCTGAAGAATTCAATATACAGAGGAGTCTGGCAGACTACAGTCCATGGGGTCACAAGAGTTGGCCAGGACTGAGCGACTAAGCAACAAACAACAAGTACATTTGTAGAGGGTAGCTGTTGCTCCAAAATCACTGCAGAGGTGACTGCAACCATGAAATTAAAAGACACTTGCTCCTGGGAAGGAAAGTTATGATCAAACTAGACAGCATATTAAAAAGCAGAGATATTACTTTGACAACAGAGGCCCATCTAGTCAAAGCTATGGTTTTTCCAGTAGTCATGTAAAGCTATAAAGACTATATAAAGGACTATAAAGAAAGCTGAGCACAAAAGAATTGATGCTTTTGAACTGTGGTGTTGGAGAAGACTCTTGAGAGTCCCTTGGACTGCAAGGAGATCCAACCAGTCCATCCTAAAGGAAATCAGTCCTAACTATTCATTGGAAGGACTGACGCTGATGCTGAAGCTGAAACTCCAATACTTTGGCAACCTGATGTGAAGAACTGACTCATTAGAAAAGACCTTGATGCTGGGAAAGATTGAAGTCAGGAGGAGAAGGGGATGACAGAGGATGAGATGGTTGGATGGCATCACCAACTCAATGAACATGAGTTTGAGTAAACTCCGGGAGTTGGCAATGGACAGGGATACCTGGCATGCTGCAGTCCATGGGGTCCCAAAGAGTCAGACACGACTGAGCAATTGAACTGAACTGTTGCTCTCTGACTGTTTCCTGGAAACTTACCTGTTTCACCCACATTTTTTCTCTCTTTTCTCAAATTTTCCTCCTTTTGTGGGTTTTGCCAGATGCATTCATACATGTTAATTTGCTTCAGTCTGACTCTTTGTAACCCTATGGACTGTAGCCTGCCAGGCTCCTCTGCCCATGGGATTCTCCAAGCAAGAATACTGGAGTGGGTTCTCATGCCCTCCTCAAGCCCTCCTCCAGGGGATCTTCTCGACCTAGAGATCGAACCCACATCTCCTGTATTGGCAGGTGGGTTCTTTACCACTAGTGACACCTGGGAAACTCATTGTCCTCAAATAAACAAGAGTTGCATTGAATGATCTACTTAAGTTTCTCAGTGGTTTCTAAGATATCCTGATTTCATCTTCATGGAGTTTAGTCTGTTACATTTTATCATTGCATGTGTAATGCTTATCAGTGTGTTTATCACTGATACACTTTAATGAAACATTTGAAATTATTTGACATAGGAAAAATATGCCCCCTGTAAATTAGAGATTATGTTTGGTATACGCGATACCCAATACTATCGTGCTAAATTTGCTTGGTGCCCTAAACAGTTCTATCCCCATGTAAGGACAATACAGACATGGCCAGCTGAGGCTGCCTTCCCCTGCCAATTATCTTCGCTCCTGCACTTGAATCCTCTTATTCTAACTTGCCTGACTTAAGAACAAGCATGACTCTCATTTTTTCTATTCAGCTTTCTTCCATTTGTACATTTTAGACTGGAAGATTAGAGTCCCCTAGTTTCCTGAGTCTACTTCAAATGTATGCCATTTAAAACGAACTGATGTCCCCTCTGGTATGTGCTTTTACTTATGCCCCTTGTTCCATAGGCAACTATTCCCACAATTAGTCCATGTCCCTATCTCCAAGTGCTATATTCAAAGAGAATTTGTCATTATCTAACTTATGCTAGATTGTTTATTAGAAAAAAATAAAACTTTGTTCTGATAAAACTATTATATGTATTGCATATAGCACAAAATTTTGTGCAACTTTTTTCTTTCATAATATAGAATACTTAATAATGTTGTAAACAAGCCATAAGGTTGTGGCTTAAGTTTTAAAGAGAAACAGTTTCTTAAAAAACAGAAATCTTATAATTGGTTAGATAAGAAAAAAGTCAACAGATTTATTGGAAAATATTTCTAATCCTAGATTTTAAAATGTAGCCAGATTGGAATCTGAGCATCTTTGGAATCTGCAATGACTCATGCAGGACACTTGTGTATGATTCAGTCTTGATGTGGTGCCAAAACAAGTGGTCACATCAATCAAAAAAAAAAAAAAAAAAAGAGTAATTCTCCCATGCCATGTAGACAATGGTCCAGTTTGGTTGTATTTTTCAATCTTTTACTAGATACTTTGGCAGCATGTTCACATGATGGTAATTTGGCTGTGTTCTGATGAAGTGATGGTGTGTGTGTGTGTGATATGTAAGACCTAAGGCACAATTCTTTGATGAAGCCTTACTGCAGAAGCTCTGAGGACTTTCAGGTATTCAAACTTCGTGCCCCATGGAACTCTAAGGTTTTTGTATACTCCTCTAGAAGGCTACGGTTCAACAAATCATGAGATCACACAGCACAGAGAGGCCCTTGAGAGAGACTTTGTTCGGCAGTTGATTGTATATATTTATTTCTTGGAGTCATTTGTGTTTATATCCATATATTTATGTTGGTGTTGTCATCTCATTATATCAGAAAGTTTTTTAAGGATTTGCCCTGTTTCTTGGTTTTGTTGTTGGAACTCCCCACAGTCCAATAGAGTATTTCTAAAATAGTGTCAGACTACTTAGAGCAGTCTGTGAAAAATTCTATTGTGCCAGGTAACTAGGAAGAATTTACAAGGGTAGCAAAATCCCTGGTCCTCTCCTCTCCAGTAAATATATATTCAAAGTACAGGTCTCTTCACAAGCCACTAGACATGTTTTTAAATGTCTCAAGATGTTCTCATTTTGCTTTCAGTACGTTTCACAATTATTATTAGCCAGTTCATCTAGTTACAAAAAACGTGCTTATTCGAGTAGTAATAGAGGCGTGATTGGGAGCTCATGGCTTGATTACTTTAGGACAACAATTAAAGCTAAATCTTAAGTGGCAGAAAGACTGGTACCAAATGTTTTGCTGAATACTATACCCCAACACCTGACACATGGAAAGTATTCAGGTAATATAGATTAAGTAATTATAAAAGTGAAAGGGAAAATGAGAGCAATTTGCTATTTCTTTCACTAGAATTAATTACTCCTTTTATTAAAATATTATTTTCAAGGTTTTTTAAAATTCAGATTGTATTTCAAAAATAATCTTATATAATTATCATTACTCCTAAGAAAAGGTTTTGTTTATTACAGAGTAAGATACTGAATTATTAACTAATCTCCCCCTCACTGAAGGTTGTTTACTTTTCATAAATTGAAACAAATTTATAATAAGAGCTGCTCTAATTTCATAATGATATGAACAATATTGTATATGCATTTTTTAAAAATTTAAGATATTTAGAGTTTGCTAAAATGTCAAATATCCACCAAGAAAGAAAGAAAATAATGCTAGTCAAAGCTGTTTTAGATGCCAGCCAAATTAAATACTTAATTTAAAACAAACACATTCTCTTTTAATATAGTATGCTCCTTCTCATTAAATCAAAATAACATTCAAATCAGCATGTTAGTAAAAGAAATATGCCTGATAACAATAAAAAGTACTGTATTTCTTAATATTTTCCAGTAGCAGTTTTTTTTCTTCTGGTCAATGCATTCTTAAGGATAAACAAAAATTCTAACTTTAAAAGGATCTTTGATGATTGTCTAGAAATCACCAGCTTGTTGAACTCACCTTTACTGGACAGATGGCAGGTGACAAACTGATCTCAGCCAATATAATCTGTCAAAACAATCTGCTGTGAGCAGGTGTCAGATAATTATCTAAATGAGCAGATATGTAAAGTAATAAACAAGCTAGAAACAGTGATTGAACAGTGTGTTTAACCACCTAAACTTCCAACCTAACCTTAAGTTTTACATATGATTTAAAAAAAATAGCTAGTTCTTAGGGGAACGTATAACTATGGACAACAGTTCATATTTTCTTTACTTAATTTTTACATTGTAAAAATAAGTTTTAAGATTTCCACTCACCTAGAACTCAGGATACATCATTGTGAATGTCAATAAAATAGCATTTTATTTTGTCAAGTATTTTTAATGCTGTATTGTAAGTCAAATCAACAAAAATGTTTGCTATATTCAAAGTTATTGCAAAACATAAAACATATGAACATGTAAAACATTAAATGCATATAACTATACAATCAAATAATCAAAAGTATAAAAACAAATACACAAAGATCTTTAATTTCTTAACAAGTGAAGATTTCCACAAATTTTGAGTGCTATTCACATATTTTGATTGATAGTTCAGTTCAGTTCAGTCACTCAGTGGTGTCCAACTCTTTGCAACCCCATGAACCTCAGCACACCAGGCCTCCCTGTCCATCACCAACTCCCGGAGTCCACCCAAACCCATGTCCATCAAGTCAATGATGCCATCCAACCATCTCATCCTCTGTCGTTCCCTTCTCCTTCTGACCTCAATCTTTCCCATCATCAGGATGTTTTCCAATGAGTCAGCTCTTCACATCAGGTGGCCAAAGTACTGGAGTTTCAGCTTCAACATCAGTCCTTCCAATGAACACCCAGGACTGATCTCCTTTAGGATGGACTGGTTGGATCTCCTTGCAGTCCAAGGGACTCTCAAGAGTCTTCTCCAGCGCCACAGTTCAAAAGCATCAATTCTTCAGTGTTCAGCTTTCTTCACAGTCCAACTCTCACATCCATACATGACCACTGGAAAAACCATAGCCTTGACTAGACGGCCCTTTGTTGGCAAAGTAATATATCTGTTTTTTAATATGCCATCAAGGTTGCTCATAACTTTCCTTCCAAGGAGTAAGCATCTTTTAATTTCATGGCTGCAATCACCATCTACAGTGATTTTGGAGCCCAGAAAAATAAAGTCAGCCACTGTTTCCACTGTTTCCCATCTATCAGCATGAAGTGATGGGACCGGATGCCATGATCTTAGTTTTCTGAATGTTGAGCTTTAAGCAAACTTTTTCACTCTCCTCTTTCACTTTCATCAAGAGGTTCTTTAGTTCTTCTTCACATTCTGTCATAAGGGTGGTGTCATCTGCATATCTGAGGTTATTGATATTTCTCCCGGCAATCTTGATTCCAGTTTGTACTTCCTCCAGCCCCATGTTTCTCATGATGTACTCTGCATATAAGTTAAATAAGCAGGGTGACAATATACAGCCTTGACATATACCTTTTCCTGTTTGGAACCAGTCTGTTGTTCCATGTCCAGTTCTAACTGTTGCTTCCTGACCTGCATACAGGTTTCTCAAGAGGCAGGTCAGGTGGTCTGGTATGCATCTCTTTCAAGAATTTTCATCTCTTTCAGAATTTTCCACAGTTTATTATGATCCACAGAGTCAAAGGCTTTGGCATAGTCAAGAAAGCAGAAATAGATGTTTTTCTGGAACTCTCTTGCTTTTTTGATGATCCAGTGGATGTAGGCAATTTGATCTATCCTTCCTCTGCCTTTCCTAAAACCAACTTGAACATTGGAAGTTCACAGTTCACATATTGCTGAAGTCTGGCTTGGAGAATTTTGAGCATTACTTTACTAGCGTGTGAGATGAGTGCAATTGTGGGGTAGTTTGAGAATTCTTTGGCATTGCCTTTCTATGGGGTTGGAATGAAAACTGACCTTTTCCAGTTCTGTTGCCACTGCTGAGTTTTCCATATTTGCTAGCATATTGAGTGCAGCACTTTCACAGCATCATCTTTCAGGATTTGAAATAGCTCAACTGGAATTCCATCACCTCCACTAGCTTTGTTCTTAGTGATGATTCCTAAGTCCCACTTGACTTCACATTCCAGGATGCCTGACTTTAGGTGAGTGATCATGATCATGATTATCTGGGTCATGAAGAATTTTTTGGGCTGGAATACCTTAGAAGAAATGGAGTAGCCATCATAGTCAACAAAAGAGTCCGAAAAGCAGTACTTGGATGCAATCTCATAAACGACAGAATGATCCCTGTTTGTTTCCAAGGCAAACCATTCAATATCACGGTAATTCAAGTCTATACCCCAATCAGTAATGCCAAAGAAGCTGAAGTGGAACAGTTCTATGAAGACCTACAAAACCTTCTAGAACTAACACCCAAAAAGGATGTCCTTTATCATTATAGTGGACTGGAATGCAAAAGTAGGAAGTCAAGAAACACCTGGAGTAACACGCAAATTTGGTCTTGGAGTACAGAATGAAGCAGGTCAAAGGCTAATAGAGTTCTGCCAAGATAATGCACTGGTCATAGCAAACACCCTCTTCCAACAACACAAGAGAAGGCTCTACACATGGACATCACCAGATGGTCAACACCGAAATCAGATTGATTATACTCTGCAGCCAAAGATGAAGAAGCTCTATACAGTCAGCAAAAACAAGATCGGGAGCTGACTGTGGCTCAGATCATGAACTCCTTATTGCCAAATTGGTTGATAGGTATATTGCAAATTGAAATCAATTGGTTTACTTTAGTTAAAAGTTAACAATTGTTCAATAGGTATTTGGATATTACTGTTTGCCTACATAGATAAGACATCAACATTACTGGTCTTAAGTAAGATTTTTTTTTCTGATCTGATCTGTCATCTTGATTTTGGTTAAGTTTATCTCAATAACTTGTCTTTCCATCAACACATTTGATGAGTAGCAGGGGCAGAGTGGTTAGGGGGGCTCTTTATGTAGAGAAGTCACTGTTTAAAAGTTTTCTCTAGGATATGTTTTTTTTTTTTTTTTTGTCTCTGAAGAAATACTCACTGTGACATCATGCTTGTATGAGTACAAGCAACATTAGACAGCCAATCCAAGGTGGGAAAGATATGTTACAAAAGAGCCTGTTGTTCAGTTGCTCAGTCATGTCTGACTCTTTGCAACCCCATGGACTGCAGCACTCCAGGCTTCCCTGTCCTTCACTACCTCCCAGAGTTTGCTCAGACTCATGTCCATTGAGTCAATGATGCCATCAAACCATCTCATCCCCTGTCGCTCCTTTCTCCTCCTGCCTTCAATCTTACCCAGCATCAGGGTCTTTTCCAATGAGTTGACTCTTCGCATCAGGTGGCCAAAGTATTGGAGCTTCAGCTTCAGTATCAGTCCTTCCAATGAATATTCAGGCTTTATTTCCTTAAAGATTGACCGGTTTGATCTCCTTGCTGCCCAAGGGACTCTCAAGACCTTGTGACTGCATCCTAATACCTCTCACAGAGCTGGTCCTTCAGGAGAAGTGGCCACAATTATGTAGAAGCAAAAACCTTGGGAGAAAGTGTTTTGTGGAGCTTTGACCCTATCTTCCTGTTTTCAATGACTGAGTTCTGAATGAACACTACCAGGAGGCAGTGGTACTCAAATATTTGGCTTCGGGATCCATTTACAGTCTTAAGATTATCAAAGAGCCACCTAAAGAGCTTTTGATTAGATGAATGATATCTCTCAAAATTTATCATATTCATTATAAAACTGTAGACAGTTTAATCAATTTAAGTTAATATGTTATACGGCTTAGACTAAATTGCATGTTTTATTTAAAACTACATTTTTCAATATAAAATAAATTGAGGTGAGTGGTGTCCTTTACATTTTGCAAATATCTTTAATATCTGACAAAAGACAAATGGTCACCTCTGCTTCTGCAGTCAGTTTGTTACGATGTGCTATTGCAGTTGAAGTGTATGGAGGAAACTAGGTCTTTCAGAGATAGGTAGTTGGATGGAAAACAGGAGTAATTTAAAAGTTTATAAAGATAATATTTTATATATTTCAATATACCCAAACTGAAGAAGTGGTACTTTCTCAAAAACAAACTGAAATATTAAATCTAAAACTATATCAATAAATTTATTGTACTCTTACATTAATACCTATTTTTCTATCATGCGTTTTGAATGAACATGGTTACCTATGATTTTATAACATCCTGCATTGGTCATTTATAAAATATTGATTCATTGAATCATGTAGATATCCCAAATGTACAGTGGAAAACTCCGCTATAATTTTGTGAGAGAATGAAAGTTAGAAAGTGAAGTAATGTCTCAGCATTATTATATAAAAAGTAGTTTTGGATTCACAGACACCCCTGAAAGGATTTCATTTTACCCAGATTTTCCAGACCAGGCTTTTAGAATCACTGCCGTGAAGGAAATTACATGACTTAGAGACCCACCCTTTATATTGGATATCAGATTGGTGGCAATCACCAATAACAACCACTAAAGGAGGTGAGTGAGAAATGAGAAAGTAACTAAGCCTCAGTTGCCCTGTAGGACTGAGGATCATTCAACAAATGTCTGGTCTGTTTTTTAACATTAAACCAGAAAACTGGAATTTCATAAGAAGTACCCCAATTTTTAAATGTTGTCTGCTGTGTGGGTTAACAGCCAATGAACCAAGCAGATCTGTTGATCTGAACCATAAGTTAGTCAGGGGCATATAGCAGAGAGCCCTGATTTTGCTCGTATGTGGCTGAAGCCAGAAGCCATCTATGGGAGCCATGACTGAGCAGGAGAAGACAGCTAAGAGATATAAACTTTCATAAACTTGGTATCTCAAATCTGGGTTTCTTAGAGAATGGTAAGTGCAGGAATCATGAGGTAATAGAATCAACCTCCCTATGTCTGAAAAACCGGCACTAGACCGATTTTCAAAGATGTGTATTTGGTAGTCAAAATAAGCATAGCAGACATGGTTCTAAAATCAGTATTATCCTCTCCCTATACTTAAGTGATAAGTCTTCTGGAGGAAACCCCCAACTCTATAAATTGGTCCCCAATACATTCATTGATCTTGATCTTAACTGATTTCTCAGCAATTTCAAGACTCTTTAGTTGTTCTTAATCTTGATCAACTTCTATTTTTCTGAGTACATATTCCAAACTTCCGACCTTTCCTCAGCCCTTTAGTCAACAATCTTTCCATAACTCTCAGAGTGACACTTTTGATACATTTGAGGCCATCAGATGTGAACTACCTGAAATTTATGCACCCCCCATTAATAAACATATTCATATTTCTGCATTGTAGGAGGCCATTCCTGAAATGGACCCTAATAATGCCTGACTCATGATATTCAAGTTCTTATGATATCCTCTCCCCCAAGGTATGGGATGAACTTAATGATTTGCCTCTAAGGAATAGAATATGGCAAAGTGGAGAAAGATCACTTCTTAGATTAGAGAAAGCTGAGAATTCTCTCTCTCTCTCTCTCTCTCTCTCTCTCTCTCTCTCTTTATATGGCTTGCTCACTGAGATGAAGAAAATTGCTGTGTTGTAACCTTTCATAAAGGGAGGCACTTGGGGCAAGGAGTTAAGGGGAACTTCTGGCCAGCCAGCATGAAATTGAAGTCTTCAGTTCAAGAGCTCACAAAGAACTAAATTCTGCCTACAATCATGTGGCTGAGCTTGAAAGCTCCCACTTGTCCAGTGGAGACTTGGTGGGTACAGCCCCAGCCCACATATTGACTGTAGTCAGGAGGAGGACCTGAAGCAGAGGACCCAGCTGAGGCACACCTGGATTTCAATATATAAGAACTGAGAGATAATGAATATTGTTATTTCAAGGTATTGAGTTTGGGGACAGCTTGTTATGAAGCAAATGATAACTAATTAGGGCTTCCCTGGTGACTCAGATGATAAAGTCTCTGCCTGCAATGCAGGAGACCTGGGCTTGATCTCTGGATCAAGAAGATCCCCTGGAGAAGGAAATGGTAACCCACTCCATTATTCTTGCCTGGGAAATCCTGTGGACAGAGGAGCCTGGCGGGCTATATTCATGGGGTCGCAAAGAGTAAGACCCAACTGAGCAACTAACCTACAAATCATCACCTTCTCTAGGCTGAAAGGATCAAGTGCTCAAGGTCAACCTTTCTACCTAATCTCTTGGTCTCATGCCTTCTAGACATCAGTCTATCAGTTTTCTTTTTTTCTTTCTTTACCCCATATTTCTCCGTCCTCTCTCGTACTAAAACGAATTGTGCTCCGTTTTTGTGTACTCACTGACAAATGCCTCACTTTCTACATTTTCATCTCAGCTAAACTTCATAAAAAATTATTCTATTTTTGCTGGGTCTAGTTTTTCTCTCAAGTATTCCATTATAAAGTGATTTCCAATCCCATCTGAATCTACATTGGCAAATCCCATCACAGACATCCATATTATCATATGTAATGAATGATTTTCAGTATCCAGACTTTAACCTTTTTCCCTTTAAAATCTATTGAGTGAATAAATATTCTATTTTGAAACTACGGAACCATTCAGTTTTCATGAAGCAGTTAAATACTGGTTCTCTTGCTACTATACTCAAAGGCCTTCCCGAGTCTATTTCACATGTATGTGCGTACTAAGTCACTGCAGCCTTGTCCAACTCTTTGCAACCCTATGGACTGTAGCCTGCCTGTCTCCTCTGTTCCTGATGGCTCAGATAGTAAGGTCTATTTCACAGTTTTCCTTTTAGTTCATTGGTTCTGAATTGAAAGGAATTTGTCCTCCAGGAGACATCTGCTAAGGTCTGGAGATATTTTGGTCACAACCAGAGAAACAGGGAATGCTACTGAAGTTAGTGGTAGAGGCCAGAGATACTGCCAAACACTTTGCATTACACAGGACAGCCTTTCACAATAAACACATTATTCAGTGCAAGAGGTCAGTAGTGCTGAGGCGGAGAAGCTCTGCTTTGATGATTAAAACTCCTTTTTGTTTGTCAAGCATTTTCTTTCATCCACCACTTTTACCAGGGAAATCTCATCTGCTCTTGTGGTTTCAATTACTATTTATATTCTGTAGTTTTTTCGATTTACTGTTCCAATACTGACTTCTGATATTTTGAATTCTGATATTTTGAACTGTGAACAAGATACATTTAATTGGCTATTACAGAAGCTGAACTAAATTAACATGTGCAAAATGGTGGAAAACTGTCCAAAACTGTGCAAGTGCTGCACTCAACATGTCAGCAAATTTGGAAAACTCAGCAGTGGCCACAGGACTGGGAAAGGTCAGTTTTCATTCCAATCCCAAAGAAAGGCAATGCCAAAGGATGCTCAAACTACCACACAATTGCACTCATCTCACACGCTAGTAAAGTAATGCTTAAAATTCTCCAAGCCAGGCTTCAGCAATACATGAACCGTGAACTTCCAGATGTTCAAGCTGGTTTTAGAAAAGGCAGAGGAACCAGAGATCAAAATGCCAACATCCATTGGATCATGGAAAAAGCAAGAGAGCTCCAGAAAAATATCTATTTCTGCTTTATTGACTACGCCAAAGCCTTTGACTGTGTCAGTCAGTTCAGTTGCTCAGTTGTGTCCCACTCTTTGCGACCCCATGGACTGCAACACACCAGGCCTCCCTGTCCATCACCAACTCCCAGTTTACGCAAACTCACATCTATTGAGTTGGTGATGCCATCCTACCGTCTCATCCTCTGTTGTCCCCTTCTCCTCCAGCCTTCAGTCTTTCCCAGCATCAGGGTCTTTTCAAATGAGTCAGATCTTTGCATCAGGTGGCCAAAGTATTGGAGTATCAGCTTCAGCATCAGTCCTTCCAGTGAATACCCAGGACTGATCTCCTTTAGGATGGACTGGTTGGATCTCCTTGCAGTCCAAGGGACTCTCAAGAGTCTTCTCCAACACCACAGTTCAAAAGTGCTCATCATCAATTCTTCACATCAATTCTTCAGTGCTCAGCTTTCTTTACAGTCCAGCTCTCACATCCACACATGACTGTGTGGATCACCATAAACTGTGAAAAATTCTGAAAGAGATGGGCGTACCAGACCACCTGACTTGCCTCTTGAGAAATCTGTATGAGAAATCTGTAGGTCAGGAAGCAACAGTTAGAACTGGATATGAAACAACAGACTGGTTCCAAATAGGAAAAGGAGTATATCAAGGCTGTATATTGTCACCGTGATTATTTAACTTGTATGCAGAGTACATCATGAGAAACGCTGGGCTGGAGGAAGCACAAGCTGGAATCAAGATTGCTGGGAGAAATATTAGTAACTTCAGAAAGTGAAGAAGAACTAAAGAACCTCTTGATGAAAGTGAAAGAGGAGAGTGAAAAAGTTGGCTTAAAACTCAACATTCAGAAAGCTAAGATTATGGCATCTGGTCCCATCACTTCATGGCAAATAGATGGAGAAAGAGTGGAAACAGTGACAGACTTTACTTTTTTGGGCTCCAAAATCACTGCAGTTGGTGACTTCAGCCATGAAATTAAAAGACACTTGCTCCTGGGAAGAAAAGTTATGACCAACCTAGACAGCATATTAAAAAGCAGAGAGATTACTTTGCCAACAAAAGTCCATCTAGTCAAGACTATGGTTTTTCCAGTAGTCATGTATGGATGTGATAGTTGCACTATAAAGAAAGCTGAGCACTGAGGAAGTGATGCTTTTGAGCTGTGATGTTGGAGAAGACTCCTGAGAGTCCCTTGGACTGCAAGAAGATCCAACCAGTCCATCTTAAAGGAAACCAGTCCTGAATATTCTTTCAGAGGACTGATGCTGAAGCTGAAACTCCACAATATTTCGGCCACCTGATGGGAAGAACTAAATCACTGGAAAACACCCTGGTGTTGGGAAAGATTGAAGGTGCAAGGAGAGGGGATGACAGAGGATGAGATGGTTGGATGGCATCACCAACTCAATGGACATGAATTTGGGTAAACTCTGGGAGTTGGTGATGGACAGGGAGGCCTGGCATGCTGCATTCCATGGGGTCGCAAAGAGGTGGGCACGACTGAGCGACTGTACTGAACTGACACTGTATTTTTAAATAAAGTAGATAAATCTCAAAGTGAAAATATGTCCTTAACTGTAGAAGAGAACTTTTATTACCTAAGTGTGTATAGTCTGTCGCAGTGATTAAGATATTCTTACTAAAATATATTAATAGAGTGCTAGATATATCACATATGCTTCAAAATGGCTTATAATCAACATATATATACAGTGGAAGAACAATCTCATCTCTGCATTTCGCCTTGGAGTCCCTTTTGCATTATTTAGGGGTCAGAAGAAAGGCTACCAGGACACAGCATGCTCTGGGCCTTCTCTGATCTGAGTTTTGTCAGGATTAAAATTGTTGTGGCATGAAAAGCATGTCCTTTCTAGACTCACAGTCCTTTTATTTTTTATAAAAAATTACTATAGTCCTTTTGATGATTATAAAAATAATGCATTTGTTGCAGAAAATTTGAACATATAGAGCATATGCAGAATAAAATAAACACCTTTAATCCCAACCAACCAGAGAAAAATAACTGTTAAAATTTGTCTTTTATAATGTTTTCCCATTTCATTGTGGATCTCTATATATTTGCATCTATATGCTATCCATTATTTTTCTGTCCACACATGTTCATAATTATATTACATTACAGTATAATTACATAATTATATTACATATTATACATATGTGTATATATATATATACATTTAAAATAATTGATAATTTTACACTTAAAAATACACCATGAGAGCTCCTTATACATGATACTAAATGCATCTTTAACCCATCACTTAATACATTTATAGTATTTCATAGTCTATATTTTCTATCTCTTTTCTGATTAATTTGGCTATTTTCTACTTTTTAACACTATAATGTATGCTGTGATTAATATCTATATGAAAAAATCTCTATGCATCTCTCTAAAATAAGTATAATTACTGAGTATAATTAAGAGGATACTTTAAGAATCATTTTGTTGCTAGAGATATGACATTTTGCAAATATATCACAGCTTATTATTTACCTTTTAATTATTTTAGTATACACAGCTTTAATATATGCAACTTTACATGTGTTGTCAAATATATCCATTTTTCCCTTTAGAGGTCTGTTTCTGTTCTATATGTACAGTAATCCCCCCCATTCTGAGTTTATACTTGTTTCATAGTTTTTGACTTGTTTTATAGGATTGAATTTTCCACAGAATTTCTTGATACACCTGGCAATGACTTTGGTTTTGGTGGGAGACAGTAATGTAAATTTTTTTGCATCAAACACCTAATCAATTTCGCCAACACCAATGTTATATGTGATTCTTCTTTCCTCATTAATTTAAGCATTCACCTTTATTTGCTAAATTCTTATTATATTAGAACCTCTTTCTTCTCATCACATTCTCTTCTATTGATCTGTAGGACTATGGAATTATCTTTTCAATTATTCACTTGTATCCACCTTGCTACACAGAGTGATCTGATGACCAGCCCCATCACCATTGTGGGAGCTTGTTACAAATACAGATTCACAAAACTTCATGGGTGTCTGTGTCAGTCATATGCACATTAGAGTCTGAGGGAAGCTAATGCATAATGGTCACTTTTAGCCATTGAGATTTGTTTTGCTGGCTGAATGAGAGGAGAGAGTGCTGAAGTCAGGAGGATCTGCTTGGCTAAATTGAATCATTAGTTCACTGCATTTTGAAAAAGGCACTTAAAAAAAAAAATGCCTTGCGCATCCCTGATGTCATGCCAGCAAATTCTCTTGTACTGTAAGATGATTTTTCACAATAAAACTTTAACTTCTACAAGGCTTCTGTCCTGTTTTCTTCACTTAAGTTAACTAAAATAGGAAAGAATAAAAGAAAATCACAATTCAAAAACCCAAAAGTTTTCCAACCCACGTGCTTAAGTTTATAACATCTCAGCTTTGATAAAATAAAATGGAAATTTCAATCCAGTTTATGAACTCAAAGTGGCTTAGGACCCTGCAAAATTTAATAGTTTCTCAGTGAACCATTCTGTCTGCTAGTATTGAAATGTAAGCATTAAAGCAATATAAAACTAACTAAACCTTAACAAAAAAGAAAGGAAGACTCCCTTCTTGTCTTACCAACACTGCTATTATCACATAGTGTGTTTCACATGATAAGCCATTCATTAAAGCATCACCTACTGTTTTTTTCCTTCTCAGAACCAGCTAGAACATGATCTGTCTCTGCATGAAGACACTGGACCTCTGACCTTTTCTGTAGCTATTCCAGGCAAGTATAATAAACAGAGTTCAGTAGGTTTCTGTAAATCTCTGATTATGTTTACTATGGAATCCAAGTGTTCATCTCAGGCAGACAAATTATGGTTGATTTCCAAATATTATGTACAAACTCTAGCTACTAAGTATTCCATAATGAGCACTTTGGCAATTTAAAGCAAACTAGGGTTCCCACAGGCAAGGATGATATGCTCTGCAGTCAAAGAAAGATGGTATGTTGTTAATAGAGAATATTCACCAAGAATTTAAGATAAACCCAGAAATCTCTCTTCAACGCAATTTGTGGGAAAAACCTGACTGCACTTCATTAATGAGACTTAATCTTAAACTCTCTTTTTTCTGGTTTTTAAATCATACCTTATTGAAGAAAGCTAATGAATCACAACCAGAGGTGATTGTTTAGGGACATGACTGTTGTGAGAAATAGTTACCTTCCACAGGATCATCACTGACAGAAAACTTCAACATGCCCAACTACTGCCAGAGATTATTGCAAGGTTTGATTAAAATGAGGAATGAACTTTTATTTTCACCCAAGCACAAAATCGAATCAGAATTGCACTGATCACATATGTCAAAGAAGCAAGATGTTAGTTACCAACTCATGATAAACAAATTATTCACATTATTTGTTTAATTATGAAACAATATAACTGTTATAGAAAAGTTTGGAGATATAGATAAGCATAGGGAAGATATAAAAATCATTATTCCTACCACACAGATATAAACATGATTAACTATAGTCTATATAAAAGTTTGAGATTATGTACATACATATATGCAGATAAATATATATGACATGAATATATATACATAAAAGACTATATACCATTACAGTATGTAGGTATATACACTGTATATACATGTATACAGTATATGTACACATGTATACATACATGTGTTATCTGTCCATATGAGGTTTAAATAAGTCTTATGTGTACATGTATGTTTGTATGTATAAAAGTGCATTTATGTGTAAGTATGTGTATATATTTTCTGTATTACCATGTATATTTAATTTTTGTAAGTTGGTTTTTAAAGTGATATGCAAAGAATACATACACACACACACACACACACACACACACACACACACACACACACACATTTCCCTGTCAAAAGATCAGTCACTTCAAGTTATATCCCATCTGTGAATGTTACTATCATAGGTTTCACTATTGTGGTACATTTAGGTCATTTCTAAATTTTTTATTATCAGAGACAACATTGTAATGAAAATCATTTATATAACTGTCTGAATATTTCCTTTAAAATAATGGAGTTATTGGGTCAATGAATATGTTGCTTTTCTGCCATATGAAATATATTACTACATTATCCTCCTGAAAGTTTGTATTAATTTACCTTGCTCCTGGCAATGTATTAGAATAAATGTTTTTATCCCAAACCAAAGTAGATGTTATCATTAAAAATTGTTAATTTGATAAACCCAAACCAATATCAGTTCAGTTCAGTTCAGTCGCTCAGTCATGTCCGACTCTTTGCAACCCCGTGAACCGCAGCACAGCAGGCCTCCCTGTCCATCACCAACTCCCGGAGTCCACCCAAACCCATGTCCATTGAGTTGGTGATGCCATCCAACCATCACATCCTCTGTCATCATCCCCTTCTCCTCCTGCCCTCAATCTTTCCCAGCATCAGGGTCTTTTCCAATGAGTCAGCTCTTCGCATCAGGTGGCCAAAGTACTGGAGTTTCAGCTTCAACATCAGTCCTTCCAATGAACACCCAGGACTGATCTCCTTTAGGATGGACTGGTTGGATCTCCTTGCAGTCCAAGGGACTCTCAAGAGTCTTCTCCAACACCACAGTTCAAAAGCATCAGTTCTTCAGTGCTCAGCTTTCTTTATAGTCCAACTCTCACATCTATACATGACCACTGGAAAAATCATAGCCTTGACTAGACAGACCTTTGTTGGCAGAGTAATGTCTCTGCTTTTTAATATGCTGTCTATGTTGGTCATAACTTTCCTTCCAAGGAGTAAGCGTCTTTTAATTTCATTGCTGCAGTCACCATCTGCAGTGATTTTTGGAGCCCAGAAAAATAAAGTCAGCCACTGTTTACACTGTTTCCCCATCTATCTGTATGAAATGATGGGACCAGATGCCATGATCTTAGTTTTCTGAATGTTGAGCTTTAAGCCAAATTTTTCACTCTCCTTTTTCACTTTCATCAAGAGGTTCTTTAGTTCTTCTTCACTTTCTGCCATAAGGATGGTGTCATTTGCATATTTGAGGTTATCGATATTTCTCCCAGCAATCTTGATTCTAGCTTATGCTTCTTCCAGCCGAACATTTCTCATGATGTACTCTGCATATAAGTTAAATAAGCAGGGTGACAATATACAGCCTTGACATACACCTTTTCCTATTTGGAACCAGTCTGTTGTTCCATGTCCAGTTCTAACTGTTGCTTCCTGACCTGCATACAGATTTCTCAAGAGGCAGGTCAGGTGGTCTGGTATGCCCATCTCTTTCAGAATTTTCCACAGTTTACTGTGATCCACACAGTCAAAGGCTTTGGCATAGTCAATAAAGCAGAAATAGATGTTTTTCTGGAACTCTCTTGCTTTTTTGATGATCCAGCAGATGTTGGCAATTTGATCTCTGGTTCCTCTGCCTTCTCTAAAACCAGCTTGAACACCTGGAAGTTCAGAGTTCATGTGTTGCTGAAGCCTGGCTTGGAGATTTTTGAGTATTACTTTACTAGTGTATGAGATGAGTGCAATTGTGCGGTCGTTTGAGTACTCTTTGGCATTGCCTTTCTTTCAGATTGGAATGAAAACTGACCTTTTCCAGTTCTGTGGCCACTGCTGAGTTTTCCAAATTTGCTGACATATTGAATGCAGCACTTTCACAGTGTCATCTTTCAGGATTTGAAATAGCTCAACTGAAATTCCATCACCTCCACTAGCTTTGTTCGTAGTGATGCTTCCTAAGGCCCACTTGACTTCACATTCCAGGATGTCTGGCTCTAGGTGAGTGATCACACCATTGTGATTATCTGGGTCAAAGTTGAACTATTTTCATATGCTTGCTTCTATTCTTATTATTGTATTTATTTTGTCATTACTTTGTTATAAGTCTTCTCTGTACTTTAAAGAAATTACTCAATATACATTACACATGGAATAAATGTTTCTTCATTTTGTCTTTTGCCTTTCACTTTGTGGTAGAATTTGTGCTTAGTGTTGAGTTTTGCAAGCCTGAAAAACAGCTAAATTTTATATGGTCAAAATTTTATATCAGTCTATTAATTTTTATATCCCTTTTTTATTCTGAATCTATTAATAGTTCATCACTATGATAACTATTATTATCCTGTGTTGTTTAGTCGCTCAGTCATGTCTGACTCTTTGCAACCCCTTGGATTGTAGCCCATCAGGTTTTTCTGTACACGGGATTTCCCAGGCAAGAATACTGGAGTGGGTTCCAATAGTTTGTATAAGATTCCCAAACTTGTTTTCTTTCATTTTCAGAATTTCATAGCTTTTAATACCCAACTATTTTCAAATAATATTTAGAACATTTTCCCAAATGGACTCTAAAGTGTTTCTAATTTGAATTGAATCACATTAAATTAGGATGATTTTATAATATGGTCTTCCTATGCCAAACCATAGGCTTCTCCTCCATTTATTTAATTTTCAATCTCATAATAAAAAAAATATACAGTTTTCATCATATGGGCCATGCACCCTTGATTAACTTTTAACCCTAGGTATATTATATGCTTATATTAACTAATATTAATTGGTTTATTTTTCTTTTACTTGATATACAGGCAGACTTTTTGGAAATAAATTTTATAATATGTCAATTATAAAGCTCATTTTTAGGTATCATTGTTTCATGCTTGATTTACCTAGATTTTCTAGTGGCACTATAATTTTCAAGAGATTTATAATTACGCATAATTTTTAAGATCCCATGCCACCTGATGAAAGGTTATTTGACCTGATTAGATGCTAGTACATTCAGTCATGTCAGTGCTTTCTCTTCCTCTAAGTTTAAACTCACCCAACTCATGTTTTGCCCCTTCCCTCACTGTACTGTTGAGAGAGCCCCATAGGGCATCAAGTATAGGGGCAACCCCTATTCTGAGGTACCTGTTCTCTTATGACACCTTCTGAAACACCCATTCCCTGTTCAACAATGCTCTGGATACTGCTTCAATGTCCCCTGTTCCCTTTGTCCTTAATCATATGGTACACCCTGCAAGTATGTGTGTATATTCCATCATGATAAATTTGGGATGCCCTTGGGCTCTCTGTCTCTCTCTCTTTTTCTCTCTTATTCTTTCCTGTTCATCCCACTTAACCTCACCCTACCCTACCTTCAATTTCTGTATCTGCACAGAAACGTGGAAAAGGTTGCCCTATTCTCTGTGGTTGTCTATCATTAGGCACTTTTATCTCCAGTATCCCACCCTGCCATCCACACTGATCCCCTGATAATTTTGTCTCGTGGGGATAATCTGTAAGGCCAGTACTATCATGTGCAATTGGACATGTTTTATTTCATAATCGTCTATAAATTTGTATTTAGAGAATATTATTTTAATTGCATTAAATGAATTTATGATCATGAAAATGACTATAAAATAGTTCAAATACAATGCAATTTAAAAGAATTTTTTTATTCTGGAGAGCTAGCTTTTAAAGGACATTGTTCTGAAAGAATGGCAGTAGCTTTTTGTTCAAATACTCAAAAAGGCATTGCTGGTATTTTATTGAGACTCTGCAACAATAAACATGTATTTTACTTTTGGCAGTAAAGACAAGATCTTCTAGGTAAGAAGGACATTAACATCCATCAACTTTTTCTGCAAAAGTGAGTTATTTTTTCATTTGTAAATCACCATGCGAGTTGCTAATCAATTACTATGGGTATTAATAACCATGAGAATGCTGTTAATAAACTATAATAGTAAAAATAGCTGACTCCCCAGTCTTGAGCACTTGAATGGATATACATTGCTGCATGCTTTCCATAGTTAATATTTATCTCAAACCTATGGATTTGCTTGTATTATTCATAGAGAATGAACTCTGACGTAGAAAAGTTCAGGAATTTGCCAAAGGCACATACTTTGAGAGAAATAGAATATGGATTTATCATCATCATAAGTCACTGTACCTGCCCTGAGATTTTTTATCTAATTAGGCACAGGCTCTGGAATTGGTATGGTTAGGTTCAAATTCAAACTCTGCCACTTCCTAACTGTGTGATTTCAAAGTAGTTACTTAACCCCTCTCTGCCTCAGTTTTACCTTCTTTAAAATTCATGTAATAGTTTCAAATACCCAGTTTGATTGAGGATTAAGTTAGTTATTACATATTAAGTACTTACTGGTGTGTAGTTAGCACTCAGTAAATATTAACTATTAGAAATCAAATTATATAACTGAAAGTATAGCAACATAATAATTACACAAATTACTATTATTAGCATATAACTATAGTTATTGACATTGCTGCTAATGCAACAATTTTGTCATTAATTTCAATCACTTTCCCCGTATGATGAAATATTTATGAATACATTTTCTTGCGATTCATTTTAATCTGGAAGATAGATGTTAATCGTGGTATACACAGAAGTCACAACAAGGTCCAGCTGTATACTAGGATCATGAAGAATTTTTAAATAGTTTTACAGTTTACAATGCACTTCACATCATTGCAGCCATTTACTGATATGTTCCCAGAAGAAAATGTTGCAGTAAATGCTTCATGAATGTGTTCATTTAAAGTGAAAACGTGCTTGAGACTTTGGGGCTTGAGAATTGTCTTTTATTTATTGGTCCAATAAAAAATATCACATTATCTACTTCATCTACTTTTTCTGCAAGGTGCAATATTGTTATGAATACATTTTGCATGCATTTATGGATTTTATCTTTATCATATTCAGCTTAAATACCAATTTAATCCAAGAAATCTGGTTCAAATGGGGAAAAAATGACATGTGATCTTTTTATATTTCTAAAAATCTGCTTTATTTTATTTAGAAATGGTATTG
The DNA here is from genome assembly GCF_033118175.1 of Dama dama. Taxonomy (NCBI): domain Eukaryota; kingdom Metazoa; phylum Chordata; class Mammalia; order Artiodactyla; family Cervidae; genus Dama; species Dama dama. The sequence goes on from NC_083713.1 coordinate 52,761,628, forward strand.
TGGCAATTTTTAAGTCTATGTTACTTCTTTGAGACACTTCTGTGTCTATAGATTTTGATATAGGTACTTTTAAAAATTTATTTTACTAAGATGCTTTCTTTGTTTACATTTCACCATTTCTAATAGCTTCCCATTTCTTGTGTCTATACGATCCTTTTTCTTACTATAAAGTGCTGATCCAGTTTCTTTTCTTTTTATTTATTTATTTATTTATTTTTTATTAGTTGGGGGCTAATTACTTCACAACATTTCAGTGGGTTTTGTCATACATTGATATGAATCAGCCATGGATTTACACGTATTCCCCATCCGGATCCCCGCTCCCACCTCCCTCTCCACCCAATTCCTCTGGGTCTTCCCAGTGCACCAGGCCGGAGCACTTGTCTCATGCATCCCACCAGTTTCAATTTTGTTTTAGTTGATGCAGATAGTCTTACATTAAATAATCTGGATTAAACTTCTCATTTCTGCTTAAGGAATAACTCTAAATATGATTAAAATAATAAGTCACTCTTTCAGTGAGGTGCTAATTACAATTGACACATAAAATTTTGTTCTTATCCCTGTAACTGCACTGAGACCTCATTAAATGTTAGGAGTTTTAACATAACAACACGAGATTCAGTTTTGTCAAAGGTGGTCAGGACCTCACTAAGCTCGGAGTTTCAGATTCAGATGCTAGCAGTTGTTAGCCAACAAACTTAAATTTGAATGAAGTCAGTTTATTACAAGCCCAACAGAGGATGAGGAAGACCTCAGGGATCAGGAGAATGAACACTTCATTGAAAAGAATCGGGATTGGGAATACATGTAAATCCATGGCTGATTCATATCAATGTATGACAAAACCCACTGGAAAAAAATAATAATAATAATAAAAAAAAAAATAAAATAAAATATAAACTCAGAAGCTTAAAAAAAAAAAAAGAAAGAAAAGAAATGGGTGCTGCATGTTTGTTTGTGTCCTACTCTTTGTGACCCTGTGGACTGTAGCCTGCCAGGCTCCTCTGTCCATGGAATTCTTCAGGCAAGAATACTGAAGTGGGTTGCTGTTCCCTTCTCCAGAGGATCTTCCCAACCCAGGGATTGAACCCAGGTGGACTATTTACCATCTGAGCCACAAGGATACTGGGACTGGTTGCCATTTCCTACTTCAGGGGACCTTCCCGACCTAGAGATCAAACCCAAGTCTTCTGTGTCTCCTGCATTGGCAAGTGGGTTCTTTATCACTGAGCCACTTGGGAAGTCATTGAAAGGACAGATGCTATGAAACTCATTACTTGCTACTAGGTAGCAATGTGTGTTCACTGTTATCTGCTCCTTACATTTTTTTTCCCTAGAAATTTAGATTTTTTTTTTTATGTAAAATCTCTCAATTTTTAAATGTTTGTAGTCCACCTTTTTTTCAGATACTGTAATTAACAAATGTGCCATTGCTGTGCTCACATCTGGCACACAGGCATTTATTTAGTAAGTAAATTTTGTTTGAAGTCAATCTCATTTATAGAGTAGAATTGTGGCTTAGTCCCCTTACATCCAATAACATCAAATTCTCTGAAAATTTCATACAAGAAAATAAACGTATTTTTAAAACTGTATATGTCTATGATTTAAAACTCAAATATTTTCTTATGACTCCCTATAAATAAAAATTTTAATGAGAACCAACCCCCTTAAAGATTTTTCTTACTATGTGTGACTCTTCTTATCCATAATCAACGTTTTACTTAGTTCAGAAAATATAGCATCAATCTTCCCCCCCCACCCAGCATTACCTCTTACTATTTCCAGACATATACCCATATCAAAGACAAAAGACTTTAGGTTGAAAATGAAATACACCAGACACATAATCAAGAACTTCACTAAGATATATGTCAGCTATAGTGAGAAGTCCTCAAACAACTAGACTACAAGTTCAAAACTAGAGTTGCTTACAACTTTTTCAACTAGCACACAAAAGTTTACCTTGCAATTACCAAATCTAACATGAGTCTACTGATAAAGTCACAGGGCAGCCTGGGTACCTTTTAGATTACTATAATTTCTTTTAGACCTTACAAGCCTAGAGTCCTGAAAGAAGTTGCTCAGGTAATTTGGTTCATTTGTCTCCCACTCTTTTGCTATCAGTTCTCAAGCTTTTGAAAACATCCTTTTACCCTCTCTGTACCTCCCCTTTCTGACTTTCTTTCTGTTCTGACTTTTGCTTAGGTTATTCCATGTCTATGTAGCAATCTAATTTCTTTCAAAGCCTAAACTCTCCCTTATTTGAGAAAAGCTTTCAGTATGTTGTTAGCTCACTGTTTTGTATACCATAAAAAAATGACTGATACTGTGGGAACATTCCAATCATGATTGCTGGTACCAGATTTTCCATAGCTATTCAATATCTTAAGCTTGAGTTATTCATTTTCCCTCAGCGTACATTTTTTGGACTGAAGTTAACAAGATTTTGCATAAATATTTACTTTGCTCATTAACTTAGCAATCATCTATAAAGGAAATAAAGCCAGTTCATGCCTAACTTTCCATTTCTCACAACACAGCTAATATTTCACTTTTCTCTCTTATGTTAGACAATTAATAATGTCTTGTATTTAGGATTTTCAAAGATAATCATCTCCATGACCTTATATTCCCCAAGTATTGTAGTCAGTACAAGAAATATCACCACCACTCTTCTGAAAGGAAACTGAGGAAATGTAGTAGAAGAAATGGTGAAAGCTGCCAGATGAAAAGCCAGCTAGCCACGTACATTCTCATGGCCAAGGTGAGCCACCTGGGAAAATTTACGAATCTCACTGAATGGGGTGACAATAGCAACTTTTGATGGTAATAGCTTCAAGGATACTGGGATTGCTTTTTGTTAGTAGGCCACAGAGGTGACTTACCAGGTCTGTTTCAATTTCCTTTAGAATCAAGTGAAGCGAAGTGAAGTTGCTCAGTCGTGTCCGACTCTTTGCGATCCCATGGACTGCAGCCTACCATGCTTCTCCATCCATGGGATTTTCCAGGCAAGAGTCTGGGAGTGGGGTGCCATTTCCTTCTCCAATGCTCCCCCTATTCCCTCTTGGTCTTCCTTGGTGGCTCAGTGGTAAAGAATCTGCCTGCCAATGCAGGAGACCTGGGTTTGATCCCTCGGTTGGGAAGATCCCCTGAAGAAGGAGATGGCAACCCACTCCAGTTTTCTTGCCTGGAGAATTCCAGAGACAGAGAGAGGAGCCTGGCAGGCTACAGTCCATGGGTCACAAAGAGTCATACACAACTGAGTGACTAATACTCTCACTTTCCCTGTTCCCTCTTAGATACTGTGTCACACTCTTCCCAAAACAGAATTGCCATACTTTGACTTTGTATTTCTTATTTTCTTTTTTGGATTAATATCTTTATCTGCCATATTCAATTAAAACTCCTCCATTTTCTATTAGATATGTAAAGACATCTGGCACTATCATACGTTCTCATTTCAGTTTGTTTGAATGCTTATGTGCCCATTCATGAAAACTCCTATAGATTATTATAAGCCAGGAATGAGTTGAGTCACAGGAAGAAAATATGAATAATACCCATTTCATAGCTTTAAAAGTTACCAATTCTACAAATTCAGATATGTCAGTAGTTAATTACAATACAAAGTTAGCCAATAGTTAGTTGCAATGCAAAGTCAAGATCCTAAAACATATTAACCAGGTATAATGGAAGTAAAGGAAGTAGAATTATCTGTGCTTTGAAAAAAATGGGAAAAGTTTTACAAAGCAGTGAATTCCCTTTGGGTTTTCTAACATGAATAGGGGCTAGAAGCCTGAGAGAAAGACCTATCTAGCAAAGATAATAACATGACAAAAGAATATGTTTGAAAGAACAGGCCTTACCTGGGTATGATGACAAAGGGCCAGGGCCTATGGAAGTGAGGTACAAGCTAAGGCTGGAATCTAATGTCATGCTAAGACATTTGTACTTTCTCCTAATGATGATGGGTAGCTTTTGGAGGCTACTAAGGAAAAAAGAGGAATGAGCAGTTTTGTTCTATGGAGTACAGGTAACTTGTGGCAGCATAAAGGATAGGAGAAAGCATCCAAGGATGTCACTAAGGAAGATGTTTTAAAGGGTCATACCAGTCCTTACAGCTTGGATTCCAAGTTCAATCAGCGTAATCATTTCCTTGCTTATAATCCCAACTTCTTTGTCTCTCTTGCTGCTTTAATGTACTCTCTGACAAATCACAAAAAGCAGGTCAATACAACTCTCTCCCTGATCTGTTCCTGCCCCAGGCTGGAGGAAAACATGCAACCTGCAACTTGTTCTTGCCTTTAATTCTAAACAAGATCCTTAATGTTTTCAGACAAACATGCTATGTATTTCTCATCCCACACTCCTAGTTTATTGCATCCTTGTCTCTATCCCATAAGCCAACACTTACAAATCCTATGTCCAATGGATTACCAGAATTCCCACTTCACTGAGAAAGCTGAAGCAATGTGAAGAGAATTTTTGCAAATTCCAAATATCACACCTACTCACCTACTAGCAACTGAAACAATGTACTTCTGCTACTAATAACATATGTATGTGATATACATTCATAGGTAGAAAGACAGAGTAATATGGATGTGGATGGACCTAGAATGTGAAGTCAAGTGGGCCTTAGGGAAGCATCACTACAAATAAAACTAGTGGAGGTGATGGAATTCCAGTTAAGCTATTTCAAATCCTGAAAGATGATGCTGTGAAAATGCTGCACTCAATATGTCAGCAAATTTGGAAAACTCAGCAGTGGCCACAGGACTGGAAAAGGTCAGTTTTCATTCCAATCTGAAAGAAAGGCAATGCCAAAGAACTCTCAAACTACCCCACAATTGCACTCATCTCACACGCTAGTAAAGTAATGCTCAAAAATCTCCAAGCCAGGCTTCAACAATACATAAACCATGAACTTCCAGATATTCAACCTGGTTTTAGAGAAGGCAGAGGAACCAGAGATCAAATTGCCAACATCTGCTGGATTATGGAAAAAGCAAGAGAGCTCCAGAAAAACATCTATTTGTGCTTTATTGACTATGCCAAAGCCTTTGACTGTGTGGCTCACAATAAATTGTGGACAATTCTGCAAGAGATGGGCATACCAGACCACCTGACCTGCCTCTTGAGAAACCTGTATGCAGATCAGGAAGCAACAATTAGAACTGGACGTGGAAAAACAGACTGGCTCCAAATAGGAAAAGGTGTATGTCAAGGCTGTATATTGTCACCCTGCTTCTTTAAGCTACTTTATATGCAGAGTACATCATGAGAAACACTGGGCTGGAAGAAGCACAAGCTGGAATCAAGATTGCTGAGAGAAATATCGATAACCTCAGATATGCAGATGACACCACCCTTATGGCAGAAAGTGAAGAACTAAAGAACCTCTTGATGAAAGTGAAAGAGGAGAGTGAAAAATTTGGCTTAAAGCTCAATATTCAGAAAACTAAGATCATGGCATCTGGTCCCATCACTTCATGGCCAATAGATGGGGAAACAGTGTAAACAGTGGCTGACTTTATTTTTCTGGGCTCCAAAATCACTGCAGATGGTGACTGCAGCCATGAAATTAAAAGACGCTTACTCCTTGGAAGGAAAGTTATGACCAACCTAGACAGCATATTAAAGAGCAGAGACATCACTTTTTCAGCAAAGGTCCGTCTATCAAGGCTATGGTTTTTCCAGTAGTCATGTATGGATGTGAGAGTTGGACTATAAAGAAAGCTGAGTCTTGAAGAATTGGTGCTTTTGAACTGTGGTGTTGCAGAAGACTCTTGATAGTCTCTTGGACTGCACGGATATCCAGCCAGTCCTTCCCAAAGGAAATCAGTGCTGAGTGTTCATCAGAAGGACTGATGTTGAAGCTGAAACTCCAATACTTTGGCCACCTGATGCGAAGAGCTGACTCATTGGAAAAGACCTGGATGCTGGAAATATTGAAAGTAGGAGGAGAAGGGGATGACAGAGGATGAGATGGTTGGATGGCATCACCAACTTAATGGACATAGGTTTGGGTGGACTCCAGGAGTTGGTGATGGACAGGGAGGCCTGGAATGCTGCGGATCACGGGGTCACAAAGAGTCAGACAGGACTGAGCAACTGAACTGAACTGATGTGATATACATTCATAGGTAGAAAGACAGAGTAATATGGATGAGGATGGACCTAGACATAGTGTATAGTTATAGATATAACTGGTATTCTGAACTAAAGTAAACTCCATCAACTAGACCCAGTTCTTTCCACTCCAACATACACTGTCAATTCTCTCCTACTAACATCAATATTTCCCTCTCCATATAGTTCTGTTATCTTGTAAACATGCTGTTATTTTTTCCATCTTAATCTCTCTAATCTTCCCTTTTTAGTTATTAATTTAGCCTTTGGTCCTCTTTCTATGAAATTTCCTACAAATGTTCTAACTCTGTTACTAATTTCCCTATGCCCATTCTCCTAAAGCCTATTTGAAGTGCCATAAACACTGGTTTGTCAAGGAGTTCAGTTGTCTCCACATTGCCATTTTCATTGCCTAGTTCTCAGTTTCTAGCATGCTTGTTCTGGAAGCATTTCCCCACTTGGTTTCCAGACACTCAGTCCCTTGGCTTTCCTCCAACACACTGTTTCTTTCTTCCTAGAGTCTCCTACGAGGTTTTCTTCCTCTTTTTACCTTCATAATGCTGGGTGCCAAAGGATTTGCTCATAGAATTGATTGTATTTTTGGCCTATTCTCCCTTGAATACCTCATTCAGGCTCATGGCTTTAAATATCACCTGTAAATATCACCTTCTAAAATATTCCTTCTAAAATTGAGATTCCACATTTCAAAGATTTAATTCTAGTTTTCTGCACCTACAGACATTTATATAGATAAAAGTTGGAAGCAGTTTGACTTGAATGTAAACTCAAATGCCTATTAATGATCTAAATATGTACTAAGTAATCCTTATTAAACCAAATGTTCACATCAAAGCTGTTATCCTGTATCTTTCTCTCCTCTAGATTTAAGTCAGAGCAAGAGAGGGGTAGGAAAAATAAGGAGTTAAACTTTCATGAACAGAAAACAATTTCTTTCATATGATCCACTCTTTTCTCCCTTCCCAAGACTTCTACAGGAAATACAGTTAGAGTTCTACAAAAACCAACTTAGAAAAAAAAGAAACATTCTCACAAGATACTCATCTGCTGACAATCTGGAAAAAAAAAAAAAAAAGACTTAATTGATTGGTTGAGAATCTTTGGTGAAACATTTATAAAGTATGAGAAATTGCATAGTTGCTATTTAAACAGGGTAGATAATACTTTCTAAGAAAATAAATGGGGGAAGAGAAAGCCTTTTTAACCATACTGCTGAATATACTTATAGAATCTCCAAACTGCAAATCAACTATGAATTACTCATTATTTCAGTATCTATATATTCCAACAGATATTTGCTATTGCCAAAATGTCTTTTTCTTACAGTTCAAATTCAACTGTATTTGTATTTCATGTGGTTTTGCTGTCCACATTGATACCCATTGAAAAGTGATGACTATTTAGAAATTTTAAAGATTTTTTTCCTAATTTGGCTGACCAAGTTAACAGATGTTTCATAAAAGACTTTTTATATTAATTCTTCCTGATGTTAGCAACATTTCAAGATAAAGATAAAATTACCCCTCTGCCACCTATCAGCTTGACAGAGTTAATAATCACTTTTTATTCAATATCTGCATTAGAGGTTTTTTAGATCTTCATAACCTACTCTGTTTCCTTGTTGCGAAATGCCTGATCTGTTGTCAGTTTTAAATAACTCACAAATTTTGACTTGATCCACACTTTAATGGAGAAGAGTACAACAGTTTGAAACTTAAGCTGCTGACCTTTGTATTAAGTGTAATTTCTAATAAATTAACTGTGGGCACGTGTACGAAGAGAGATGGAGGCTTCTCAATGAATTAGGTGTTGTTTTCCCAGTTTGTAGACAGTAAGACCTAATAAGATCTTTTTCCCTCCCTTTTATTCCCACTTCTCCTCACTTTTTATTAATTTTACTAATATAACTAATCAAAAATGTATATAACAAAGGCCCCATTTTTTGGGGGGTGCTATTTACTGACACCAAAGCCTCGCAATAAGAAAGAGGTGAACATTGTTTGCTGATGTGAAACATTAGGACTATGAAAGTGAAAGTGTTAGTCACTCAGTTGTGTCCAACTGTTTGTGAACCCATGGACTGTAGCCCACCAGGCTCTTCTGTCCATGGGATTTCCAGGCAAGAACACTGGAGTGGGTTGTCATTCCCTTCTCCAGGGGCTCTTCCCAACCCAGGGATTGTACCTAGGTCTCCCAAATTGCAGACAGATTCTTTACCATCTGACCCACAAGGGAAGCCCCCATTAGTGCTATAAAACATTTTAATTATACACATTTAAGAATTCCTACTCAAAGTTTTCTGAAGGCTTCTGCCTCTCTTGAATCTGCTTTCATAAGATTCTTTCATTCCCTTAAGGTCAAGTTTCAACAATAATAAAGTGAGATAAGCCATCAAATACTTGGGCAATGACGTTTTAATTTGGGCCTAGTGCCAGTTTACCAATTTCTCACCCTTACCCCCATTTAGGGTTTCCCAGGAGGCGCTAATGGTAAAGAACCTGCCTGCCAATGCAGGAGACATAAGAGACGTGGGTTCGATCCCTGGGTGAGGAAGATCCCCTGGAGAAGGAAATGGCAACCCACTCCAGTATTCTCCAGTGTCTCTAGGACACGCCAGTGTTCCTTGGAAAATTCCATGGACAGAGGAGACTGGTGGGCTAAAGTCCATGGGGTCAAAAAGAGTCAGACATGGCTGAAGATACTGAGCGCAAGCCTCTGCATTTAATTGATGACAGAACCTAAATGGACAAGCGAATCCATCTCAATTAAACATGATTTTGGATAGGAAAGTAATGCCCATGTTTTCAATTTACAAGCCATTAATGGAAGAAATTATTCTGACCTAATCCTGCAGTTTTCAACCATGGAACTAAAAGAGCACCCAGCCCTCTGTACTGGAGAAATAATGAACTACTTGGAAGGCTGTCTAGGATTTCTTCACCTTTGTCTGGTATTGGATGAGCAGACCCAAGTTTAGTTCAGTAACAAACAGAGCACTGATTTATGATGTGATGTTTTTCTTATTCTATTAATAAACTAAAAATGGAATGACAAAAAAAAAAAAAAGAAGTTTTGAACAAAAACAAGACAAAGAAAAATACAAACGAACACTAGATGATTAGTAAATACAAGCAAACCCATAAAGCAGTGTCTGCAGAGTTAGGAAGGAAAGGTACAGGCAAATCCAAGAAGAGGTATTTCAGTGGATCTGGCCATATCAGAGCCCTCTGTTCAGACTTTCTTAGAACAGGTTCCTATGGAATTCCACACTGACCAGTGTGGGACTTTGGCCAGAACTAAACTTTGACCTTAAACATTTTGATAGAAACTTCTCTGTGAAGGGGGGAATTAAATTTACTAAAACTAGGAAAGATAAAGAAGCTGACCTAGAATTAAAAGGAGTGAAGCATGGTTGCCAGCAAAGCCTCTGGAGTTGGACCACTGGGTTAAGACCTGGTTCCTCATTTGCTGGCTGTGTGACCTTGGGCAATTTTCAAATACATAAAATTGGGATGATAAGAGTAAAATACATATCCAATTCTTCTGAAGATTAAATGAGGTCTAATCTATAAAGCCTATATTACAGGGCCTGGCATATACAACACCATTGATAAATATTATTATTGAGCCAAGACTAAACAAATATCTGAGCTTTAATTCTATAACAAACTAACTTGATCCTTTAATCATGGGTGCGTATGTGTGTTAGTTGCTCAGTCATGTCTGACTCTTTGCGACCCCATGGACTGTAGCCTGTCAGGCTCCTCTGTCCATGGAATTCTCCAGGCAAGAATACTGGAGTGGGTTGCCATTTCCATCTCCATAATCATGGGTATAGAAGTTATTAAGACTCAGTTTTTTATTCTTCCAACCCAAGAACATTATATATCTATCTGTTTGTGTCATCTTTGATTTCTTTCATCAATGTCATAGTTTTCTGCCTATAGGTCTTTTGTTTCTTTAGGTAGGTTTATTCCTAGGTATTTTACTTTTTTTGTTGTGGTGGTGAATGGGATTGTTTCCTTAATGTCTCTTTCTGGTTTTTCTTTGTCAGAGTATAGAAATGCAAATGATTTTATGTCTTATTTTTATATCCTGAGACTTTACTATATTCATTGATTAGCTCTCATAATTTTCTGGTGGAATCTTTAAGATTTTCTATGTATAGCACCATGTCATCTGCAAATAGGGAGGGTTTCTGACCTCGTAAAGAAACAAGTAAACACAGTTATTATACAAGAAATTAATCGCTATGCTAGATGTTAGGACAAAATCTTCTGGGAGCAGAAAGTATACAGGGGCATTTTTTCTGGATAAAAGATGAAAATGATGCCCCTAGTATAGTATTAGATTCTGTGAAGAGACATCAAGGATATGGCTCTGCCACATGAGGACATAATGGAGTTTAGGTCAATGAACGTCTCCATTCAGGCTTTGTGGTTTCAAGGTCACTGGTGTTTGCATAAAATAGCCTAAATCTTACCCCCATTAGTTCTTCCAATCTCCCTCCAATCATTGATTTCCTTGGTTTTCTCTAAATCCTAAAAATCATAAAACATAGTGTCCTGTGGAGAAAAAAAAATTTAAAAATCAGTCATTTAAATAAAAGTAGTTATATGAACTCCACATTTCTCCAAAGAATCTCCATGTATACATGAATTATGGTTAAAATGTGGCCCCAGTAACATCTGGAAGGAAATTCCAGTGTGGTGTATAATTTATTCTGTGGCTCTAAACTATTTTCTCTATATTTCTGATATCATTAATATATTAACCATAATTAAATTCTTATGATGTGGAGTAGGTAAAACACCTTGGTGCCTCTCAAAACTGCACTTGATGAATAATGTGAAAAATATATCCCCCAACACCTGCTGAGTTCCAACTATAAAATAAAACTGGTAGTAACAATTTTAAATTAGCATTCAACAATTACCTTGCATTTATTAGTTCTTTTAAATGTTTTATTAGAATTGAAACAGCCAATATTTGCTCATGTTTCATTAAATCCCATTTTCAATGTTCAACTCAAACCTAGTGAAAAAGGAGGGTCCTTTGAGCTTACTGGTAATATCATCTAAGCCTGAAAATAACAGAAATGACTTCAGAGTCAACATCTCTTTGGTCTAAGGTAACAAGAATACCTGAATAATTGCTCAAAATTATAATAGTAATAAAACTTGAATAAAGAACCACTTACGGTTCATCCGGTATAAATTATTTTAAGCATGTCTAATAAAAGAAAGCTTTAAAAGAGCATTAGCAGAATTTATTTAATTGCAGTGTGTTCAGGGCAGTGTTATATTATGTACCTGTGGCTTTTCAGAATCACACACAGTCTGGTGTTTAATGTGTATAATCAAACAAGAAAATTATAAAACTGGAAACTATTCTTCAATGGTAAATTTTTGTTCACTGAACTGTCAATTGTGGATGGATTCATGATTGATCAGAATAATACACAATGGCACAGTGTAATTCTTTAGTGTGATGTTGTAAAATGGAGTATTGCTTCTGTTATTTTATCCAGTTTGCTTTTATATGACAGGGTTTATTGTGCATTATGTTGTAGCTCATTCCTCTGTTCACAATGCCTACTGATGTGTAATTATGACTTGTCTGAACTGTAAGAAGGAGCAGTAAGTGAAAGGAAATCTGCAAGTACACTTGATTTATGAGTCCTGATACTATATTACAGTCCTAATCTGCCTGCTTAACTTAGCTTCAGGCTAACTTACTGTATAACATGCTTATGATTAGCACTGTAGCAAGTTGTAGAAGATTTACTCTGAAGGAGCTACTAGACTAAAAAAAAAAATGATTTAGCCATTATTTCAGTTGCAGGTAAGGCAATAACTTATTTCTTTTATAAAGACCTTGTGTCAAGGAATGACCATTATGAAGGCATTTTTGTGTGGTAACAAAGAGCAATGTGGGGAATGTTTTTTCCATGCTAAATATCATAAAGTTATTGGTTATATTTTATGATAAAACCAGCCATATTTCTTTTCTTCTTTATTTGTTCATATATAGTAGCTTTTGCCTGGCACTATAATTACACTATGAGAATATCTATTTTGATCCAGGGTATCTAATTTTTTTGCAAGAGTTGCCAAAAATAGAAATTACTATGGATGAGCAAATGAAAGCAAACCCATAAAGCAATGACCTCAGTGTCAGCAAGGAAAGATGTAAGCAAATTTGCTTTTTTTAATCACCATTCACAAAGATAGATACAGCTGGAGTTAAGCCTCACAGTACCGTTATTGAATCCTAGCATATTCAATTCACTTGCTTTTAGTAAATTAAAGTTATAAATTACCCTTTGTTTCCTCAGATCCAATCTAAATCACCAATAAGAAAAATACTCTTCCTCCAAAGCTTATTTGTGGCCAGGTTTTGTTAAATATCTAGCAGAAAAGAAACAACTTGAAAAATCATCTGTAACTCATACTTGGGTATGAAATAAACAGCTTTGATTGTGCGTAAGGACAGACAAGCATCTCTGAGTCATCACAGAAATATCTTTAAACAATACAAATGAGATGAATATTCCAGAATTTTTAAAAATCTTATCATTTATATCATCTTATTTTTAATTTTCTTTTGTTCAACATGGATTATATTTCCTTATCTTTTATCCCTCTTGGACATTGCTCCTATAATCAGCAAAAAATGGGTTTTGAGATCTAATGAACTGAAATATAAATTATTAACTGATTAGTTCATAATAAAAAAATAAGTTCCAAGAGTAGCATACTATTAAACTCATGGTGAACAACAGAAGGGCTGTGATTGTGAACACAAGTATCCTCAAGCTTATACAACTTGGGAAAAGTTAGTCAGAACAATGATCTTTTATAATGAACAATACACCCTATTAAATTCTGGATTTGCAAGAAATGCTTTGCAATACTTTTGGTCATTCCATGCTAAATAATTAGTTCATTTTCTATTTCTTGGCACAAAATGTCAGCCTTATTTTGGACTTCTTGAGGTGAATTCATAGTCAGAACCCTTCATTGCCATAATATCTTTTAGTAAATGTGTGACAGACAAGGGGGATTTTTCTCATTTGGGCATCATTGCAGATAGCATCTGCCAGATTATGCAGATGATATTTAGTGAGCTAAAGGTCTAAGTGGTGGAAGATAGCCCTAAATATGCACTTCCTCTACCAATTATCAAATTAAACTTGATTCTTAGCCATTTGAACAAATTGTAGTAGGAAACCAAAACGGTTTATATGCACTTTGGATTCAAGTCGACTTCTTTTAATTTGGTACTTGTGAACTGTTTCTTTAATGGTTTAACTATCAGTGGAAAATGAGAGATGGAGCCACATACCATTAGAATGAGCCAATAATCCATGTGCTGTTCTCACTATACCAAATATTTCAAGGCTGGAATAGCTCACCCTCAGAACAGAAAACAAATCTTTTCTATGCAAGCATTCTATCAGTAAGAAGATCACTGTCTTTAATGTTTGAGTCTAAAAGAGTAGTTATAAAGTTTTCTGATGATAAAATAAAATCATGAAATAAATATAACAGGAATATTGCCTTGGGTAGCAACTGTAGGTTAGCATATTTTCAATGACAATATCTCCTCTATTACATCCAAGGAAGTTACACACAGACAATCCCATATCAGTTCAGTTCAGTTGTTCATTCGCATTTGACTCTTTACAACCCTATGGAAGAAGCCAGACAGGCTTGCCTGTCCATCACCAACTCCTGGAGTTTGCTCAAACTCATGTCCTTTGTGTCGGTGATGCCATCCAGCCACCAAATCCTCTGTAGTCCCCTTCTCTTCCTGCCTTCAATATTCCTCAGCATCAGGATCTTTTCAAAGTAGTCAGTTCTTTGCATCATGTGGCCAAAGTATTGGTGTTTCAGCTTCAGCATCAGTCCTTCCAGTGAATATTCAGGACTTATTTCCTTTAGGATTGATTGGTTGGATCTCCTTGCAGTCCAAGGAACTCTTGAGAGTCTTCTCCAACACCACAGTTCAAAAACATCAATTCTTCAGCACTCAGTTTTCTTTATAGTCCAACTCTTACATCCAAACATGACTACTGGAAAAACCATAGCTTCGACTAGACAGATATGTGTTGGCAAAGTAATGTCTCTGCTTTTTAATATGCTGTCTAGGTTGATCATAGCTATCCTTCCAAGGAGCAAGCATCTTTTAATTTCATGGCTGCAGTCGCCATCTGCAGTGATTTTGGAACCCAAAAAGATAAAGTCTGTCACTGTCTCCACTGTTTCCCCATCTATTTGCCACGAAGTAATGGGACCACATGCCATGATCTGCATTTTCTGAATAAGTTTTAAGCCAACTTTTTCACTCTTCTCTTTCACTTTCATCAAAGGCTCTTTAGTTCTTCACTTTCTGCCATAAGTGTGGTGTCATCAACATATCTGAGGTTATTGATATTTCATCCACATATTTGAGATTATTGATATTATTGACATTGAATCAAGTGTCAATCATGATTTCAGTTTGTGCTCATCCAAACCAGATTTCTCATGATATACTCTACATATAAGTTAAATAAGCAGGACAATAATATATAGCCTTGATGTACTCCTTTCCCTATTTGGAGCCAGTCTGTTGTTCCATGTCCAGCTCTAACTGTTGCTTCCTGACCTGCATAAAGATTCCTCTGGAGGAAGGTCTGATGGTCTGGTATTCCCATCTCCTGAAAAGTTTTCCAGTTTGTTGTGATCCACACAGTCAATGGCTTTGGCATAGTCAATAAAACAGAAGTAGATGTTTTTCTGGAACACATTTGCTTTTTTGATGATCCAACAGATGTTGACAATTTGATCTCTGGTTCCTCTGCCTTTTCTAAATCCAGCTTGAACATCTGGAAGTTCACGTTTCATGTACTGTTGAAGCCTGTCTTGGAGAATTTTGAGCATGACTTTGCTAGCGTGTGAGATGAGTGCAATTTTGGGGTAATTTGAGCATTCTTTGGCATTGCCTTTCTTTGGGATTGGAGTGAAAACTGACCTTTCCAATCCTATGGCCACTGCTGAGTTTTCCAAATTTACTGGCATATAGAGTACAGAACTTTCACAGCATCATCTTTTAGGATTGGAAATAGCTCAACTGGAATTCCATCAGCTCCACTAGCTTTGTTCATAGCGATGCTTCCTAAGGCCCACTTACTTGACTTCACATACCAGGATGTCTGGCTCTAGGTGAGTGATCACACCATCATGATTATCTGGGTCATGAAGATCTTTTTTGTATAGTTCTTCTGTGTATTCTTGCCACCTCTTCTTGATATCATCTGCTTCTCTTAGATGCATACCATATCTGTCCTTTATTGTGCTCTTGTTTGCATGAAAATTTCCCTTGGTATCTCTAATTTTCTTGAAGAGATCTCTAGTGTTTTCCATTCTATTGTTTTCCTCTATTTCTTTGCATTGATCACTGAGGAAGGCTTTCTTATCTCTCCTTGCTATTGTTTGGAACTCTGCATTCAAACGGGTATATCTTTCCTTTTCTCCTTTGCTTTTGGCTTCTCTTCTTTTCATAGCTATTTGTAAGACCTCCTCAGAAAACCATTTTGCCTTTTTGCATTTCTTTTTCTTGGGGATGGTCTTGATCACTGCTTCCTGTATAATGTCTCTAACCTTCATCCATAGTTCAGGAACTCTGCCTATCAGATATAACACCTTGAATCTATTTCTCACTTCCACTGTATAATCCTAAGGGATTTAATTTAGGTCATACCTGAATGGTCTAGTGGTTTTCCCTACTTTCTTCAATTTGAATCTGAATTTGGCATTAAGGAGTTCATGATGAGCCACAGTCAGCTCCCGGTCTTGTTTTTGCTAACTGTATAGAGTTTCTCCATTCTTTGGCTACAAAGAATATAATCAATCTGATTTCAGTATTGACCATCTGGTGACGTCCATGTGTAGAGTCTTCTCTTGTGTTGTTGGAAGAGAGTGTTTGCTATGACCAGTAGTACATTCTCTTGGCAAAACTCTGTTAGCCTTTGCCCTGCTTCATTCTGTACTCCAACGCCAAATTTGCCCAGTACTCCAGGTATTTCTTGACCTCCTACTTTTGCATTCCAGTCTCCTATAATGAAAAGGACATCTTTTTTGGGTGTTAATTCTAGAAGATCTTGTACATCTTCATGGAACCATTCAACTTCAGCTTCTTTGGCATCATTGGTCAGGACAGAGACTTGGATTACTCTGATATTGAATGGTTTGCCTTGGCAAAGAACATAGATCATTCTGTCATTTTTGACATTACATCCAAGTACTGCATTCGGACTGTTCTGTTGACTATGTTGGCTACTCCATTTCTTCTAAGGGATTCTTGCCCATTGTAGTAGATACAACGGTCATCTGAGTTAAATTCACTCATCCTAGTCCATTTTAGTTTGATGATTCCTAAAATTTCATTTGATGAACATGAAAGAGGAGAGTGAAAAAGTTGGCTTAAAACGCAGCCTTCAGAAAACTAAGATTGTGGCATCTGGTCCCATCAGTTCATGGCAAATAGATGGGGAAACAATGGAAATAGTGACAGACTTTATTTTGGGGGGCTCCAAAACCACTGCAGATGGTGACTGCAGCCATGAAATTATACCGGACTGGGAATGCAGACTCTTGGAGGGAACAAACAGAAACTTGTCTGCACCAGAACCCAGGAGATAGGAGCGGTGACCCCACAAGAGACTGATCCAGACTTCTCCATCAGTGTCCAGGAGTCTCTAGTAGAGGCGTGGGTCGGCAGTGGCCTGCTGCAAGGTCAGGGGCACTGAATGCAGCAGTGAGTGCATGGAACCTTTTGCCATTATTTTCATCACCTCCACCATAGTTTGGACTCATGTCAAACAACAGGGAGGGAACACAGTGCCACCCATTAACAGAAAATTGGGTAAAGATAAATTGAGCATTGCCCATCAGAATAAGACCTAGTTTCCCCCTCAGTCAGTCTCTCCCATCAGGAAGCTTCCATCAGCCTCTTATCCTTATCCATCAGAGGGCAGACAGAATGAAAACCACAATCACAGAAAACTAACCAAACTGATCACGTGGACCACAGCCTTGTCTAGCTCAGTGAAACTATGAGCCATGCCATGTAGGGCCATCCAAGACAGAAGGATCATGATGGAGAGTTCTGACAAATGTGGTCCACTGGAGAAGGGAATGGTAAACTGCTTCAGTATTCTTGTCTTGAGAACCCCATGAACAGTATGAAAAAGCAAAAAGATGGGACACTGAAAGATGAACTCCCCAGGTCAGTAGGTGCCCAATATGCTACTGGAGATCAGTGGAGAAATAACTCCAGAAAGAATGAGGAGATGAAGCCAAAGCAAAAACAGTACCCAGATCCGGATATGACTAGTGATGGAAGTAAAGCCTGATGCTGTAAAGAGCAATATTACATAGGAAGCTGGGATGTTAGGTCCATGAATCAAGGCAAATTGGAAGTGATCAAGCAGGAGATGGCAAGACGGCCTCATGTGACTGTATATTCAGCTACAATTCAAGCCATACATTATTAATTAAATTGAAATGGTGATGTATTTATTTAAAACTCTGAAACAATCTGATTTTCCTGCATTTCATGAGCTAAGGTCTCTTTACCAGTTATAGTCTCTGTATATAAGAGTTTGGGTCTGATTCTCCAGTCTTCACTTAGACAAACTTCCCATGGCCATCAATGCTTAGTACAATCAAGTCACTATTACACTGTTTAGGATGCTTTCCTTTGTGAAAATTCATACAATCTGCTCATTTGCAGTATTCCTTATATTAATAGTCAAAAATTACTTTATAAAGTGAAAAATTTGATAATTGAACCAAGAGAATAATTATTCTTCCAGAGAAAAATTACTATACACCTAATTTTCTTCTAGTCAGATTTCTAAATAGACAATTCTGAATTAACAAGAAGATAGCAAGGCATCTTTGTCTGATAATCACATTATACAGTAATAAATGAATTGCCAATCTTAAAAAAGTCATCTTACCCAGCTGCTTCATTAGGAAGCATTGCTATTTTCTCTCCTAAAGAGCCTTGGACCTGATATTAGAAAATCTGGATTCAGTTCCCATTGCCATAACATATTTCTGAATCTTTAACGTCATTTCATATTTACTTTCTTTTAATATATCTTAATATTTGCTTTAAACACAGGATTTGGTGAAAATTAAAAGCAAAAACTAGGATATTTTATAAACTGAGATCCATATATGTAAATATATCCATATATTATATATGGATATAAATAGGTTATATGTGTCTATTATCACTATCATCACCGTGATCATCTGATTATCACCTCATTGGACTTTTTCTCAAATTGTTTCCCTTAAATAATGCTGTGATCACAGCAGCCACTTGGCTTCCCAGACTCTAACCTAATCATATCTGGACACAGCATGCACTCAGTAATCTTCCTTACTGGCTTCAGGGCCTCCCACTAAACCCCCGAAGTGCAATTCCTCTCCAACATACATAATTTTCTTTTTACTCCTGTATGGAAACAAGCTATCATATCTGGACGAGTTTCTTCTCTAACATTCTTACTCAACTCCTTTAGAGGGTAATTTAAAATCTATATCCTTTGAGAAATCCTTTGCAATTAATAGAGATTTGCTATGCCATTTGCATCATCCCATGCCACCTAATCAAGTCAAAGCCCTATGTATAAGTGACGATAGCAGTGCAGCTTATGAATCTAATATTATTTATGTTCCTTCCTACTCAGTTTGTTATTTGATGTGCATCATAGTCATGACTGCATTTTTGTTAAGTCCCAAAGACTAAATAAAGAACTAAGACTAGCCATGCTTAGGGAGCATGTCATATTGCAGTGAAACTGTGCATTTCCAGTAGATGCTGGCTTTTCTTTTTCTGATAATCATTCAATGGAAAGATACATTTACTAGAAATATTTAAATGATATGTATTAACCATTTACTTGGGTTGATTTCTACAAATTAAAAAAATAATAAGTTCTTTACATCAGAAACTATACTTTAGGCAATAACTTTTACAGGTGAAGGTCTTTATAAGACTATTTTATACTCATCAAGTTTGCAATAAATTAAAAGTCTGACAGTCCCAGGTGCTGACAAAAATATGGACCAATGAACTCTCATAAATAGCTGATGGAGTTGTAAATTGGTATGTCTTTTGAGAAAATTTTGAAAATATCTAATAAAATTGAAAATAAGCAGAAAAAAACAAACTATATGCAGCAGGCTTTGAGATATTATTTTTGAAAAACAATGGAAAGTAACATTACACACTTAAGCTTGTTTTAGCAATACAAAGTAAAACTCAGGCTATTTCTGGAAGAAGAATTAAATAAATTTAATCATACAATAGGAGCACTTACTATACATAATGGAATACTTATATTTTTGTTTTATACAGAAGTAAAAGAATCATGGCCCTAAACTCTCCATACAGCATGTACAGTGAAGCATGTGTTTGTCATATGGTCTTTATTAAGGATAGTAATCATTATCAAAACAGTGTCTATCTGTACCTAACTTAGTGGCTTACAACAAAATTGGCATTCATATACCTGTCATTCTGTGGCTATTTCTATGCACCCAACATCTTACCTGCCTCCTAGACTCCCCTTGCTGTCAAAAAATAAAAGGATATGCAATTACAATATGAAAGTGAAAGAAAAAAATGTGTTGTTTTTAGCTTTTAATTCCCAAATAATTGTGTCTTGATTCTGGTCACCACCTTATGCCCGAACTGGGATAAAAATGTTTGCTAGAGTGTGTGTGTGTGTGTGTGTGTGTGTGTGATTAAAAATTCTTTGTTGATAGGAATTGGGTCCTACTCAGTTATAAATCAGCAAGGCCAAACACAAAGGCAGCATACATAGTAGGTGCATACAAGAGTTTTATTGAATGAATGAAGTAATTAATTTAAATTTTTCTTTCTATTTTATATTTTGCTGACTCTGTTCTATACTAACAGCATGAGAAATCAATGGCTGATAAAACTTTTTATCAGTTCCATACTGATAGTGCTATACACTTCATGGTTTCTCTATGTATAGGACATGCTTCAATGATGAAAATTACAAATGAATGTCAACTGTGTGCCCATTTTTATTTCTTTAAAGAAACATCAGAAGCGCTTCAGAAAGGATTTAAAATAAACTCAAAATCCATATACTTTACAAAATAATAGGCCTACCCACTTATATTTATGGATAAAGGGGTGAAGGTTATGTGAAACCCCTAATTTAATTATACATCTTTATCATATGTCTCAGCATTATCTTTAACCAAAAAGGGCATGTTTCTCAATAGCGTCTCTTTGGTTGACTGGTTTCAATAAGAAGCATGCTGAAAGAATCTTTATCTGTTATGCCATCCAAAATCTTCCCAAAGTCTCCCTTGATCAAAATATAATGGTGCTTAAATATGTTAGGCAACATGTACTCTACCTATTTGCATTATGTCAAATGAACTGGATCATTCCAATATGGTGTCACATGTGCATGGAAGCCTGTAGCGTTTTATAACAGGTGTTGAGGAAATGTACTTGACAGAGATATTGACAGTAAGGTCATCTGTAAGCATAAACACTGAAAATATCAAGAGAAGTATATAGCCATTAGTGGCACAAGAGGGGGAAAAAAAGTGTTTAGGAGGAATTGGCTATGGTCTCCCCAAAACAAATACAACAATGAACATGCACACACACACACACACACACATTCTTCTAAAGAACTTTATTTTGTCTCACAATACTCATTCCTCTCTCTCTCTTTTGTTCATTCTCAAATATGGAGAAAATAAGGGAGGTGTGAGACAGACAGAAGTCATCACGTAAGAACAACAACAAAAAAGCTTACAAAGAATTTGTATGAAGCAACACAAAATAATAATTCTCTTAATGTTGCCAGCATGTGTTTACCTTCATCAGAATATTTAAAATGTTCTGATTGGTATTTTGGTTACCAATATGTATGTTTCCCTCACTGGATAATATATTTTATTTTTGAATTCTTTATAACACCTAAAATTATGCTATTAAACATAGTATGTGTTCAATAAATGTTTTCCATCTGAATCTTAAAATGTAATAGTAAATTTAGTCAGTCTACTAAGAAAACCTTAACTGCCTAATGGTTTATTGATGATTTAATAAGGAAAATTTCAGAAGATCTTAAATGTGACATAATTTTTAACAGCCCAGAATATCAGTATGACCATTGTATTAGTAAAATCTAGTGGAAATAGAAGTAGTTATAAATTCCAGCATTTATGTCCTAAAACTTTTGTCTGTAGGTAAAATTTTAAACGTATGCTCATTAAGTGCAAATAAAATATTTAGAATTTTTTAAAAAGTATCTCAGATCTATTTAGTGCAAACAAATTTTAAAATGTGGTTACAAACTGTAACAACAAAATGTCACAAAATCATGATATCCATGCGATACATAAAAAATCTTTTCAGTTGTTCTAAATAAACTTCAGAATGTTTTCCAATTCTCAGTGAGGCAAGCATTCCAATTTTCTGCAGTATTAGCAGGGGTAACTAATGATGCCTAATTTTTGCCTGTAGTATTTCCTTCAATCTGCTTGTGCACTTTCGGTTTCTCTGGCAGCAGCAGCATTTGTAAATTTTCTGGTCAGTAAGCACTCAAGTACAATTGTAAGTGATCATTTTGCAATTGGCCAACAAGGAGAAAGTATAGAAAAAAGAAGCCTTGCATGTATTTATAAACAAATGTCCATAAAAATCTTGAAAGCTCTATGTGCACAAAATGTTTTTCTGTCTACAAAATTATTTTATTTAGAAAAGCTAAATGTTTATTGGAGACAATATGTTTCTTTGGAAAAATAAAACCACATATTTTGAAGGAGCTTTATTCTAAGTTTGAGAAACATCTTTGTTTTAATGATTGCCCCATTTCCAATTTACATTTATCTATTTTTGGTAAAAAAAAAAATAAAAGTATCATTTAAATTCAAGTAATGCTTTATTTTAAAATATAAAATGGTATCTTCTCATTACCTACTTTACAAGTCAAATATTTCAAATAATACACATCATAGATTAAAATGATCTTTCCCAATCTCATTATTTTTATATTTATCAATATAATAGAGCTGATATGAAAGTGCAGTTTTAATAAGAATACATCCAACATTTAGAGCTTCAAGAAATTAAATGTTTAGACAGAATATTTAGTAGAAATAAAACTCTGTCATATTTTAAAGTCAAAGGAAGCTGATGCAGACCCATTTTAAACATCACAGTCACGCCAAATTAAATCATTGCCCAGAAACTCTAGAGTACTTTTTGGTTAGGCTCCACCAAGAGAGCCATGTCACAGGGCAAATTTAGAGGCACCCTGGAAACAAGTTTCCGAGAATGGCTGTCATTCCCTGCACTGAAGACCAGTGCAGGAAAAAAACTAGTAAAACATGCAGACTTGAGAAGCTCAAAACAAGGGGTCCCCTAAGATAGTCAAAGAGATTGTGTTGTGAATGAATGGGTGAGTGAGTGAGAGATGTTTCTGGATACTTCACAGATCAGCTTTTATCCAGACTCCCTGACACTTTTCAAAGATGACATTCCATGTACATGCCTACCTTGTGTGTGTTTGTCTCTTGCATTTAAATTTCGTTCAGCTGATAAATTGTGAGGGTGCAATATTCAGCTGAGAAGATCTCTAAACACACCGGGCTTTGGTGAAACTGAGGTGCCAAAGTAACTTCAAAAATATCTTACATTGTGGCTTAATTTCATGTTTTCACTGAAGGCCGATTGTGTTGGTTGCCATTCAATAGACTACAGAAATCTGATAGATGATGAAAATAGGAATATTACAAATGAAAGAAAACTTGCCAACTAAAAGGAAACACAGTAGTTATCTTTACCTAAACAGTACAAATGTCCTTTTTTAAAATGTGTACCTAAGCAAACTACAAATGTCCTTTTGAGCTTCCTATTACTAAAAATCACACACCCTGATTCACAAACACTTCTTTCATATTTTCAGGATATTTTAAATGATTGTTATTTCCATGTGTCAGAGACAAACAGAGCTTTAGAAAGCAGACTGTCCTTGGTGTCATTTAGAAAGAGGGCCTTCTTTGAATAGTAGAGAGACCCCTCTGGGAGTACAACATGGCCAGTAAAAGGTGCCTTTATAAGAAAATAGATGTGCCACTTTCTTGAGTCAGGGGGTGTCCAGCTCCACAGTCTGGTGGGTGGAACATGGTCTAATATGGATTTCAAGCCTACTTTGCTTCCTCTGCCTGGAGATTTTTCGGTCACACAAAAGCTGCACAACTTTAAAAGGTGACCCTAAACTAAAATAATCAACACCTTTGCAACTGTTTGGCAATTTCTGCCTTCTAAGTAATAATCTTTGTGGAAAATTGGAAAGGTCAAATTGATTAACATTAGAAAGAACATCAAGATAAATTCAGGAAAAAAGAAAGGGAAAGAAGCCAAAGGTAGAGAAAGGGAAGAGAAAGGGAAATAAGATGGAAAAACCACTGAATCTCACAAAGAATACATGTCATCATCAAAATGGGATAATTTGCAAAAAACTATGTGCCAAGATATAGTTGGAGTGTAGGGGGACCACAAACAATAGATACAAGGAAGCAGTGCTAACAGCCTCAGGGATGATATTCACCCCTGGACCTGAAAGAAAGAGTCCAGAGATCAGGACTTCAGGCTGCTTTAAGACGGAGAGAAACTTCCTTCAATGGATAAGACTTATTTTTAGTTTAATTAGGTCCCATTTGTTTATTTTTGCTTTTGTTTCCAATATTCTGGGAGGTGGGTCATAGAGGATCCTGCTGTGATTTATGTCGGAGAGTGTTTTGCCTATGTTCTTCTCTAGGAGTTTTATAGTCTCTGGTCTTACATTTAGATCTTTAATCCATTTTGAGTTTATTTTTGTGTATGCTTTTGCACTACAAAGGAAACTATAAGTAAGGTGAAAAGACAGCCCTCAGATTGGGAGAAAATAATAGCAAATGAAGCAACAGACAAAGGATTAACCTCAAAAATATACAAGCAACTCCTGCAGCTCAATTCCAGAAAAATAAATGACCCAATCAAAAAATGGACCAAAGAACCAAACAGACATTTCTCCAAAGAAGACATGCAGATGCCTAACAAACACATGAAAAGATGCTCAACATCATTGACTATCAGAGAAATGCAAATCAAAACCACAATGAGGTACCATTACACACCAGTCAGAATGGCTGCTATCCAAAAGTCTACAAGCAATAAACGCTGGAGAGGGTGTGGAGCAAAGGGAACCCTCTTACACTGCTGGTGGGAATGCAAACTAGTACAGCCGCTATGGAGAACAATGTGGAGATTTCTTAAAAAACTGGAATTAGAACTGCCATATGACCCAGCAATCCCACTTCTGGGCATACACACTGAGGAAACCAGATCTGAAAGAGACACGTGCACCCCAATGTTCATCGCAGCACTGTTTATAACAGCCAGGACATGGAAGCAACTTAGATGCCCATCAGCAGACGAATGGATAAGGAAGCTGTGGTACATATACACCATGGAATATTACTCAGCCATTAAATAAATTCATTTGAATCAGTTCTAATGAGATGGATGAAACTGGAGCCCATTATACAGAGTGAAGTAAGCCAGAAAGATAAAGACCAATACAGTATACTAACACATAAATATGGAATTTAGAAAGATGGTAACGATAACCCTATATGCAAAACAGAAGAGAGACAGATGTACAGAACAGACTTTTGGACTCTGTGGGAGAAGGCGAGGGTGGGATGTTTCGAGAGAACAGCATCGAAACATGTATATTATCTAGAGTGAAACAGATCACCAGCCCAGGCTGGATGCATGAGACAAGTGCTCGGGCCTGGTGCACTGGGAAGACCCAGAGGAATCAGGTGGAGAGGGAGGTGGGAGGGGGGATCGGGATAGGGAATACATGTAAATCCATGGCTGATTCATATCAATGTATGACAAAAAGCACTACAATACTGTAAAGTAATTAGCCTCCAACTAATAAAAATAAATGGAAAAAAAAAAAAAAGACTTGTTCAGGGTGACCTTACAGGGAGGGAGCCAGAAAAGACAAACATAACTGCACTCCTCTCCTGCCCTCTGGTCTCCTGAGATGCCTTCTCATTGGTGCAACCCAACAAAAGCCAGAGAACAATGGATTCACTCCTGTTACCCTTGCAAGCTAAGAGGAGGCTGGAGTAGGGCTGGAGAGGACCGACACATTTTATGGGGCTGAATCTTCTTTGTTTGTTTTTGTAAAAGGGATGAAAGCAAGAGGGAGAAGGGACACTGCCATCCCATCAGACACTGTGAGAAACTAATGAGGAGAATTTTTAGGATCTATCATTGTCAAATATGTGATTCTTCCCTTTGTTATCTACTGCTGCCTAACAAATTATCCCAAAATTCAGCAGCTTAAAGCAACACATGTTGAGTTTTTTCCTGCCTTGCTCTTTTTTAATTGAAGTATAGTTGCTATAAAACACGTTAACAGGTATACAATATAGTGATGCACAATTTTTAAAAGGTATACTCCATTTACAAGTAATTATAAAATACTATATACCTTGTGTTATATGGTATATCCTTGTAGCTTATTTTATACCTAATAGTTTGTGCCTTTTAATCTCCTACCCTTATACTGCCCAGCTCCTTTACCCTCTTCCCACTGACACCACAAGTTTGCTCTCAATATTTGTAAGTCTGCTACCTTTTTGTTATTCAATAGTTTGTTGTATGTTTTAGAATCCATATATAGGTGATATCATACAGTATTTATCTTTATCTGTCTCTCTCTAAATTATTTCACTTTAGAATATGCCCTCCAAGTCCATGCATGTTGCAAATGAAAAAGTTTCATTCATTTATATGCCTGAATAGTACTGCAGTGTGTGTGTATGTGTGTGTGTATATCTCACATATTCTTTATCCATGCATCTTTTGATGGACATTTAGGTTGCTTCCATATCTTGTCTATTGTAAACAATGCAATGGCAGGTGTTTATCATCTCACAGTTTCTATGGTCAGGAATCCTGCTTGACTTCTCTGGGTGCCTCTGCTCAGGGTCTCTTTCAAGGCTGCCCTGAGGCATAAGCATGTGCCTTAGTTACCACAAGACTTGACAAGAGTAGGGGACATCTGCTGTCAAGCCACTCAGGTAGCTGTGGGAAGATCTCTGAAGATCCATTACTAAGGGATTGAGAACCTTTTGTGAGATTCAGGCTCTTGCTTGCTATTGCCTAGAGACATCAATTTTTGATGTATGGGACTTTCTATAAGGCTACCAACAACACAGCAGCAGCTAGTGCCCTCAGAGCAAGGGTTAAAAGAGACAGAGAGAGGGAGAGAGAGCAAGAAACAGAGAGAAAGAGAGATCACGTCTTCTTGTAAGCTCATTTCACAAGTGACATCCCATTAGTTTTTTGGGAATTTGTTCATTGAAATAATTGTAGAGTCACGTGCAATTGTTAAGAAATTATACAGAGAGAGTCTATGTGCTCTTTGTCCAGATTCATCCAGTGGTAACATCTTTTAAAACTACAGCGAAATATCACATTCTGGATATTGACATTGACATAATCCATAAATTTTATTCAGATGTCTCCAGTTGCACTTGTACTTTGGTGCATTTGCCGTTGTTGTTCAGTCGCCAAGTCATGCCTGACTCTTTGTGTTCCCATGGACTGCAGCACGCCAGGCTTCCCAGTCCCTTACCATCTCCCAGAGTTTGTCCATTTTCATATCAGAATCAGTGATGCCATCCAACCATCTCATCCTCTGTTGCCCTCTTCTCCTTGTGCCTTCAATCTTTCCCAGCTTCAGGGTCTTTTCCAGTCCATCAGCTGTTCGCATCAGGTGGCCAAATTAGTGGAGCTTCATCTTGGGCATCTCTTCTTTCCTCAGTTATTTGTGAAGCCTCTTCAGACAACCACTTGGCCTTCTTGCATTTCTTTTCCTTTGGGGTAGTTTTATTCACTGCCTCCTGTACAACATTACTGAACTCTATCCATAGTTCTCCAGGCATTCTGTTCACTAGATCTAATCCCTTGAATCTATTCATCATCTAAACTTTATATTCATAGGGGGTTTGATTTAAGTAGTACCTGACTCATATAGTGGTTTCCCCTGCTTTCTTCAGTTTAAGCCTGAATTTAACTATAAGGAGCTGATGATCTGAGCCAGTCAGCTCTGGGTCTTGTTTTTACTGACTATGTGCAGCTTTTCCATCTTCAACTACAAAGAATGTAACCAATCTGATTTCAGTATTGACCATTTGGTGATGTCCATGTGTAAAGTCATCTCTCATGTTGTTGGAAAAGGTATTTGCTATGACCAGTGCATTCTCTTGGCAGAATTCTGTTAGCCTTTGCCCTGCTTCATTTTGTACTCCAAGGCCAAACTTGCCTGTTACACTAGGTATCTCTTGACTTCCTACTTTTCCAACCCAATCCCCTATGATGAGTAGGACATAGTTTTTTTTGGTGTTAGTTCTAAGAGGTCTTCAGAGAAGGAAATGGCAACCCATTCCAGTACTCTTGCCTGCAAAATCCCATGGACGGAGGAGCCTGGTAGGCTACAGTCCATGGGGTTGCTAAGAGTCAGACACGACTGAAGTCGCTAAGAGACAGACAGACATGACTGCCACTAAGTCGCAGCAGCAGCAGCAGCAGCAGCTAAGAGGTCTTACAGGTCTTCATAGAACTGATCAACTTCTTTGGCATTAGTGTTTGGGTCATAAACTTAGATTACTGTGATCTTGAATAATTTGCCTGGGAAACAAACTGAGATCATTCTGTCATTTTTAAGGTTGCACCTAAATATTGCATTTCAGACTCTTTTTGATTATGAGGGCTATTCCATTTCTTTTATGGGATTCTTGCCCACAGTAGTAGGTGTAATGGTCATCTGAATTTGATTCACCCATTCCTGTCCATTTTAGTTCACTGATTCCTAAGATGTCAATGTTTACTCATCTTGCCATCTTGTTTGACCACAACCAATTTACTTTGATTCATGGACCTAACATTCTAGGTTTCTATGCAATACTGTTCTCTACAGCATCAGAGTTTATTTTCATTACCAGATACATCTACAACTGAAGGTCATTTCCACTTTGGCCCAGCTGCTTTATTCTTTCTGAAGCTATTAGTAGTTTCCTCCACTCATCCCCACTAGCATACTGGACACCTTCCCACCTGAGAAGTTCATATTTCAATGTCATATCTCTTTGCCTTTTTATACAGTTCATGGTGTTCTCACAGCTAATATCCAGTTAGTGGAGTGGTTTGCCATTCCCTCCTCCAGTGGATCATGTTTTGTCATAACCCATCTGTCTTGGGTGGCCCTACGCATGGCTCATAGCTTCACTACGACAAGGCAGTGATCCATGAAGGGGGCATATGTAGTTAATTCCACACAATTTTATCACATGTTTATGTTTGTGTAACCACCACCATAGCAAGATATTGAACAGTTTAATCTACATAATTATTTCTTATCTTGCTCTTTTCTTCCCATTCTGTTCTGCCCTTAACCTCTGAAACCCACTATTCTGTTCTCCATTTCTATAACTGTGTCATTTCAAAATTGTTGTATAAGTGGAATCATTCAATATGCAGCCTTTTGGGGTTGACTTTTTTCACTCAACAAAATTCTCTGGAGATTTGTTAAGTAGTATGTATCAATAGTTTGTTCCTGTTTATTCCTGACTTTTATTCCACGGTAGGTATGTGACACCGTTTAATCATCAACCTGTTGAAGACATCTAGGCTAATGTCAGTTTTTTTTTACTATTATGACTAAAGCTGTTAAAAACATCTGTGTACAGATTTTTGCATGATCATAGTTCTCATTTCACTTGGATAAATGCCTAGTACTACAACTTCAGAATATTTGCATGTTTAGTCTTATAAGAACATCTCAACATTCTTGCAATATTCTTTTTGTTAGAAATGATTTGCTAGGTATAACCACACACACCCACATTCAGAGGGAGTTCATTACCCAAGTGCATTCACAACAGGACACTGGGATCGGTGGGGGGTGTGGGCAGCATTTTAGAAGCTGCCTGATATCTATCCTTGCTACTCCTTCAAGGTGTTTGAAGTTGTATCTCTGTTTCTCTTAGATATAAAACCTTTTTATAAAATAGCCTAAGGTGAAAGCAAGCAGGCCCAGATCAATTCAGGTTTGTGAAAAAGCTCTGGTGCATTCTCTAATATTCCTAAATTTGATACTTGAGCTCACTCTTCAGTCTTTTGATTAGCAAAAGACTTAAGTTGGGTCTATTCAAATATGGGATAAGTCCGTGCCTCGGTAAAAAAGATCACACTATTAAATTGCCTTGAAATCTTCAAGATGAGAGCAGGGCTTTGGGCAGAGACAAACTTAACTCCCCCTTCTTAGGCTGACTCCTCTTCCAGTCTACACCAACTCTTTCTGTCCACATTAGCAATTTGAATTACAACATTGCTCTGCAGCTCTTATTTGCATCAGACAGCATTCTCTGTCCCATCCTGAGTCATTATGGAGAAGACTTGAAAGAGCAATTCCACAGTTGTCTCCTACACCAATTTTTCTGATGATCTGGCGAACTTAAATGCATAAGCACAGAGTGGCAATATTCACTTGTTTAAGCTTGATTCTGAACAAGTGCGTGAAAGTCACTCTGTCATGTACAAGTCTTTATGACCCCATGGACTGTAGTCCATGGAATTCTCCAGGCCAGAATATCTTTCCCTTCTCCAGGGGATCTTCCCAACCCATGGATTGAAGCCAGGTCTCCCACATTACAGGCAGATTCTTTACCAGCTGAGCCACAAAGGTAGCCCAAGAATACTGGAGTGGGTAGCCTATCCCTTCTCCAGTAGATACTCCCAACCCAGGAATCGAACCGTAGTGTCAAAACTAGTAAAAATTGAGTCAAACTGTTGTCCCTCATAATGTGTATAATATATATTATTCTAAATATCACAATAAAAATGCCCAAACAATATTATGCAGTTGAGCCCAATATCTTAATAATATTCTTAACTTGTAAAAAGTGATACATTAAGAATAAATTTAGAAACAAATATTAACCCTAAATGTGAACATTTTATTCCAAATGAAGATATGACTGGAAATAGTTATTTCTGTCAATTTTCCTGTTTGCTTAACATCACTATTGGTAAGTTCTCTTCAACTGCCATCTGTTTATGCTGCTTGGTCTTTATATGCATCTTTCCTTCTGCATAAATATTCTCCTGTTCATGTTCACTTTGCTAATTCTTTTCTGGTCACTGTTCAAACATCCTTTTGTGAGAAGCCATTCCTGGATCATTCAGACCAAATTAGATACCTGGATGCACACTTCCATAGGTTTTTGTCATGGCTGTTTGCAACATCTGTCACCGTTCTGAACACATGTGTAGTGCCAGCTTTTTCACTAGCTTGTAAACCTCAGGGAGATAGATAAAATGTTGTTCTATTCACTACTGTATCTCTACATTTAACACAGTTACTAAAATATATTGCGTATTCAATCAATAAACTTCAGGTGGTTAATTGTGTCTGGGTTATTCAGTGATAAACAGTAATGAATTTCTCATAAAATAGACACAATTCCAAGCAAGGACTTTGTCAGGATCATTAGATCCAAGAATAAGTAGCAGGAATCCAATCACAAGCACTAAGATTCAAAAAGAGGTCTCTAAACACTAAGAAAAATTGTACCAGGGAGAGAAAGATCAGTGACAGAGGGACAATGGCACTGGGTACTCTTTTGAGATGTGTTCCTAAAAAAATGGAATGTCAGACATGGACTTAATTTCAAGAAGTCTTGAGCCTAGCTACAAGGACTGCAAGTTTTAAACAAAAATAATATTTATTTAATGCTAAGACATCATATATATTTTTTTCTACCCAAGAGCTAGATTTGTTCCACCAAGCCAGTTTTGTGACTGAAGTTGGGAGGTTAGTGAGGCAACACTGGAGATTGAAATGTTATGTGCAAAGTCATCTAAGCTCGCCAAAATCTTTCTTATTAATTAATCATTCTTCATGTCCCTCTTTTTGCACAAAGAGATAACTAAGGAATACTCTGGTGGAGAATAAAAAACTCACCCTCCCTTAGGATTCAATGTCTACAATTCACTTTTCTCTGTATCTCCAAAATTTTTCAGTGGTATGTGCATCATGCATAACTTTTAATGCTTTCTTTTTCATATGAGACTGTAAATGTTCATCAAAGTTACTTATTTTTAGCTTGTCAATCTCAATAGGTGTGTACAACAACTGTTATGTGAGATGGTGGTGCTAGATGAGTTATGCAATAGAGTACAAAGGATTGCTTGCTGGACATGTTAAAGATAATGTGAAACAAATACTATTTTCCTGCCCCATTCTAACTGGCAGGAAACATTTAAGCACTCCATGGAAGTCTCACTGACACTCCCAACTAAGCTACTTCAGCCTCAAAGCTTTCTTGTTGTTACAATCAACTACATTATCTTGGTAATTTTCATTTCCTTTCCCAAAACATCTTAAGTGAAAAGAACCAAAAGGGGAAGTGAATTTCTATCTACATGACTAGACCAATAGAGACTAGATAGGAGTTCAATAAAACCATTATAGTTTTTATAATAAGATTAAATCAGCTCTTGATTGAAGAACACAGGCACTTTTTGCCAAATTACATTAGGCCCTTGGCAATTGCCACCATTTTAAAGGAAGGGTTATTATGGAAGGCTATTTTCCCATATTACAAATGCTATACTTGGATGAATCCTAAGTGCTGCAAAATATCTCAATGGATGTCTTTGAGGATAGTTGGTTATCAATTTTCCTATAAGTTTCACACTGGGTTGTTGATTTTCAAAACTGCAACACTAATAAACTAAACCTATGTTAGCTCCAACACTTTCTGAAACATCAGGCAGGTCCTTCTCTCTCAGAGTCCTCCATTAGCTAGGCATCACTCCCTTTGTCAAGCATTGTAATTATGTGCTATGGAATCTAGATGTTTCCCCCAAGTAAGGGAAAAACTTAATATGTGTTGCTATTTATTAAATAACATAAATCTTCTTATATATGGAGTGTATATATTTTACCTACTATTGTCTACTCTTATTTTTACAAATAGAATCAATGTCTTTTGAAATTATAAACCATTACATTCACATTATCTGATACATGATAAATAAAAAATAAATCCAGGCTCACTGAAAAATTCATGTATATCAATAGCATTATGACTTTAATGAGGTGGTATTGTACTTTAAAAAACCTCATTTTTATTTCTGGGAAAAATGATAGTAAGTTATTATTTGTATTGAATAATTACTTCACTTTTTATTCATTGCAATTTGCATATGGAATCAATTTGTCAATGACAAAAATGTCTAATTTTAAAATAAAATATTTTGAAGAATTGGCTATCATGAAAATTTTATTTTTGGTCAAAAAATATTAGCTCTCTCCATGTACCAATATCTCAAGAAAAAAGAACTGAGCTGAAAACATATGCTGGTATGAATGACTTTTCAACCAATGCTATTTTTTTAACATTTCAGTTATTTTAATTAGCATTCCTTGCTGGAAATTCAGAGCACCAATTTGTGAGAATAATCTCCATTTGTGAGAACACTGATCACAGATAATCATGGACCTGAGAATCACTATGATTGTTGGCATACTTCGAGAGCCCAGAGCTTTCTGATAGATATTGCACTGCCCTCTAATCTGATATTTGTTTCTCTGTGTCAAGAATCTCATCATGGTGGCTGTGCTTTTGCAGCTTCATCTTGAAGTAGGCATCAGTGCAATGTTTGGGGATTTTCACACCAACTTTGGTGGAAATGACAATTACAAATTTCTTGTGTTCAACATCAGTTCCGTTCAGTCGCTCAGTCATGTCCGACTTTTTGTGACCCATGGACTGCAGCACACTAGGCCTCCCTGTTCATCACCAACTCCCAGAGTTTACTCAAACTCATGTCCATTGAGTTGGTGATGCCATCCAACCATCTCGTCCACTGTTGTCCCCTTCTCCTTCTGCCTTCAATCTTTCCTAGCATCAGGGTCTTTTCAAATGAATCAGCTCTTCATATCAGGTGGTCAAAGTATTGGAGTTTCAGCTTCAGCATCAGTCCTTCCAATGAATATTCAGGACTGATTTCCTTTAAGATGGACTGGTTGGATCTCCTTGCAGTCCAAGGGACTCTCAGGAGTCTTCTCCAACACCACAGTTCAAAAGCATCAGTTCTTCAGCGGTCAGCTTTCTTTATAGTCCAACTCCCTGGTGGCTTAGAGGGTAAAGCGTCTGCCTGCAATGCAGGAGACCCAGGTTTAATCCCTGGGTCAGGAAGATCCCCTGGAGATGGAAATGGCACCCCATCCAGTACTCTTGCCTGGAAAATCCAATGGACGGAGGAGCCTCGTAGGCTGTAGTCCATGGGGTCACAAAGAGTCGGACACGACTGAGGGATGACACACAGAGAAACTAAGTGGAGGACCGGAGATCCAGTTATAAGTAGTAAGTAAGTTGCTTCAGGAAAGCCACATCTTTGCCTCTGTGGTGACCAGTGGAGCTGATCTGGAAATAACACTATCTCTTAAGTTTTCTCTCATGGTGACAGAAGTGTTTTTTGTTGTTGTTGTAGTTTGTTTGTTTGTTTTTTAGTGGCTCAGCAGATGTTGAGTCATATCCTCAAGTCAGGTAATAACTAGATATATTGCCAAGTTTGAACAATAGTGTGCCAACATTCTTCTTACCACAACTGGTTTGTGACAGTAGCAAGAACTATCTCCTTTTTCTTTCCAATCCTGGATTTAGCTGCTGAACTCTTCTTCTTGCACATGACTTTCTTTGAATGGGGAATATTTGCAGATCCCTCTGTGTAAGTGTTAGTCACTCAAGTCGTGTCTGATTCTTTGTGACCCCATGAACTGTAGCCCGCCAGGCTCCTCTGTCCATAGAATTCTCAAAGCAAGAATACTGGATTGGGTAGCCATTCCCTTCTCCACGGGATCTTCTCTTCCCAAGAATTGAACCCAGGTCTCCTGCATTGCAGGTGGCTTCTTTACTGTCTGAGCCACCGGGGAAGCCCCTGAGTAAGACAGGATTTCAGCTTTAGTGGGTTTCCTTCTCTTGGGCGTTTTGGTCCGATGGTTATCCTTCTTAACCTTGCCACTGGCATTATACTTTCTTTGCTTTCCCCTCCTTAGTGTTTGAGTTTTCAGCTTTATTTTACTTTATTGTCTTTCAGGACAGGATAGCACAATAAAATTTTTCAGAGTCTTTTTCTTCTTACAATTCTAAATAATTAGAATTTTAAATAGTAATATTGATGAAATGGTTTCCTTCAGGTTTTCACTTTCTTAGTATAAACTATGTCAAAAGTATTTCATTAAGTGAGATCTTGACTCTTAGGTCCATTTGCCCTATATTATGTTGCTGCTATCCAATTAATCTCACATTTCCCCATATGACTGTACCTATCCTTATGACAAAATCCAATGTAAGGAAAGGAAACTGCAAAACCAAAAGGGCATGGGAGAGTCTAAAAGCTAGAACCAGAGATGTTTCACCGCCTCTGGTTAATGCTAATGTATTCCTTACAAATCAAATCATGAAAATTCTTCACAATGTCTTTGGAACCAACAATTGTGAGCATACTGTCAGTACTGCAGTGAAAATGAAAGTCGCTCAGTCATGTCCTACTCTTTGTGACCCCATGGACTATCCAGTCCATGGAACTCTCCAGGCCAGAATACTGGAGTGGGTAGCCTTTCCCTTCTCCAC
Organism: Dama dama; assembly: GCF_033118175.1. Taxonomy (NCBI): domain Eukaryota; kingdom Metazoa; phylum Chordata; class Mammalia; order Artiodactyla; family Cervidae; genus Dama; species Dama dama. The sequence goes on from NC_083713.1 coordinate 52,796,616, forward strand.
AGGATCTTCCCAACCCAGGGATTGAACCCAGGTTTCCCGCATTGCAGGCAGATTCTTTACCAGCTGAGCCACAAGGGAAGCCCAGTAATGCAAGCAAACATTCAATGTGAGTTTCTATTTTAATAGAAATCTTAATATGCTCTTTATCATATACATGCTGCATAAAATAAATGGGCTTTTCTAGGATTCCTTTTTTCTCTCTATTTATAATAAACATGTCTACCAATGAATAATAGAGTTGAACACACTGCTATTTATTTCACATGGGAGTTTGCAGAAAACATAGAAAGGGCGTGTTTATAACTAGTGTTTATAGTACTTGGAAAGTTTGTGATGAAATTACAGATTGTAAAATTTGTTAATTGACAAAGTTGTTATAACACTGAGTTTGCATTTTATACTTTTTAAATACAAACACAAAGATGAAACTACATATATGAGATAGTCATGAAATTGGTATTTGTACTCATTGTCTAATATACCTGAATGTCTTTTTCCCTACATGTGTCATTTTTTAAGCTCTTAACTAGTATACATTCAGAAGGCTTCAGGTAATTAGTACTTTAGTTAACTGAGAAATATTACACAAGTACTTTATTAACCATTTTAAGCAAACTGAAGGTAGGATATTTGTCATTCACTGTCATATGTATACAATCCCTTCACACATGTTTGTAAATAAATAGTTGGTTTTCAAAGAATTGAACTAAATATTAAATATTAATATTAAACTAAATATTAAACAAAATTCGAAAAGTAAAGGCTGTTATTTATCTTATGATTTAGAAGTTTCTTCTAAATTTCAACTTTAGGCAAGTACATGCAATCTGAATTGATTCTTTGATATCATGGGAAAGACATTTCAAAAAGCTTGTTTACATGATATCTGATTCTTTCTTAAGGATCTAGGATTTATGTTTCCATATATAATTCCATATAATGATTCCAGTTTAATTTTGTCTAGGAGTCATAGGGTAAAGGACAGTCATTTTTATTTTGGATTCTCAGTTCTATAAATTTTGCCTCTAACACAAGCCAAAAAAAAAAAAAAAATATATATATATATATATATATATTCAAAGATGCTATCTGGTTCATTTATTGATAAAGCTTTTAATGTACACAGGCCTATAACCCATAGATCCTGAAGAAACACAGTGTAAAGAACCGGGGCCTCTAAGCAGAAGTGCAAATCGTTCCTCTAACACTTAAGCGTGTTTGCAGGTTAGTTGCTCATAAAGTTTCAAAGTCAGCCTCATCCAGGGTCCATTTTGTTTGGATGGTTATACAGAATGATAGAATGTGTACAAACATGTCTCCATTAAGTGCTAAGCTCATTGCCGTCAGGTCCAAGTCTTATTCATGTTTCCATAGCCATATTTCTTACTCAAGGGATGTGTGGTTACTATAGAAAAAATGAAATGGAATTGTAAAAGGAGATCTCTATAGAAAAATGACCTGAAGAAAGGCTAGTAGATAATACCTACACTACTTCATGAAGAGCAAAATCCCAGAAGTATGGGCTAGTGGTACTAGTTTTATAGTCTCACTGGGCCAAATAAATCACAACCTCATGAGATAGATTTCTCCTGGGAAAAATTTCTGGTGACACATCATGCTCCATCTTACTTTTATTCTGTTAAAAAAAGAAATCCCATATCTAGCATACCTAATTTAAGGTTGAGCTCTGCAGCAAATATTTTAAACAGAAAAAGCCAAAATCCTTCCATAGCTTTCATCATTAAAAAGGAACATCTTCAGGAAAATTATAAAAATTGGAACAGCAAGCAGCTTTATATCTTTTCTGCCAGGTAAACACCAGTAATATTCTAAAAGCAGTCTCCTAATGATAGTTCTAGTCCATACTGAGTTACATGGCAAATATTTCTTTGAATGGAATTACAGTTTGGGGAATAGAGACAGACTAAGAAAAAAGTCTACTCTGTTATAAAATTATATAGTCCTGACATCTCAGGAAGAGTGACTGACTGTGGCACAAATTTGACTCAAGAGTATTGGTGTCTGCATTGTTTTTTTCCAAATGCTCCAAATAAGGCAAACAGCTTTCCTCAGTAAAAATATAGCCAAGACCAAAAGTTTAAGTTCTTCATTCCCTTCATTGGGAAGTTGAAAGAGTAGTCAAATATGGTGACTTATAAAAATATATTCTAGGATTAGTTAAGGCTAATCACAACTAAATTGGCATAGATTTTCTATATTGAAAATAATCTAGCAAGGTGAAAGCAATAAACATGCATGCTAGGTTTGCAGTTGCATTCTGCCCATGGTAGAGTTATAAGACAGAATTATATATGTAAGCCATTAGCAACATTGAACTATCAATAAGAAAATCACTTATTGTGTCCAAAAATCACAATATTGAACTCAAAGCATTATCATATATACTTGAAAGAAATGCTTTCTTAAATTTTAGGTGCATTATTTTTCAGGTCATTTGGTCCCTTTTAGAAAACTACAATTTAACACTACTGGGTTTAACAATCAAGTGAATTGTCACCCTTCTAAATGACGTACGTATTTTAGGCATCATGCAGTCACTCTGATAAAGTTATTTTACTTGGGAAAAGAGTTACTGTTTTTCATTCATCACAGTTTGCTTCCAAGGGTCATTTCAATTTCTTTTAATTGTACTTAAGTGTTTCTGCCCCTTTCCCCTTGGTGTTTGTTAGTTGCTTTTAATGTGATTTCAGAATTGTAAATGGCTCAGCATATTGGTAAGTGAATTTTTGAGGTTTTTTTTTTTTTTTTTTTTTTTTTCCACATCTAGATCAGTGAAGTAAACAGGGTGAAGGTGGAGAGTGGCATTTCTTCTAAGAAGTTTTCATTAAAGGGGGTACTGAGTTAATGAAAAATTTTCCTGAGAGCACAGTTATACAAAATATGCATTTCATCAATGCTATTAACTTATTTATGCTTTAACTAATATTTTCTTAAGATCCATGTAGCTTTATCAGCATGATGCTTTTACTACTATTATTTGCACTGCTATTAGGAGAAGGGAAAGCTAGCTAAAGATTTTCATTGCCATTTTATGGGTGGCAAAATCAAATGTTAACAGGGGCTAGCTAGGCAGGTATATAAGGGATGAACACAGTTCATTTTCAAAGAAAGAGGAATAATAATAGGGACTGAGAGAGGAAGTCTCATCCAGAGCTGTCACTCAGTCTTAACCTGTAATCATCATGCATCAGGTCGACCAGAATTTGTCTCTGGGCCAACTTCAGGATATAGGCTATCAATCTACAACCATTGTTTTAGAGATCAATTTGTCCAGTTGATTAAGTAACATAAGCCAAACTAGGCTGGTGTTTGTGGGGGAGTCAAAGCGCAGGAAGGTAAACGCTCCCACGGAAGGCTGGCTTCAAGGATGCACAACCTGTGTCCCTGAAAGAGACGCCACATTTAGAAGGGCCCACACTTGGTTTAATGGTCTGCCATGCGGTCTTGAAATTCTTAACTGTTTTTGAACCTGGGGCACCTCAGATTCATTTAACACAGGGTGCAGTCAATTACGTGACTGACCCTGTTCAGTGTAATACTTAAAGCATTCTTTTTCTCCTGCTGTAGTTAATATACCCCACTGCAAACTTCATTAACTACTGGGGAATGTGAGAAATGGAGAGATTAGTATGTAGGTGTCAAATCTGCTCAACTTGTTTCTTTCGTGGATTTGAAGATTCCGGTTTCCTTCTGCCCCATTACTCTCTGTATTGTCTACCTGCAAAAAGAAGGCAGTGGTCTGACTATCAAAGAACGAGACCAAGATAGGAAATCAATAGTTCTACCTTTAAAATTCAGAGAAGGCAATGGCACCCCACTCCAGTACTCTTGCCTGGAAAATCCCATGGATGGAGGAGCCTGGTAGGCTGCAGTCCATGGGGTCGTGAGGAGTCAGACACGACTGAATGACTTCACTTTCACTTTTCACTTTCATGCACTGGAGAAGGAAATGGCAACCCACTCCAGTGTTCTTGCCTGGAGAATCCCAGGGACGGGGGAGCCTGGTGGGTTGCCGTCTGTGGGGTCGCACAGAGTCGGACACGACTGAAGTGACTTAGCAGCAGCAGCAGTTTTTAAATTGCTTGATTGGCTAAAAGATTAAAGAATTTCTCAAAGCAACTTCCTTTCTCTTTGAAGATTAAAAAATAGTTTAACCCCAAATGATATTGCAAACATAGTTCCCCCTCCTTAGTTTTTTCTTATTTGTATGTGGATTGCGTTACCACTTAAATTTGTCATTAGAATTGGCCATTGCTACTGACTTACACCTAATGTCTGATTTCAGAGTCAGTCATCCCTCTGAAGGACTTCCCTGTAGCTCAAATGATAAAGTATCTGCCTGAGATGCAGGAGACCAGGGTTCGATCCCTGGGTTGGGAAGAGCAGTGAATGGCAATCTACTCCAGTATTCTTGCTTGGAGAATTCCATGGACAGAGAAACCTGGTGGGCTACAGTCTGTTGGGTCGCAGAGTCAGACACGACTGAGCGACTAACACACACACACACATCTCTCTGAAATGGAATCAAGTACAGCACAGACTTCTCTGGTGTTCACTAAAAAGCCATCTAACCTTTTTATAGATCCCTAGATACCTGTAATCCACCAATTTCCAGCTTAGAGGAAAAAAAAAAAAAAAAAGTATGAGCATTTAACTTTGAATCCTGGGAGGAGATCTCTTAGCTAGATAAATTTATTTTTCTTATCCATCAAGGTTTTAGATTTATATCCACTTTCCTGTTCTATTTGATGCCAACATGCATTCCTCTGCTGTGGTGCAGGTATGACTAAGTACTGTCTCGTTCCATTGAATCGAGCTTCATTTATCTTGAATTCTACAGGCTGACTGCCTACGTGACAGCACGCAGTGACAGTAATTTGCACTGATCTGCCCCCACTGCTAGTCCTGCTGCTACAAATAGCAATTGATTATTATGCTGTAGTGTTATTGACTGTCACTATGAACACAAGCTTTATTTCATTTTTAAAGTAACATGCTGCAGATTTGTTTAGTATAAAAGCAACACAGGGAAATATTCATTTCTTAGAATTATTTGCAGTCACAAATGTAACTTTAAATCCTGGTCATGAAACATTTACTTTACTTTAAATCATAGTAAACAAAAACTTTTATTGTGGTATTTATTTTTATGTAATGCAAATAAATAGTTTCCAAAAGCCGTAAGAAAATCAGTATAAAACTGAAATGTTCTTCTTATCGCCAGGTTCAGAAGAGATACACATAGAAAATGACTAGATACCTTTTCATCTTTCTTTTTCCCTCATCTGTAAAAGCTTTCTCTGTTAAAAAAAAAAAAAGTTGGAATCCTATTTCAAACACATTTATTTCTTGACCTATCTTGTATTCTGAAGGTCTCAGTTCTTTCAGGATCCTGTAGTGTCTCACCTTTTTACTCTTTTCTTCTACTCACTGACCAGTAAATGTTCTTGTGTTTAGAACTACAATTGTACATATTTTTAGAGTCAATATCAATTAAAAGTGCATTGATGAAAGGTAGATCTTAATTTATAAATGTGTGCCTTTCTAAACTGCAAATTTAACTCTCTTTTCTTTCAAGCACATTATCAGGTAGCAAAACTGACTTCTTTTATTATACTGGCAATCATGAATCTTACATCTTGACTATAACTAGCAAGTATAGTCTTTCTGTCTGAAACTAAAAATTTGACTTATAGGTAAAACAAAGTTTAGAAAACAAAAGTAATATCCAAGCTCCACAAAACCTCCAAGACCTGTCTAATGCCTCTGTGCTCCCTGGAGGACAGTTTGGGGCAAGTATAGCTCATGATGGAATGGGCCTGTGAGAATTTCAGCATTCCTGAGTGGAACATCCGAGGGGTGGGTTCTTATAATTTGGGACAATATAAGAGTTTTAGAGATCCCATCTTGCTCTTTACTTTGAATTCCTTTGGTACTTTTTGCAAAAATATTTTATTTATTAAAAATAGATAGAAATCACTTTATCTGATCAGCGGTAACTAGAAAGAAAGAAATAATTCATTGTCTTTATGAAAGATAATCTGTTTTCTGTCTGATCTCTACTGTTACTGGGATGGCTCAGTTATTTGTGATTAGAAAATGATTTCACCTTCTACTTTGAGATTCCTGATCATCCATAAATCTGCCCAATGCAATTTTAAAAGCATGATTGTGCTAAAATTGCTGTTATCGCTAGATAATTTTTTTCTCTTCACTAACAAAGGAAGAAAAATATGTAGAAGAATTACAGAACAGAAATAGGGATAGTCAATCCTATACTTTGGTTTAGATTTGGTGTAGATTTTAATATTTATTCACAGTAGGGAGTACTCTAAACCTGTTTTGAAGTAGGTAGGTATAAGCCATAAATGAGTAGTACAAATTGGTGTGTATTTTGTGTAAACAAAGGCTGTCAGACATTAGTAAAGGAAATTTCCACCAATATTTTAATATAAAACTCATTGGTTGAAAGAAAGTGGATAGGTTTTTCAAGGCAGCCACTGAGACAACAGAAGTCTAGAATAGTTATCTTTCAAAAGTTATATTTACACACATATATATATGTAGGTGTGAAAAGCAAATGACAGGTATTATTTGTTTCACAAGCATGACATAATTCAAATTAATGCTTAACAGCTATGTATTTATCAATTAGCATTATTTTCCCATCTCTCTCTGACTCCCTGTATTGCTGTAATTCCATCAAATAGTCATTTGCTTTTTTATGGTAATAATCCCTTCACATTCCTTCCTTTCATCTATATCCTTGTGTGCTATTTGTTGTTCTGCTAAATCCCTATTATAGAGGCCTATAGGTTCTAAGAGCTTGATGAATAATTGGAAATGTTTTATCCCTGAGCTTCAAAAAAGTGCTAGAAATAATTACAAGCAAACATCTTCTGTAATGTCCTGTATCAATCCAACTCCTGCTTTATGCTGTTTGTACTTGAGATAGAGAAGGAAATAGGGAGATCTTGGTTGCCAGCTCTTGCAGCATAAAGGGGACAGATGTTTCAGTTTCTATTGTTTTTTTTTCTTCTGTCTTCTCTGTTTTTTCTGGCAGCTTGGGCTGTTCACTACAATACGTTCCACAATTAGTCAAGCCTGTAATTTCACAAGGTACAGTTAATTATTGATCAATGAAAATGAACTTCATAATCCTTTTGGCAACTTGTGCTGTACTTGAACTTCTCTCATGCCCATAAAATAGCTTAATGGTCTACAGTATAATGAACACGAAGGATATGGACTAATGTTCAAAGAAGCAGGAAAATCCTACCTTTCTAATTCATGCCAATTCAGGATTATTCTTTACAACATACCACATTCTGCTAAGTTTTCTTCAGCAAATCAGCTAAAGATTTAAGCCTTCCCCCTTCCCATCCTGACCCCAGATGGAGAGCATTTGTATCTCCTCCAAGAATTTGATTCCATTTAAGAAATTTAATATTTGCATGAATATTTTCTATTCTTTGGGGTTTTTTCATAAATAAGTCAGTGGAATCAGATAATAAGCCATAGAGTTGCATTGTCAGTACCACAATGTATTGTTTTCTCTGAATGAGCAATTTACCTACATAAAAATGAGATACTTCGTGTATCAAAGAATAGTGACTCCCCTCCTTCTTTTAGTGAAAATACAGACTAAATGACAAACCTAAACAGCATTTTTAAAAGCAGAGACGTTAATTTGCCAACAAAGGTCCATCTAGTCAAAGCTATGGTTTTTCCAGTAGTCATGTATGGATGTGAGAGTTGGACCATAAAGAAAGTTGAACACTGAAGAATTCATGCTTTTTGTGGTGTTGGAGAAGACTCTTAAGAGTCCCTTGGACTGCAAGGAGATCAAACCAATCAATCCTAAAGGATATCAATCCTGAATATCCATTGGAAAGACTGATGCTGAAGCTGAAATGCTAATACTTTGGCCACCTGATGCAAAGAGCTGATTCATTAGAAAAGACCCTGATGCTGGGAAAGACTGAAGGCAGGAGGAGAAGGGGATGGCAGAGAACAAGATGGTTGGATGAAATCACTGATTCAATAGACATGAGTTTGAGCAAGCTCTGGGAGATGGTGGAGGACAGGAAAGCCTGGTGAGCTACAATCCATGGGGTCACAAAGAGTTGGACACAACTGAGCAACTAAACAACAACAACAGACTAAATGAGGAAAAGCCCCCAACCTGTATAGCTCATATGTGAGGTGTATGCAGAGAGATGTTACAGCTGGTTTCTAGACACCTCTTCATTCAGAACTTATTGACAGCCTACTATGTGCCAAATGTCTTGCTCTCAGGAACTCACAAAGAGTGAGATAGAGATTAGTATACGAGAGTCTGGGAACTGCCCATGGACCTACGAGGGAGCTGCTCCCCTAGAGACCCCCACTGGGACATGGGGGGTGCACAGCCTCTCTCCTCACCACAGAACTTAAGTGCAATGCAGTCTCTCCCCTGGAGTCATCACAGATCAGCAGCAGTTAATCTGCCAGTCTTCTCAACTTTTCTCCTGGTTTGAAGATAATGATAGAGGGGAGCAGTGGGATGTCACCACTTCCTTTGTGGCTGCTCTCTCTAAGCTGCAGTTTAGATCCATCCTTAGGAGGCTTTAAATGCATGGATCCCACTCTTTCTCAAGGTTGCTAAATAGCCCAGTACCTCAATCAGGAGAGTTCTAGTGTATCTTAATCTTGGCATCACGTTCAGCTTTCAGAGACCTGAGAGAAGACAAATTGTCTCTCTCAAACAGTCTTTGACAAAACCTCAGTTTGACCTCATCCCAAGATGACTGACGGGCTCCTAGGGATAACCTTTGTGTGCCGATAGGGGGCATTTGCTTCCATCAAGAAAATCAGGTTGCAGTTTCAATGTCCAACCTGAAACATATTTACTATGAGGTAAAGAAACCAAAATTTTAAGGTGTTTTTCAACACTCCCTACCTGATTGCATGCTTGTGGCTTTATATGTAAGTAAGATCCTCCCCACCCCCACAAATTGTATGTTTCAGGCACTACAAAACCTAGATCTGACTCTCCTTCCAATACTAGAGTTTTAGAGTTTTTCATCTGAAATTATTTCACCCATTAAACCACCAGTAGTCCAGTCTACAGCAAGCTCCCAACTCCAGCCCAACTCTTTACCATGTCCCACCTCCATCCTATCAGATCAGTTGCCCTGCTCAGTCGTGTCTGACTCTTTGCAACCCCATGAACTGCAGCACGCCATGCTTCCCTGTCTATCACCAATTCCTGGGGCTTGCTCAGACTCATCCATCAAGCTGGTGATGCCATCCAACCGTCTCAAACTCCGTCGTCCCCTTCTCCTCCTGCCTTCAACCTTTGTCAGCACCAGGGACATTTCCAATGAGTCAGTTCTTCTCATCAGGTGGCTGAAGTATTGCAGCTTCAGTCTCAGTCCTTCCAATGAATATTCAGGACTGATTTTGTTTAGGATTGACTGGTTTGATCTCCTTTCAGTCCAAAGGACCCTCAAGACTCTTCTCCAACACCATAGTTCAAAAGCATCAATTCTTCAGTGTTTAGCCTTCTTTATGGTCCAACACTCACATCCGTACATGACAATTGGAAAAGCCATAGCTTTGACTACATGGGTCTTTGTCAGTAAAGTTAATGTCTCTGCTTTTTAATATGCTGTCTAGGTTTGTCATAGTTTTTCTTCCAGGGAGTAAGTGTCTTTTAATTTCTTGGCTGCAGTCACAATCTTCAGTGATTTTGGAGCCCAAGAAAATAAAATCTGTCAGTGTTTCCACTGTTTCCTCATCTATTTGCCATGAAGTGATGAGACTGGATGCCATGAACTTCATTTTGGGAATGTTGAGTTTTAAGCCAGTTTTTTTTTCACCGTCCTCTTTCACTTTCATCAAGAGGCTCTTTAGCTCCCCTTTGCTTTCTGCCATAAGGTTGGTGTCATCTGCATATCTGAGGTTATTGATATTTCTCCCGGAAATTTTGATTACAGCTTTTGCTTCATCCCAGCCTGGCATTTTGCATGATGTACTTTGTGTATAAGTTAAATAAGCAGGGTGACAATATACAGCCTTGATGTACTCCTTTCCCAATTTGGAACCAGTCTGTTGTTCCATTTCCACTTCTAACTGTTGCTTCTTGACCTGCATGAGGTTTCTCAGGAGGCAGGTGAAGTGGTGTGGTATTCCCATCTCTTTAAGAATTTTCCAGTTTGTTGTGATCCACATAGTCAAAGACCTTAATGTAGTCAATGAAGCAGAAGTAGTTTTCTGGAATTCTCTTGCTTTTTCTAAGATCCAATAGATGTTGACAACTTGATCTTTGGTTCCTCTGCCTTTTTGAAATCTAGATTGAACATCTAGAAGAACTTGGTTCATGTACTGTTAAAGCTTAGCTTGAAGAATTTTGAGCATTACTTTGTGTGAGAGATGAGAGCAATTGTGGGGTAGGTTGAACATTCTTTGACATTGCTATTCTTTGGGATTGGAGTGAAAACTGACCTTTTCCAGCCCTGTGGCCACTGATGAATTTTTCAAATTTGCTGGCATATTGAGTGCAGCACTTTCATAGCACCATCATTTAGGATTGGAAATAGCTCAACTGGAATTCCATCATCTCCACTAGCTTTGTTCATTGTGATGCTTCCTAAGGCCCACTTGACTTCACATTCCAGGATTTCTGGCTCTAGGTGAATGATCACACCATCTTGGTTATCTGGGTGGTTAAGATCTTTTTTGTATAGTTCTGTGTATCCTTACCACCTCTTCTTAATATCATCTGCTTCTGTTAGGTCCATACCATTTCTGTTCTTTTTGTTCCCATCTTTACATGAAATGTTCCCTTGGTATCTCTAATTTTTTTTTTTAAGATACCTCTAGTCTTTCCCATTTTGTTATTTCCTCTATTTCTTTGCATTGGTCACTTAGAAAGACTTTCTTCTCTCTCCTTGTTGTTCTTTGGAACTATGCATTCAGATGGATATATCTTTCCTTTTCTCCTTTGCCTTTCACTTCTCTTCTTTTCTCAGCTATTTGTAAGGCCTCCTCAGACAACCATTTTGCCTTTCTGCATTTCTTTTTCTTGGGGATGATCTTGATCCCTGCCTCCTGTACAATGTCATGAACCTTCATCCATAGTTCTTCAGGCACTCTATCAGGTCTAATTCCTTGAATCTATTTCTCACTTCTACTGTATAATTGTAAGGGATTTGAATTAGGTCATACCTCAATGGCCTAGTGGTTTTCCCTACTTTCTTCAATTTAAGCCTGAATGTGGCAATAAGAAGTTCATGATCTGAGCCACAGTCAGCTCCTGGTTTTGTTTTTGCTGACTGTATAGAGCTTCTCCATCTTTGGCTGCAAAGAATATAATCAATCTGATTTTGGTATTGACCATCTAGTGATGTCCATGTGTAGAGTCTTCTCTTGTGTTGTTGGAAGAGAGTGTTTGCTATGACCATTGCGTTCTCTTGGCAGAACTCTATTAGCCTTTGCCCTGCTTCATTCTATAGTCCAAGACCAAATTTGCCTGTTACTCTAGGTATTTCTTGACTTCATACTTTCACATTCCAGTACCCTATAATGAAAAGGACATCTTTTGGGGGGTATTAGTTCTAGAAGATCTTGTAGGTATTCATAGAACCCTTCAACTTCAGCTTCTTCAGCATTATTGGTTGGGGCATAGACTTGGATTACTGTGATATTGAATGGTTTGCCTTGGAAACGAACAGAGATCATTCTGTCATTTTTGAAATTACATCCAAGTACCGCATTTTGGACTCTTTTGTTGACTATGATGGCTATCCATTTCTTCTAAGGGATTCTTGTCCACAGTAGTGGATATAATAGTCACCTGAGTTAAATTCACCCATTCCAGTCCATCTTAGTTCGCTGATTCCTAAAGTGCTGATGTTAACTCTTGCCATCTCCTGTTTGACCACTTCCAATTTGCCTTGATTCATGGACATAACATTCCAGGTTCCTATGCAATATTTCTCTTTACAACATTGAACTTTACTGCCATCACCAGTCACATCCACAATTGGGTGTTGTTTTTCCTTTGGCTCCATCTCTTCATTCTTTTGGAGTTAGTTCTTCACTGATCTCCAGTAGCATATTGGGCACCTACCGACCTGGGGATTTCATCTTTCAGTGTCCTATCTTTTTCCTTTTTCATAATGTTCATGGGGCTCTCAAGGCAAGAATACTGAAGTGGTTTTACATTCCCTTCTCCAGTGGACCAGATTTTGTCAGAACTCTCCACCATGACCCACCCATCTTGGGTGGCCCTACAGGGCATAGCTCCTGAGTTAGACAAGGCTATGGTCCATGAGATCAGATTGGTTAGTTTTCTGTGATTGTGGTTTTCAGTCTGTCTGTCCTCTGATGGAGAAGGATAAGAGGCTTATGAAAGCTTCCTGATGGGAGAGACTGACTGAGGGGGAAATTGGGTCTTCTTCTGATGGGCAGGGGCATGCTCAGTAAATCTTTAATCCAATTTTCTATTGATCGGTAGGGCTGTGTTCCCACCCTGTTATTTACCTGCAGCCAATCTATGGTGGGAAAGGAGAAGTCAAGGCTGTTTATTGTCACCCTGTAATATGCAGAGTACCTTATGAGACATGCTGGGCTGGATGAAGCACATGCTGGAATCAAGATTGCTAGGAGAAATATCAATAACCTCAGATATGCAGATGACACCACCCTTATGACAGAAGGTGAAGAACTAGAGAGCCTCTTGATGAAAGTGAAAGAGGAGAGGGAAAAAGTTGGCTTAAAACTCAACATTCAGAAAACTAAGATTATGGCATTTGGTCCCATCACTTCATGGCAAATAGATGGGGAAACAGTGGAAACAGTCACAGACTTTATTTTGGGGGCCTCCAAAATCACTGCAGTTGAGTGATTGCAGCCATGAAATTAAAAGATGCTTGCTTCTCAGAAGAAAAGTTATGACTAACCTGGAAAGCATATTAAAAACCAGAGACATTACTTTGCCAACAAAGTTCCATCTAATCAAGGCTATGGTTTTTCCAGTAGTCATGTATGGTTGTGAGAGTTGGACTATAAAGAAGGCTGAGCATTGATGAATTGATGCTATTGAATTGTGGTGTTGGGCAGACTCTTGAAAGTCCCTTGTACTACAAGGAGATCCAACCAGAGTCCATCCTAATGGAAATCAGTCCTGAATATTCATTGGAAAGACATGCTGAAGCTCCAATACTTTGGCCACCTGATTCGAAGAACTGATTCATTGGAAAAGACCCTGATGCTGGGAAAGATTGAAGGTGGGAAGAGAAGGGGATTACAGAGGATGAGATGGTTGGATGGCATCACCGACTCAATGGACATGAGTTTGAATAAACTCCAAAAGTTGGTGATGGAGAAGGAGGTTGTCATGCTGCAGTCCATGGGGTCACAAAGAGTCGGACACAACTGAGGGACTGAACTGAACTTATCTAAACTATGGTGGAGGTAATGAAGATAAATGTGACCTCCTTCAAAAGTTCCCATGCATGTACTGCTACATTCAGTGCCCCCAACCCTGCATCTGGCCACCACTGACTCATGACTCTGCTGGAGACTCCTGGACACTCACAAGCAAGTCTGGGTCAGTCTCTTTTGGGTTCACTGCTCCTTTCTCCTGGGTCCTGGTGTGCACAAAGTACTGTTTGTGCCCTCCAAGAGTCTGTTTCCCCAGTCTTGTGTAAATTCTGGTGGCTCTATGGTGGGTAAATGGCAACCTCCTCCAAGAGGGCTTATTCCATACCCAGGTCTGCTGCACCCAGAGCCTCTGCGCCTGCAGCAGGCCACTGCTGACCTGTACCTCCGCAGGAGACACTGAAACAGTTCTGGCTCAGTCTCTGTGGGGTTGGGGGCCCTGGTGTTTGAGCCCTCTGAGCATCTCTGGTGGGTATAGGGTTTGATTCTAAACATGATTTTGCCCCTTCTACCATCTTGCTAGGGCTTCTCCTTTGCCCTTGGATGTGGGGTAGCTCCTCACTGTTGCTCCAGGGCCATGCAGCCGCCACTCCATTAAAATTAATAAAAACAGAAAACACAATTTTTATCAGAGAACAGGATGGTATTTTGGGGAAGAATTGCATTTCCCTCCAACTTGTCCCACAAAAGACTTTTCCTTTCACAGTGAAAACTTGTTGCTCTAATGCAGGGGTTTACAGACTTTTTCTGCAAAGGACCAGATACCAAATATTTTAGACTCTGCTGGCCAGATGGTCGCTGCTGAGACTATTCATTTCTGCCAGTGCAATGGGAGAGCAGCCATAGACAAGACTTAAACAAGTGACTGTGGTTGAGTTTCAATAAAACTTTATTTACAAAACAAGCTGGCAGATTTGGCTCAGGGTCTTTAGTTTGCCAAGTGCTGCTTTAAAGAAACATATGACAAAAGGAAGAACACAAGACAGGAACCTGCAGGAGGTGATGATAAAGTTACAGACAGAGAGGTATTGTTAAAAAAAAAAAAAAAGACAGTGGTAGTACAGGAGTTCATCCTCTTTATCCATTTGTCCCTATCACTCTGCGGCAGAAAACTTCCATCTCAGGGTATAATGCTGGGTAAATTGATGCCAGGTAACTTGCTTTATTGGAAATTTACATTTTCATGATAGAATATGTTATTTCCAAGCCGCTGGGTTTTGATACTTAAAATAGTCTGAAATTATTCAGATCACCTCATCTACTCCCAGGAGTCTCAACTCAACACTGACCACGAAGATCACAGGAGCTGACCTCTGAGAAAATTCTATGTTTCAGAGGAGAGATAAATAAGCATTTTACCCTAGCCCCTTTGCCAGTCAGCATTATGACACCACCACAAACTCCATGAACCTAGTATAAAGAGACACATTTGCTGCTTAATGCTGCTTAGTTTGTGTTATTTAAATCTGGAGCCTGAGCTCTGTGAATTCATGATGGAACAACTTTGGCAAATAGAAAAATAAACTTTGCTTCAGTGGAAGATTAGTCCGGGGGACCCAGTGGACATTTCACAGCAGTAAAATCCATGCAAAATGAATTTGGGCAAGAATAGTCTATCTAAGATATCAATTTGCCCAAATAATATATTTATAGACTATTATTACATATAGGAAAAAAAAGCACTATATTGAAACTATAAGATTTCCCTGATAGAAATGATCCATTCTCAAATGTTAGCCAAGATTAAAAGGGAGAATTTGACACTTTTAAATAAAAAATGATGTGTAAATTACACAAGAAGTCTATGGAGACCCCTTTCAGTTCTTATTTTCTCCTCTATCCTGCTCTAAAACATGCAGTAAACCTTTTTCAATTGGAGAGGGTTTAATCTGTGTTTAAGGATACTTAGAGTCAGTACTGTCTCTTCCTGAAGGCCTGTGTACAGGGCTTTTTTCAGATATTGATTGTGAAAGTGATATCACACCAGAAGGTACATTGATACGGTGTCAAGTAAAAGAAAATGGCCAAGAATCCTTACAGTCTAATCAAAGCTCTGTTCAAGCCCCACACTCATGAAATCCAATCAATAGAGACGATTAAATGACACATACGGAGTCACCAATATTAAATACAGTCCATTTCCTGTGCAAGAGCTTGATGACACAAAGTGGATGAGACAAAACTTGACTCTATAGGTTTGTTTACAGGGTCTGTGCTATATATATATATATATGAGTATGAAAGTTCGACTCAGTCACCGTTTGCCCCACAAACTAAGGTGCCAACTATAGGCATCTACAAACCCTCTTGTGCTGAATAAAGTGTGAAGGGGAGCCAATCAGAGAGAGTATGATTTGACAACAATCACTTGGAGGAGACCAGTATTTATTTTAACATATGGTATCTGGCTTTATGATGGAAGACACACAGGAGACAAGGAAATAATAAGAGTAGCAATAAAAATAGGTATGATTTATTGAGAGCTTGCTATCTGTCAGCCAATGTGCTAATTGCTTTACAATTATTAGCTCATCTACCAATAACATCTCACTATATTTTCAGGGTTGAAGAAGCTAAGATTAAGATGCGTTCAGTGGTACAGAAGTAGGAGAGTTGGAAATTGAACTCAGCATTGCCTGACTTCAAAAGGTAAGCTCTCCAACAGTATGATTCAAATCCAAACTAATTGACCATGATCTTGGAAAGCCTATCTGTCTGTTTCACTATAGTTTCCTTCTTCTTCTGTAAAGTGAGAGGCTTGAACTAAATAATCTAAAGTGTCCTCGTGATCTAAATGTCTAAGAGTTGGTGGTTGTACCATGTCTGACTGCTAGGCATTTATAAAGTGTGAATAATATCACCTCATCAAAATTGCTCATTTATTGCTAAGAAAGAGCATGTTTTCAAGGGTTGGAAATTTTTTCCTCCTTATTTTAATGGGGATGACACACTAAGAAAATAAGCAAAAATATTTGAAGACACAGCTTAGTTCACTGGATTTGGTAGTGTCTTTGAACTTTCTGCTGGGGGAAACCATTTGTGGCTAGGTGTGGTACAGATTACAGGAGAAGCTAACTAGTTCCAACTACCAACTAGTTCTCCTTAATCAGGCAGTGGTCCTCAGCACTTTTTCTCATCAGATTATCTCACTTTTAAAAAACACAATAATTATAAACAGTGCATTAAAAAGAATACATTGAATCAGTTCTAATGAGATGGATGAAACTGGAGCCCATTATACAGAGTGAAGTAAGCCAGAAAGATAAACAACAATACAGTATACTAACACGTATATATGGAATTTAAAAAGATGGTAATGATAACCCTATATTCAGGACAGAAAAAGAGACACAGATGTATAGAAGAGACTCTTGGACTCTGTGGGAGAAGGCGAGGGTGGGATGATCTGAGAGAATAGCATTGAAACATATATATTATCAAGTGTGAAACCGATCACCAGTCCAGGTTGGATGCATGAGACAAGTGCTCAGGGCTGGTGCACTGGGAAGACCCAGAGGGATGGGATGGGGAGGGAGGCGGGAGGGGGGATCAGGATGGGGAATACATGTAAATCCATGGCTGATTCATGTTAATGTATGGCAAAAACCACTACAATATTGTAAAGTAATTAGCCTCCAACTAATAAAAATAAATGAAAAAAAAAAAAAACCCCACAATCATATGCTCTCAATTTATACAAGTTTTAAAAAGTTAATTAAACATATATACTTTATATTTTACAAAACACATATAAGGCTTACCAAGTGCCAGGTACTGTTTGAAATGCTTCTTAAATATTAATGTATTTTATGCTTATTGCAACCCTTAGGGAAGGTACCATTGCATTATCCCCATTTTGCAGATGCAGAAACTAAGTCAGGAAGTCAGTAACTCATCTAAAGTCATCTAGCTGAATGTACAGATGGAACTAAGATTTGAACAGAGGCATCTTGCTCTACAGAACTTGTCCATAGCTATTAGGCTCAGCTGCCCCTACTGTGCTTAGGAAGAAGTTTTATAAAGAAGGTAGACATTTTTGGAGATGCTTACAAGAAGTAAAATAAAGTCATTTATGCTACTGAAAGGAATGGTAGTGAAAGCTGTAAACCTATAGAAAATATTTCCCTTGAGAAAGTCAGACGAAATTCCCACCTGGAGAAAAAACAGGAGCAGGTATGGACACAAATTCAGTTCACATAAATCCCCAGAAGGCTGGCAGTAAATTTTGAGTTTTGACTACTTTTACCTCTATTGACATTGCAGATATATAAATGTGAATATCAGGAAATAATTCACCAGAATTCAATGTATCAGGCAAAACTTCTGGACAATGGATTCTTTAAGAAAGATATCCACTAATTATTCTCAGAGTAATATTTTTCTGAAGAAGAATGATAATGAAAAATATTTACTTGCTTAACTTAGTAACCTGATTCTATCAACAGTTAATTAAAGCCCTTTCCTGCCCTTTGCCTGAGAGGCATCACTGCCTCCAGCCTCACCTATGTCATAGTTACTTTTTTGTCTACTTTTTCTTTTTTTTTTTTTTTTTTGGTCTCTTTTCCTTCTGGTAGGTAATCTCACTGATTTCCTTTGTCTAGTTATGCAAAATAATGAAGATCAGAGCTTGGAAACTGGTAATTTGGCAATTTTAGACAATCGCCTCATAACCACATTTTAGTACACCTTTGAAGCAGGAGAAGTTCAAAGGCTTTGAAAAGACGACTCTTGCTTTGCCTGTTACTATGAGTCATTTGAAGTAATTGGTCTTGTCTGATGGCATGTTTTGAACTGAGGAAGTAGAGCTTTATTACCACAATCAGATACAGGTTTTTAGCCGAGGAAGTGGAGTTTTCCTCGCATATGTAGATGCATGCTTGATAAGGCAGAAAACAGACAGATGTGCCTCTATGCATGAGGGAAGAGGTGTGGAGAAGGAACAAATGAAACAGTTGAGAAAATTCCATGAAGCTATAGTAAAGTGCTTTTGGAAGCCGTCCCAGTTAGGAAACTTCTCACAAGCAAACAACTCATAATTTAGATGCAGACTTTAGACTTTAATTTTAATACCAACCCAAACCTACCTATTATCCTCATCATGTTAAAAGTGGGTCAGTGATTTGCACATAAGCAAACAGGGTAAAGGAAAATCATCTTCTTAAAAGAATATTAACTAGTCTTTTTACTTTCCTTTTACAAACAGGGTTCCTAAAGTAAAGCCAGCTTTGCTTCATTAATTTCTTACAGTAAGGACTATTGTTTCAGAAGCTATCTCATGAAAAAAAAAAAAAAAAAAAGCAAGAATGTTCAACTCCAGAGAATATACCCATATATGTTACTACTTCTCTTGGCACCTTCCTTCAGTAACATTTGTTAATGGTTTTCCACGTGTGTATATGCATGTAAGCAAAGAAATAAGACCAAAAATAAAACCAAAAAAAATTTAAAATGAAATAAATATACACACACACAAACATTTCAAACAAACAGAAAAGTTTAGTTAAATCTTTTAAAATATTTCTCACAAAACATTGTCAACAAATATTTATTGAATGCTTACAATGGGTCAGAAATTAGAATACACAGATTATCATAATCCCTTTCTCAAGGAGTTTACAATCTAGCAGGGAAGAGGACAAAATGGTATGTATAACAATAAGCAACCATCATCAAAGGGAAGCATATACAGGAGAGAGCATATTAAGCCTTCCTATAAAATGTTAACTTAGTTAACTACTGGGATCTTCATGAAGTCTGTGCCTAGGTGCAGACTTTTCAGGAAAAGGAAATAGTCTATGCTAAGGTACAGAGATGGAGAAGACAATGACAACCCACTCCAGTACTCTTGCCTGGAAAATCCCATGGATGGAAGAGTCTGGTAGGCTGTAGTCCATGAGGTCGCAAAGAGTCGGATACGACTGAGTGACTTCACTTTCACTTTTCACTTTCATGCACTGGAGAAGGAAATGGCAACCGACTCCAGTGTTCTTGCCTGGAGAATCCCAGGGGCGGAGAAGCCTGGTGGGCTGCCGTCTATGGGGTCGCACAGAGTCGGACAGGACTGAAGCGACTCAGCAGCAAGGTACAGAGACAGGAAAGAGTATAATCTATCCCCAAAACACCCACATTGAGTGCGGCTGGAGGTTGGAGGAAAATCAATGAAAGCATGATAAGTAAAAGGAGAACAAAAATTGGCAAGAAAGGAGGAAGACCCAACTGAAATCACAGAGATGACTAAGGGGATACCTTGGGGAAAATGAGAGACAACAGGACTTGAGCAAGGTGTTATAGGAATGGTCACAGAATTGAAGAGACTCACTAGAATGATTTTTCAAGTATTCAGTGGTAGAGTAGACAGTAAAACATATGGAAGATAAGTGAAAGAGGAAAGAGTCCTAGAAAATTTTCCTTTTCTTCAGAAACATTTGTCATTTTGTTTATCTACATTCATTAAGTACATATTTGGTTAATCTCTGCCCACTTCTTCCGAGATTGAAGGTCTTCAGTTTATCTCCAGGTTCATCAAACTCTGACAATTTGGTATTAGTTGAGCAGCTGATTAAAACTATAAAAGATAATATTTTAAGTTTGTTGTCTAGAGAGTGCAAATTTTTCAACCTACTTCTTTGGTTCTGAGTTCTAGCATTTTGCTTATCAAAAATAAATATTTGGCAAAAAGTGAACAGTTTAATATACTATTTCTCACTTACACCTTGATAAGAATAAGAGGTATCAGAATAGATCTTAAGACTGAGAAAGAGGAGAATTGAAGAGAGCTATCAAAAAGAACAGAAATCGCCAAGTAGGGAAGGTGGAAACCAAGGAGAGAAGGGTCGAGTTTGGGAAGGGTCAGTTAGAGAAGAAAGGACAGTAAGGACCTATTTAAGGGCATAGCATTCAGAAAGTCATGAAAAAGTCAATGCTAATGAAGCAGGTGCCTCCTCTTACTGTTAATGTTTTTCTTGTTTATTAACCAACTTTGGTAAGACTTGTTTTAACTTTAAGCAAAGTTTATATACCATGAAATGTCCACATGTTAAATGTATAATCTGATGATTTTCAGCTGATAAATACAGTCCCGTACCCAATGCAGAGAACTTTTCTGCCATACCAGAAAGTTATTTCATGCAGCCCTATGATCATTCTCAAGACTCATAGGCAGCTACTGTTCTGATTTTAGTCAATATAGACTACTTCTTTCTGTATTTGAAATGTTTATAATTTGTATAATATGGATTGTACTTTTAGTGTCTGGATTCTTTCATTCAACCAGATATTTTTTGTTGTTGTTGATTAATCCTTCAGCGTCATCCATCACACAGCATCTTGCATGTGCTATGCTTAGGCGCTCAGTCGTGTAGCTCACCAGGTTCCTCTGTCCATGGGGATTCTCCAGGCAAGAATACTGGAGTAGGTTGCCATGCCCTCCTCCAAGGAATCTTCCCAACCCAGGGATCCAATTCAGGTTTCCTGCATTGCAGGATACTTTACTGACTGAGCCACCAGACAAGCCCATATAGTGTTTTATTCTATTATAATGCTGAGTAGGATTCCATCATATGAATATATCAGGGTTTATACTTTTTTCCCCATAAGGATACTTGGGGTTTTGTAGTTTGTGGCTACTATAAATAATTTGCTATAAACATTTTGGTGCACTGCTCTTTGTGAATATATGCTACATTTCTCTTGTAAATACCTAAGGGTAGAATTTCTGGGCAATGGGTTGATGGAGTGCATTTAACTTTGTAAAAAACAGCCAAATTGTTTTCAAAAGGGGTGTGCTTCTTTGTACCCTTACCAGTAACATTAAAGTTCTAGTTCCTCCATATCATCACATTTCATATTATCAGTCTTTAGTTCTTCAAATGAGCATGAAATGGTTTTATTTAACTCAAGTGGAGAATGGTTCAGTGGACTTTTGGCTTGCCATATCTTTTGATATGTGACTGTTCAATTATCTTGGTTGTTTATATTGACTAGAGTAATCAAATGTTTTATTGTTGTTGTTCATTCACTAAGTCACATACGATTCTTTGAGACCCCATGAACTGCAGCTTGCAGGCTTCCCTGTCCTTCATTATCTTTTGGAGTTTGTCTAGATTCATGTCCATTGAGTCGGTGATGCCATCCAACCACCGCATCCTCTGTCACCCTCTCCTCCTCCTGCCCTCAATCTTTCTCAGCATCAGGGTCTTTTCCAATGAGTCAGTTCTTCACATCAGGTGGTCAAAGTATTTATTAATGATTTATAAAAAAACACATTTTAGTATTCTGGACGTAAATACTCTGTTGGATGTATGTGCCATGAGTATTTTCTCTAGCCTGTGACTTGTTTTTTATTTTCATAATGGTTTATTTTGATGGACACTTTGAAAAACTCATTCATTTTAAATTTTAAAATTCATTTAAAAATTTAATTTTCTGTGTTACTTTTTGTTTCCTTGCCAAGAAATATTCACATAACTCAAGGTCATAAAGATTTTTTTTTTAATTTTTTTTCATTTATTTTTATTCATTGGAGGCTAATTACTTTACAATATTGTAGTGGTTTGTGCCATACATTGACATGAATCAGCCATGGATTTACATGTGTTCCCTATCCCGATCCCCCCTCCCACCTCCCTCTCCATCCCATCCCTCTGGGTCTTCCCAGTGTACCAGCCCTGATATTCTTAAATATTTTTTAAAGATTATTACTTTAGATTTTTGCTTTCAGATCTATGATCCATTTCTTTTTATAATGATCCATTTCTAATGTTTGTATATATTATGAAATAGACATTATGTTTAATTTCATTCTGATGTGTTTATGCAGTTATTATTGACCATTTGTTGAAAAAGAAGTTCCTTTATAAAGTCAGATTAGTGATTGCTGATGGTAGGGGTATGAGCAAGGATTGACAGCAAACTTTTGGGTATGATAGAAATAGGCTAAAATGATGGCTGTGATGGCTGCCCAATCATAGGGGCAGGGGGGGAAAGATTTCCTCTCACCATTGAATTGCCTTCACATCTCTATTAAAATTAATTGACATTTATCTGTAGATTCATTTCTAGACTCTCCAGTCTGTTCAACTGGTTTGTGAGTCTATTATGCAAACCCTGACCAACCTTAACTAGGTTGGCTTTAAAACTTTAAAATAATTCTTAAAATTAGATAATATGAAGTTTGCAATTATGTTCATTTTCAAGATTGTTTCAGCTAATCTAGATACATTTGTTTTCTCATACAAAATTAGAATCATCATATTAATTTTGACAAAATAGCCTACTATGATTTTAATTTGGATTGCAGTGAATCTACAGATCATTGGAGGAAAAGTGACATCTTAACAACAATAAGTTTTCCAAACCAATGGCCCAATATACCTCTCAATTTTTTAGATCCTTTTCAACGTATCTCATCTACATTTTGGAGCTTTTGATGTAGAGATTTTATATGCTTTTGGTTAATTTTATTCCAAAGTTTTAAATAATTATTAATACAAATTATATTTTATAGCAATATTATTCACAATAACCAAATGGTTGAAACAACATGTATGTTCATGGACAGATATGATACTTGAACAAAATATGTTACATACACACAATGGAATACTATTCAGCCTCAAAAAGGAATGAAATCTTGATACATGGTACAACATGGGTGAACCTTGAAAATATTAGGCTGTTAGATAAGTCAGACACGAAAATGAAAAAGATTGTATAACTCCACTTATATGAGGTACCTAGAATAGTCAAACTGATTAAGATAGAGAACAGAATAGCTATTGCCAGGGACTAGAAGAAGAGAGTAATGGAGAGTTATTATCTAATAACAGAGTTTCAGTTTGGATGATAAAACAACTTCTGGAAGTGTCCTTTAGTAATTGTTGCACGACAGTGTAAAGGTACTAAATGTCATTAAGTTGTATACTTGTGTGCATGCATATGTGAGTGCTAAGTTACTTCAGTCATCTTCGACTCTTTGCAACCCCATGGACTCAACCCCACCAGTCTTCTCTGTCCATAGAATTCTCCAGGCAAGACTCCTGGAGTGGGTTGCCGTTTCCTCCTCCAGGGGATCTTCCCAGCCCAGGGATAGAACCCGCGTCTCTTAGACCTACCTGCATTGGCAGATGGATTATTTTACCAGTGCCACCTAGGAAGCCCCAAGTTGCACACTTAAAAATGGTTAAATTTTATATTATAAATATTTTTCTATAAGGAAAAAAAGTAAAGAAATGCTAAAAATAATAAAATGTTTTAAAATGACACAATAATGAAAGCTTTTAAAAGATATTAGCATTCCTAATGGAATGACTTACTGAACGACTGTGATAGCAGATCCCTTTCTCCATCTCTGCTCACTTCTGACCTGCACAGTCCATGTAGGGTGGTAACTACAGCATCTACCAGCTGGAAAAACCTGCTGGAGAAAATCTCATATGCAGGCATATTGATTCTTTGACAAGTGTATTTGTATCACCTATGCCCTAAGTCCTTCTTGATCATCTTTTTTATTTCATCTTTCTTTGCCATTTTCCAGAACTTGTGCTCAAATTTTACCTCTTTATCTACATTTCAGACCCTGTTCCTAACTTCTTCTTGTCCGAAGTTTTCTTCCCATTTATTGAGGAAATAGAGGGTTTCCAGGAGAAGGCAATGGCAACCCACTCCAGTACTCTTGCCTGGGAAATCCCATGGATGGAGGAGTCTGGTAGGCTACAGTCCACAGGGTCACGAAGAGTCGGACACGACTGACATGACTTAGCAGCAGCAGCAGAGGGTTTCCATTAAGACATTTCTCAAATCCTTTCCCTTATCTTTCACAATTTAGTTACTCCTCTGCCTGACTTCCTCCTCAATCTCAAAGAAAATGTTCTCTCCCTTCCTTTACGAAAATAGCTATTGATTCTATTGCATAGAATTTATATGCTTGGTATATACTTATATGCTTGGTATATGCTTTACTATATGCTTGGTATACACGTGGGCGCAATACATTACCATAGCCACCTGCGGTATGTCCTATTATTATCTCAATTTTACAGATGTGGAAACTGAGGCAGAGAGATTTTAGCAACATGCCCATGGCTCCAGCTAGGAAATGCTAGAGATAAAATTCAGACTCAGTCAGGATGCTTTTAATCACCTCTCCTACAATGAGTCTACCACATCTTCCTTTAAAAAACTCATTCAATTCAATATGTCTTTAATTTCAGAAGTATATGTTCTCTTTTGCATTACATTATATTCCCACATGAAAAACAAGGTTTTATTCTTCCATATATTTTGGATGTACCTACACACATACACTTTTACACCCACAATTCCAGCCTCCTTTCAAAGCTATAATTTCTTCCTTTTTCCTATTAGAAGAGTCATTTATAATTCTTTACTTCATATTTAGGTTTTAACCCCTGGCTATAAACCAACTTCTTTTCCCAAGTCTACCCCAAGACCAGTTGAATAAATATCAATACTCTCCTAATGGTACAATCAATGGGGATCTGTTTTTACTCTTCCTTCTGCTGATCTCTTTACCACTGTCGGCCTGCTATCGCTTGTTACTCTAGTCCTCTTTCACCTATTCTACCTTTTTAGAACATTCTCTCTGATGGTCTATTTTTTGTGCCCCCTCTTTCTTTTCTTAAAATATTGATGTTCTCAAGTGTCCTGTTTTTTCTTTCTTTCAATTAGCTCTCCCGATATCTACAACTTCATTAACCATGTTAACTTGCCATTGGCAGTTGCATCTACCTCTACAAGGACTAAATCATATGCTACTGCAGCTGCTGAAATGAGGCACTCTGTGCTCTGGGGAAAAATGCCAGAACAGGTCTTTGGATAGTCAAATGTCTTTAAGAGTCAATTTTATGAGCTCAGTTCTTGTATCTTCTCATATCTAGAAAAGCAGTAAAAACCTTCATAATGCCAACTGCTTCTCTTGGCTAGTAGAAACTTTCCACAAAATTTATGTCCTTGATTACATGTACTCTCCCTTCACCAAAATTGCATATATACTGACCTTCTTCACTGCCTCTTTGGAACAGTTTCTCAGAACTATCTGAAATGCACTCTCCTGGCCTATAGTCCTCACTTGCCCCCAATAAAACTTAACTTCCAACTTTCACACAATGCAATTTTTTAAGTCAACACCTACAAACACTTCACTAATATACACATATTGAAAAAGGAGTGTTTACCTTCTTGCACACTTGCAAAAAAATGGATGAAACAAATTTTGGTAGACTATCTCTAAGAGCAGATTTAATTCCTGCTCTAACCTGACAGTTTTAGATACACTTAGCCCTTATTAATATTCATTTCTATGTTCCAGGCACTGTTCTGAATGCTATATAGATTTTAATTCATTTCTTCCTCACAGTAATCACGTGAGGGAGACACTATTATTATCCCCACATGAAGGATGAGAAATCTGAGACAGAGAAGTTAGACAAATTTCCCAAGTATTCCCAGATAGTAAGTAGCAAAGTGAGGATTCAAAATAAAACAGTGTGGTTCCAGAACCATTCTCTTATGAAGCAGGGTTCATAATGTTTAAACCAATATTAAATGTTATTGGCAGGATCATATCACTAAACAACTCCAGGGGCTCTTTCTCGTGGATTCTGCACAGTCCCTGATGAACAGAAAGGTGGTCACTCTTGTTTGTCCACTCTAACACAGATAATACAGGGACAATGGCATTCTGAAATAAATCTTGTAATCTCAAATGTCACAAACTATTGTTTATCCACTGTCATTCAGATAAGAGAAAAGCAATGGCATTTTAATTAATTAATGGATTTGGAATAAGGAAAGAAAGTAAAATTCATAATCTGCTGTATCATCTCAGATATCATAATATGGAGCTAGAAGATATATTTTCACTTCCTAGAGTACTAGATGAAAAGATACATTCAAGAACCAGATATATTTTGTTTTTGTTGTTGCTGTTCAGTCCTAAATCATGTCTGACTCTGTGATGCCATGGGCTGCAACAAATCAAGCCTCCCTGTCCTTCACCGTCCCCTGGAGTCTACTCAAACTCATGTCCATTGAGTCAGTGATGCCATCCAACTATCTCATCCTCTGTTGCCCCTTTCTCCTCTTGCCCTCAATCTTTCCCAGTATCAGTGTCTTTTCCAATGAGTTGGCTCTTTGCATCTGGTGGCTAAAATATTGGAGCTTCAGCTTCAGCATCAGTCCTTCCAATAAATATTCAGGGTTGATTTCCGCTAGGGTTAACTGGTGTGGTCTCCTTGCCGTCCAAGCTACTCTCAATAATCTTCTCCAACACCACGGTTTGAAAGCATCAATTCACAGCCATCAGTCTTCTTTATTGTCCAACTCTCACATCCATACATGACTATTATAGCTTTGACTATTCGGACCTTTGTTGGCAAGGTGATATCTCTGCTTTTTAATATATTGTCTAGGTTTGTCATAGCTTTTCTTCCAAGGAGCAAATGTCTTTTAATTCTATGGCTGCAGTCACCATCTGCAGTGATTTTGGAGCCCAAGAAAATAAAATCTGTCACATTTCTTGCTCATCTATTTGGCATGGCATCATGAAGGATGCCATGCTCTTCGTTTCTGAATGTTGAGTTTTAAGCCAGCTTTTTCACTCTCCTCTTTCACCCTCATCAAGAGGCTCTTTATTTCCTCTTCACTTTCTGCCATTAGAGTGGTATCATCTGCATAGCTGAGGTTGTTGATATTTCTCCCAGCAATCTTGATTCCAGCTTGTGAGTCATCCAGCCCAGCATTCCACAAGATATACTCTACATGGAAGTTAAATAAACAGGGTGATGATATCACTTCACTCCTCTGTCTCTTACCCTTAAAAGGCTCTCCACCACATTTGAATAAATATTAAATGTATTAATATGAATATGCATTTCAACATCAACAGATGCCTAGAGATTTCTCCCATCTCTTTGTGTTCACCTCTCTCCCTTGTTTATGGTGTTCCTTCCACCCTGGCCTTCTGTTCTCTCTGCCTGGGACACTCAGCTTTCCATTCTAGGCAAAGCCAGCTCCTTTTTATCCTTCAGATTGTAGCTCAAATGTTATTTCTATAAAGAAGCCTTCCTTGGCCACTATATGTAAGTAAGTTGCCCTCTGCTCCCAATTACTGTCTAGCATCTCACTTTGTTTGATAGCAGTGGTTTTATATCTACCTCGGTTACTTACAAACTGCATGATCTTGGGCATCTTTGCAATTTTGAAACTTTTCTCTCACTTGATAAGGAAATATAAATCATATTTACCTCATGAAGTCAGTGTGATTATTCAGTGTAATAATAAAATGGCTAGCTCTTTTCCTGGCACTTAGCCTACAGGTAATACATGTTTGTCCTCTCTTCATTCTTGCCACCCACACTGACATTCATTTCTAAGCCTATGGATCACCCAAATATATGAGAAAATAAAAGTCAACAAAAGCAATCTTTTCCAAGTTTCAAATATCTAAGCCACATTTAGCCATGTCTTTTAAATCCCAGGAAATTTAATGGAAAGGAGAAGTATTATACGGAGGAAGAAGAGGAAAAGAAGCTGGAAGCACAGAAAGAAAAGAAGAAGAAAAATATAAGAAAAAAATTAAAGGACTTCCCCTTAAGAGGCTATTCTAGTCTTGGCCTGGTATCCACTGAAGACACGCACAACATAGAGGGAACTCTGTAAAGCTTTTCAAGGGGTCCCCCTTGACTCCTTTGACACAATACCTCCTGCCAGGCCCTTTACGCCTCAACACTTTTTTGGAGAGTTTTTGACCAATACAGTCATTTCACAGATGCTGTGTGTTGAAGGAGTATCCAGTCCCTTACCTTTTTTTTCCTTTGAGTTGACAGTAATCATGGATTGTTAAAGGCAAAACAACCCAATACTTATAACCCTTTTTACAACTTGGTTATATCCTAGCATTTGTCTACTTATTGAAACAATCTATTGATATTTATTGGGAGGAAGATTTTTCCTATAGACAAAGCCTCTGTGATATTTCTGGAGGTGTATTTCAGAATCTCAAGGAGGACTCAGTAGAAAATAGTTTTTGCTACAATGTTTGACATGAGTCCAGAGATGAGTCCTGGAATTCTCTTTATATAGAGGCAACATACACAGATGGGGCTTCCCCAGGTGGTGCTAGTGGTAAAGAACTTGCATGCCAATGAAGGAGACATAAGAGACACGGGTTCTACCCTTGGATTGAGAAGATCCTCTGGATACACAGATATCTTCAGAGGTTACAAGTAGGTCTGAAATAAATCTTAAATGTTCCCACTTCAAAGGGATAGTGCTTCTAGTCTTAGGTGGGCACATCAACCATTTTATTTCTCCTTACTGTCCCTACTCTGTCGCCATTGATATGTTTGTGACAGGAGAAGTAGTCTTGTGTGTCCTAAAGGATGAGACCCTTGGGTAATAATTGCCAGGCCATGGGGTAGATCCAGGATAGATGATAGTAAAAATAAGGATTCATAATGCAAATGACATCAATAATATCTTGCTTTTTAATGACTTTTAGCTTGCCTACTTATATAATCATTTGCAAAGTAAGTAAAAATTGTTACCAAGTTGCTTAGCAATGCTATCTTAAAATATCTCTAAGAGGGATAGTTTTGAACTAAAAGAGTTTTTAACAAGCATCCTATGAGTTCAAGTCAGATTTGGTGAGGAGCATTGCAGAAAAGTCCTGAATCTTCAGAAATGTGCATCTGTTCTTAAGTTTAGGAATCATTGATCTGGAGTACAGCTGAATGGGATAGATTCATCAGCAATTTAAGAGTTTGAGTTTGTCTCTTCAGAGTTTAGTTTCACACACGTGGACTCACCTTATCTAGCAGGCCTTTTAGTGCTGGTTCTTCCTGTAGTTCCTCTGACTGGCGGGCACCCTGTATGACATATCAAGACACTCTCCTTTTGTCTGCTTCACTTCATCTCTACTTACCAGGAGCTTTCAAAGCCATCTTGCTTCTCCCCTACCTCTCTTTGAATTAAACAAGACTGGCTGTAGTGCATTTTCAGAACTGGTCCCAAATTATGAATATATGGGATGTTTTCTTTCCTATCTTATTAAAAAGCTTAGACAGTCACTTTTCTACTGTGAGAAACTGTAACAAAAGTGTCCATGCACTAGTGCTTTAATAGAGAGCCCAAAGGATGCCTTTTACTATTGTGTGGGGCCAGAACATTCATAACTTTATGACAATTCTCTTAACCAAGGGCTTTAAAATCCTGTGACTTGGCTATCATGATGATGAAGAACAAAGAAATCCCTAGTAGGAACACGAGAATCCTCTTTGCACAGGAATTTGGTGAGGAATTCATGGCCTATTTCATTTCTACCCAGCCATGGCGTTCATGAATCTTGCTACTGCTGACCAAGACACATCTGTTTATAAGGCCTTCCCTTTTAACTTGAACCCCTACTGGTTTTCTTGCTTTATTTATTTCTTTCTTTCTCTGGAGGGGAACCTTATTATTTTTTTTTTTTTTCCTATACATTTAGCTGGACTGAAGCTTGAGTCCAAACCAGACTACTATGAGCAGATTCTAACCTCTGTCCCTCAGCTGGCTGGGTCCCGTTATGATGGCATTCCCAAAGATCCACTGGCTGGGACCGTGGGTCTAATATCGGGACAGCTGAAAAGAGTTTATTTATTTTTTTTAATGCATTTCAATCTAATGCTTAAGGAAGGGAGAGATATTGACTTGTATGAACCTTAGTTTATGGTGGTGGGCTTACATAAGATTCCCAGGCATTCAGAAAGCAAGGGATTTAATGCTCTACATTCTCTGAAGGTAAAACAAAATATAACAATAGACTTATTTCCCTTTCGTATCTTCCCTTCCAGCTACCCCCGACCCTTCACCCTTTGGGAAAACATCACTCTTTCCAAATTGAAGCCTCTCTTCAAAAAAGAAGAAATCAAGTGACTAACATTCTTTCTTTTACAAGAGAAATAAAAATAACCCACAAAGAAAGAACATTAAGTGATTTCCTTTCCAGTGATCTTTGACATGTTTTTATGAACCTACCTCCAGATTTCCCTTCTCCCAAGACATAGCTTCTCACATCAGAGTTGCATTAGTATAATAAAATTAATTCATTAGTGAATAAAAATGAATCAGAA
This sequence comes from Dama dama, assembly GCF_033118175.1. Classification (NCBI taxonomy): domain Eukaryota; kingdom Metazoa; phylum Chordata; class Mammalia; order Artiodactyla; family Cervidae; genus Dama; species Dama dama. Next base: position 52,827,194 of record NC_083713.1, read on the forward strand.
ATTATACATTGTTAGGGTTTCTTTAAAATACAGAATCTTTTACATCCTTCTGAATAAGAATGGCTTTCTGTTTTATCTATCACATATGCTATTACAATAGGACCTAGTGAGATACTACAGATAAAATGTGCCTTAACCAACTGGTAGACCCATTAAGAATATTAACATCATTTTCTAATTATTATTACCAAAAATTGTAACAAGTGACATTTATTAAGCCTCTTCCATATGCCTGGTCTCCTACCAAGTTCTTTACACGAATAATCTCATTTAATCTTAAAATAACTATTTGATATAATTTAAAGGTTAGAAAACTTATTTATAAAGGGCCAGATAGTGAATATTTTGGGTCGCTTCCCAGGTGGCGCTATTGGTAAAGAATCCATCTGCCAATTCAGGTAATTCAGACAGGAGTCGTTTGATCGCTGGGTTGGGAAGATCCCCTGGAAGGGGACATGGCAACCCGCTCCAGTATTCTTACCCAGAAAATCTCATGGACAGAGAAGCTTTGTGGGCTACAGTCCATAGGATCACAAAGAGTTGGACACAATTTAAAGTGAACTAGCTGCAGCAGCAGGGTCTCTTATAGTTTTCATTGCTTTTGTTGTTTTGTTTTTACAACTCACCACAAATATAAACACTATTTTGGCCTCCTCTTCTGCTCCCAAATAGGCTGCAAATCAGATTTGGCCTGTGGGCTATAGTTTGCTGACCCCTGATTTTATCAAAGTAAAACTTGTATCAGTTCCATTTACAGAGAAGGAAATTGAGATTTGGAGAAATTAAGTAAATCTGCCAAAGTTATATACCAAGTAAGCATAGACTCTAACTAGTTTCTACAGTTAACCCTGTAGACCCATGTAAACATGATATAAATACAGAGCATTTCTGATAAACCTTAAATAGTTAATGATAATAGAAATGTCAGTAGTGTTAGCTGGTTTAGGAATATCTTATGGATAAATCCATAGATATATGCTATTTCTACCTCTAATACTAGCATACATAATATAAAATGGAAACTATTTCATGGTCACAAGCTAATAAAAAGTCATTTTCTTTTTAGGACAATATGACATCTTTGAGCCTTACCTAACGTAGTTCTGATTTTAATTTTTCTTATTCCCCACCCTCTCCCTTCCTTACTTTAGAGGCAACTGAAGTAAATAGATATTCAAAATTTCAAAAGTATGCAAATTTCCCTTGCTGAAAAGGAAAGAAATGTGGACTTCAGATTATTTATTATATTCCTGAATACAAAACTGAATGCCAATCATTCTAAATTTTTTTGCTTATTATCCAAATTGCAAAAAAAAAAATCTAATGAAACTATTAAATTAAAAATTTTAATGAAAAAATTAAAAGTTTGATCTACTAAATGTAAGATTTTTTACCAAGAAAATTTGATAAATCAATTTTTTATTTGAATATATATAGTCATTTTTAATTAAAGCAATAGAAATCAATGTATTTGTGGTTAAAAATTACTAATAGAGTATATATACATGTGGTGCTTACTGGCACAAGAGCATCTTTCTCTATCAGAATTAAAATTACATTGATTATTAAAGAATTAACCCCAAAAGTCTACTGCAACTTTTAAAATAAACACTTATTGCTTATTATTGAGTATTTTATTGCAGATTTTTTTTCTAGATAATAACGTGAACTCCAAATAAAATAGCAGGGATCAGTTGAGAAATCAAGGAGTTTGTAAATGATAGACATATATAACATTAGGTGGAAAATTAGAATATATCCAACAGATAGATAGTCTTCTTATCTATATTCTTTTAAATGTGCTTTTAAAGCAGAGTCAATTGACCAGTGAAACTGATGGAGTAACATATTTTGAAAAATTCCCTAAATATATAACTTCCCCACTAGACTGAAGCAACACCTTTTATTCTCTTGAGTGTATAATATATGCTTTCTAAAAACTCCCTGCCTATATGTTTATCTAATATCCAGGGTGCTATCAATAAGTAATACACATTATTTACGTTAAGTTTTTTCTTTGGAATAAAACTAAGCAAAGGTAACTTACAAGCATGTATATACAAACTGGCTGCAATCAACAAAACACAGGAAACTGGACACACTATAGAAGGAGAGAGAATCTCAGATTCCCATCACAGTTCATTTTTCTTCATGTAACAGTGCAGTGTATTGTCAAGCACAGGAGGGCCCCGGGTGCTTAGGAGAACAGATGGCAGCTGGGTTAGGCCAGACAGGAGAGAAAAGAAGGTGTGGCCACCCAGGAAGTGCCGGTAAATTATGCAGCTTGCTCTTCTCGCCTTTAGATAAAAAAAAAAAAAAAAATACTGAGAAAGGTTCGTGCCAATGGCCAGAACTTCAGACAGTTCCCCTCATGGTATATGATGCGAGGTATAGAAAGCCAGGCGCACAGTCGAGGCGTGTCTCGTGGGACATGAGGAGATGGTAAGGCAGCAGTGCAAAAACCACCCTGGGACAAGCAGTGTCCTTGAAATCAAAACAAAACCCGATTAAGTCTGCAGATGCAGTGTTTCCTTCAAGAACCTAGTGCTATTTGAAGGATAGGTGAGATACAGGACTCTTCAACGGTATGAACAGACATAGCCATGGAGAACAGCTGGTCTTGCTTCTCACTGTGGAGTGATCAAGAAAAAATAAATAGACTTCCAGGAAACAGAGCTGAGACTCATGAAGGCAAGACCTGTGAAACTTTGGGAAATGGTTACAAGGGAGATTATGAAATCAACTACAGGACTATCTTTGAAAGTGTCCATTTGTTGTATCAGCATTATCAAAACCTGGCTATTTCATTCATCGGAAAAAGTGAATGTGAGGAAATGTAAGATCAAGAATAGTAATATTCCAAAAGAATTACCTTCACTCTTTGCCCCAAACAGGAAAATAACTTCTATTTCCTGTACACCTTGCTTGTGTCATTACTGTCTTGAGTATGAGCGCACTTTGCTTGTATCAGTTCAAGTTACCTAAGTATATTGACCAAAAGTTCAAACAGCATTTCAAAAGCACTTTCATAGTGCCTAAGTCAGTGTTCTGCAAACAATAAACAGGCATCCACACACAACAATGCGGAGGTCATGAAGTTTGAGTTCATAGGTCCTTCGTTCACGGATGTAGCACCTGTTATATAGCTCTACCCATCCATCCCCACTGGATATTCAGTATTAAAGTAGCATGGTGAAAGGATGAAGCAAAAAGTGTTGCAGGTGCATGAAGTAACATAAGAAGAAACTCAAATGTGGGAGGGAGTACAAGAGAACAATGGAAAGAGTTTCAGGAAGTGCCAATAATTTGCCAATGGCTGAAAGCAGGGGGGGCGGGGAAGGGGAAGAGGAAGAAGAAAATTATGAGGCCACCCAAGCCTATCCTGGAGGATTGTCTAAATCATGGGAAGAGTTGGGCTCTAGCTTCTTCTGAGGGCAGTGCAGAGCCATTGAAGTCTAAAAACCTTCTAAAACTAACACCAAAAAAAGATGCCCGTTTCATCACAGGGGCCTGGAATGCAAAAACGAAAGTCAAGAGATACCTGGAGTAACAGGCAAGTTTGGCTTTGAAGTACAAAATGAAGCAGGGAAAATACTAACAGAGTTTTGCCAAGAGAGTGCACTGGTCATAGCAAACACCCTTTTCCAACAAGACAAGAGATGACTCTACACATGGACATTACCAGATGGTCAGTACTGAATTCAGATTGATTATATTCTTTGCAGCAGAAGATGGAGAAGCTCTATACAATCAGCATAAATAAGATCAGGAGCTGACTGTGACTCAGATCATTATCTCCTTATTGCAAAATTCAGACTTAAATAGAAGAAAGCAGGGAAAACCACTAGACCATTCAGGTATGACCTAAATCAAATCCCTTACAATTACACAGTGGAAGTGGTAAATAGGTTCAAGGGATTAGATTTGATAGAGTGCCTGAAGAACTATGGACAGAGGTTCATGACACTGTACAGGAAGTGATTATCAAAACATCCCCAAGAAGAATAAATGCAAAAAGGCAAAATGGCTGTCTGAGGAGGCCTTACAAATAGCTGTGAAAAGAAGAGAAGTGGAAAAATAAAGGAGAAAAGGAAAGATATACCCATCTGAATGCAGAGTTCCAAAGAATAGCAAGGAGAGATAAGAAAGCCTTCCTCAGTGATCAATACAAAAAAATAGATGAAAACAACAAAATGGTCAAGATTAGAGATATCTTCAAGAAAATTAGAGATACCAAGGGAACATTTCATGCAAAGTTGGGCACAAAAAGTACAGAAATGGTATGGACCTAACAGAAGCAGAAGATATTAAGAAAAAGTGGCAAGAATACACAGAAGAACTATACAAAAAAGATCTCAATGACCAGATAATTATAATGATGTGATCACTTACCTAGAGCCAGACATCTTGGAGTGTGAAGTCAAGTGGATCTTGGGAAGCATCACTGCAAACAAAGCTAGTAGTGGTGATCGGATTCCAGCTGAGCTATTTCAAATCCTAAAAGATGATGCTGTTAAAGTGCTGTGCTCAGTATGCATATGTGAGCCAAGAACTCCCAGGTATTTAAGCTGGATTTAGAAAAGACACAGGCCCCAGAGATCAACTGCCAATATTTGCTAGATCACAGAAAAAGGCAGTGAATTCCAGAAAAACATCTATTTCTTCTTTAATGACTACATCAAAGCCTTTGACTGTGTGGATCCCAACAAACTGTGGAAAATTCTTAAAGAGATGAGAATACCAGACCACCTTACCTGCCTCCTGCAAAACCTGTATACAGATCAAGAAGCAACAGTTAGAACCGAACATGGAACAACAAACTCGTTCAAAATTGGGAAAAGAGTACATCAAGGCTATATATGCAAAATACATCATGTGAAATGCCAGACTTGATGAATCACAAGCTGGAATCAAGTTTGCCAGGAGAAATATCAATAACCTCAGATGTGTAGATGATACCACCCTTATGGCAGAAAGCAAAGAGGAACTGAAGAGCCTCTTGATGAAGGTGAAAGGAGGAGAGTGAAAAAGCTGTCTTAAAACTCAATAATTCAACACTGGCATCCAGTCCCATCACTTCATGGCCAATAGATGGGGAAACAATGGAAACAGTGACAGACTTTATTTTCTTGGGCTCCAAAATCACTGCAAATGGTGACTGCAGCCATGAAATTATCCTTGGGTAAAAAGCTATGGCAAACCTAGACAAAATATTAAAAATCAGAGACATACTTTTCTCACAAAGATCTGCACAGTCAAAGCTTTGGTTTTTCCAGTAGTCACACATGAATGTGAAAATTGGACCATAGAGAAGGCTGAATGCCAGAGGATTGATGCTTTCTAACTGCAGTGTTGGAGGAGACTCTTAAGAGTTCCTTGTACAGCAAAATCAAACCAGTCAATCCTAAAGGAAATCAAACCTGAATATTCATTGGAAGGACTGATGCTTAAGCTAAATCTCCAATACTTTGACCCCCTGATGTGAAGACCTGACTCATTAGAAAAGACCCTGATTCTTGGAAAGACGGAAGACAGGAAGAACAAGGGATGACAGAGGATAGGATGGTTCGATGGCATCACCGAATCAATGGACATGGGTTTGAGCAAGCTCTGGGAGAGAGTTAAGAAGAGGCAAGCCTGGCGTGCTCCAGTCCATGGGGTCACAAAGAGTCGGATGCGACTGAGCAACTAAATGATGAAAACAAGCAATTTGGGGGTGAAGTGGAAATAGAGGTTAGAGTGAAGATAATCTTGAGGTCCAGAGGTCAGTTCTGAGGACTTTGTAGAACACAGTAAAGAAATGATGGTAAATGACAACATCATAGTAGAAGATGGAGTAAAACAAACTGGGCCTACAATTGGAGTGGGTGTAAGGAAAAGAGAGAAATACAGAAAGTGCAATGGCTACATGTGGTTTCAGATAGAGACCACAGAATTAGTGTAAGTTTGGGGAAAAGAAAAATTGTGTATCTTCTGAACTGTAGTTTCTGCTTTGCACCTGTCTGAAGTTATGGCTACCAGAATCTTTTACCTCCCCTTAACCCTTTTGTTAATTTTTAGAGGATTCTGCAAAGAGATCTGTTATTTGTACTAAAATTGAAATGTGCAAAACACAAATTGCTCTAAATTATCACAACCAGTAACTGTAATTGGTATCAGTTCAGACCCCGGATTCTTCCTTCCTCAAAATTGATCTTTGTCTTTCAGAAAGTATTTCTGAAGCAGTACACAAGCCATTGCAATCTTATAAGCTTGTAAAATATTGCAGTGTTTATTAAAGCATTTTCTTTTTAAATTATGGCTTTTACTAAGTGATTCCTTTATCTGATGTTTTGTGTTAATCAAATAATATGTACATTCACATGTACACTATGGACGTACAGATACAGGTAACATTCATTGCTTTCCAGAACTGCAAATTCAGTGTATTTGTACCAGTTCCAAACTTTTTATTCACTTTAGAAGACTTCCTACAAGACACAATATCCATTGTGCATTTTTGTTTTTTAACCAGACTGTAGGAGTGCAAAAGTATACACTGTTTCCTTCAAAAATGGAATCATCATTCACAGATGTAGATGTGTACTTGTTATGCCAAGATGAGACAGATGTGGTTCTATTCACTCAGGGACAGGTGCTATGGAAAAAGAGATAAAACATTTGTAGAAAGTGTAAGCAACTGCATTGCTGTTGCTAAATAAATAAACTCTCTGCCAAAAAAACTTTGTTTGCTTATTTCTCCTTACTTCTTCTGAATATTTATTTTAAGATCTGGTAGAGCTAAGCTCTATTCAGTTTTATTTTTCTGTATTGGTCTAAAATACACAGCATGTACATGTGTGTTTGAATATGTTCTGTAAGAATGAATGGCACAGATAGCCCCACATGTCATTATCGAATGTTAATTCATGTAAAGTAAGTTTACCCCTGACACACAGCTATAATCTGACACACTTCTGACAAGATCATGTTCATGGTTCTTATGAAAGAATCAGGTTAAAATGAGGGCCATGAAAGCACTAGCAGTTTGGGAAGGAAAAACCATCTTCAGATTATTTTTCTGAGCAACATTTTGGTGAGCTGCAGGCACAGAATAGTTACAGGGAGTAGGAGTCTGCAGCTGCTGGGCTAGGGCAAGGATTTTAAATATTCGTATTAATTCTGACTCCAAAAGAAGATTGGGCAGGAATCAGCAGCTGGGAGAGGAAAAGTGAGTGGAAAAGATGATTTTGATTTTAAATGTATTTAATCATAATGTAAAGTAGAGCACGAAGGAGAGATATGTGCAGCTGGGCCAATGAAGGAGGAGGGCTAAGCTGGAATACTGTTTTCCTTTTAAACATGCAGCTTTGGGTTTACTGGGACCCAGGGGGACCAGGAAACTCGTGAATACACAGAGATTCTACAGCTTCAAGGGGTTGTAAATAGAAAACTCTGCCTGCCCATGTTGACATTTTTTAAAAATGACAATAAGGATAGTTAGTAACTAAGGTTCCTCCCAAGATTGAAAAAGCAGCAGAAAACACAGGAAAGTATTGGCTGGCCATAGGGTGCTATAATAAAAACAAGCATTCTGATTATCAGATAGTTATCTCATGTATAAAAGATTTGTATTATCATTCTTTAAGAATTAGGAAACCAAAAATACACTGACCATTGAAATTAGAGTGAATAGAATGCACTTTTTTTGGTTAGTGATTTTGAAGGCAATTTAGGTGCTCTCAGAACCTCAGAGATTTATGTCAGGAGTATAGTTAGAGCTTGGTTAATATTTGTGGAATAAAAATAAAAATTAATTAATAACCAATCATTTACCCATATTTGAGATATGGAAGGGCTAAATCAAGCCTGTTGTAATCTCTGAAAGTTATTTTGTTTATTGACATCATATTTTGTTATTCGTCTTACAAATAAACTAAATTTTTTGTATTCTGAGTAATGTGAATTCAAAGTGTGAATCTTCCTTGGCACATTGATGGTATTTAAGATACTATTTAAGAAATCCAAAATATATATGTAAGGGTATGGTGATAATGCCTGTAATGGGAGAAAATGTTCGAGAGAATAATCACAGCTGAGGAATCATTTTATTTTGATATGAAAATGTAAGTATAAAATAAATTTCATAATGACGAATTGAGGGAATCTTCATTTTGCTTAGGGCTTTTCACTATTTTGAGAATTTTTTTTTAATAAGAAGAAATTTATTTTTATTTCTTAGTCCTACTTCCATAATGATAATCCCCTGGATACAGTATGTAGCTTGTCAATAACTGGTCATGCCTTATTTCTTGTTAGATGAAAAATTTAATTCAAGACAATATTTAAAAGCTGTTTATACATTCACAGGTTATCAATGTTTAGAAATAGGTAGGGGCAGTGGTAGTGACAAGGTTGCAGAGTTGGAGGAGCCTTGTACAAGAATCTCTCTTTAATTTTTTTTAAGTCAGTGTCACTCATCAGGTGGGGGCTTTATCCATGCTGTTCAAAGCTTGACCAGTGAATCCAGCTTAATATAAATATTTCCCTTTGTAGGAAGAATAGTCAAAGTCTTAACTGGTTTAAATCCAAGTAAGAGATTTCACCCTGTCTGAATGCCAGAAAGCATACAAAAAACAATTATCAAGGGCATAAAATTCGTCTTTATATCCATCACGAGGCACTGAGGAGCAATGGGTTCAATGTCATTCTATATATTCTTAGCAGCTCTCTAATTCTAAATATGCTATTTTATTTTTGACAATTTCTATCAATATAAGCCCTGAAAGTAGGTTGTATTTTTTTTCCCCTTTTAGTCAAGCTGGAAGAAGCAAGTATATAAAAAATACTGTTACTTCCTTACATTTATACTTTGTACAACCCAGCATTGATTTGCTCCTTATTTAAGCAACATTTTCTTGATAAATTAAAAAAGCAGCAATAGCCATTACTGCAGGCTATATACAGCCTCTAATATCACTTAAGCATATTACAGAATATAATATCTGGTACTTAACGACTAACTTGCATATGAAAGCTCACATAATGTCTCATAAAACCCTTAAAATGGCTTCAGTTTAAGAGTCTCTTTAAAAAAAAACACCTTCAGGGAATATTGTAAATGAAGTAGCACTCCAGCCTTGGAAAAAAAATTCACACACTTGCAGAAATTTTTAATATAAATTGAACACATTAAAAATTAATTTTGCATGACCATTTCGCATTGCAGTGCCAATGCATAGTTAAGATAAGGCCTTAACTCTTCTTTGTTTAAAGTAACATGGAAGCTCTTTGCTTTCTCTCTTTGCTTTCATCTGTACATAATTATTATTTTCATTAATCAGAAAATGGACCCCCATTTTCCTATTCTGACAGCCTCAGCTGGAGTTGACAGAAACCCTACCTGAGTCACCAGGGTAACTTAACCATAAACTTCTAGGAAACTCATTAAATAAAGGTGTGAGCTGACAATTAAACAAGGCAATTTCCATCATCCTTCCCTTTTTCAAACTGAGGGGCTTTGGAGAAAAAGCTTACTCATCAGAAAAGTAGCTTTGCCCTGAGAAGTAAACCTGTACCAGCTTTGCCCACCACTCTTCTCTTCCCAAATTCATGATTTGCTTTCTCTCACTTGGTTTCAACTGGGTCCGTTGTCTCCTTGAAGATGCGTATGCTTTTTAGCACTAGCTTTAGGGATGTAACACAATGTACATTTTCTGTGAAGATATTTATTCTCTGATGGAAATAGAAAAGGGGGAAATAACAACCTATTGCCCCTCTTTGTACGTGGAGATTTCTTTTTGTTTGTTTTATTAGTCTCATGACCACAATTCTACAACAAAAAAATTCCCATGGAGGGCATCAGTTGCAATAAGACAATGAAGAATGTCTTTCTCCACAGAGAGCCAATGTTGTATAGACCTGACATGCTGTAGTTTTCTGTAGTTCTGACACCAGAGGCAAGTGCGTGATGCCAGTGTGAGCCTGTGGGGAGTCACGGGGGTGGCTCACAGATTACATCTCAAGTGATCAATTTTAAAAAGGTGGGGATGGAGCTGACCTTAAGAAAGTGCCCCAGACCTTGGGTCAAAGGTGTTATATAAATCTAGTAAACAAACAAAGAAATAAACCCAGAGCACATTTTCCTTAAAGAAACTTGCATCCTATTCTTTCATTGTTTGAATCAGATATTTTACTATGCAAATCTGAGAAGCTGAAAGTAAAATGAGAAACCTCAGGCTTAGTTCAGAATCTATGGTTTGGTTTGCTGAGACGGGGATAGAAAGTTTTGGGTCCAGGGACAAGTTTTACAAGAGTATTTTCTCAGCTTTCTAAGGCTTCCAGAAGACCTCGTGAAATACTGCAAAATGTATTTCTTAGTTCTCTCCTAATTCTTGCATTGCAACTTACATAAACGACAACAATAAGAAAGACTCCAAAGCTGTTGAGAAGAGATGCATTGCTGACTGCCAAAGAAACCAAAAATAAAAAAATACATTAGTCTGTAGTGGTGTCCTATCTTGAAAGTAAATTATTCAAACTGTAGTGAAGCCAATCTGTGAAAGAATTGGAAAGAACTGTCCAACTGCCTGCTGACACACACATGTCTTCTAACATCCTCACCAGCACAGTCATTATGTTACACACCAAGCATCAGGTACTGTGGATTTGTTTCCTAAAATCTGCAGCCTTATTTTGCATTGAAATGTTTCCAGTTAGATTTCAACCATTGGTTTACAGCAAAGCAAGACACAATCTCCTATACTGTAACTATATTCATGTGAATACAGTATGCTTCTTTTATTTATTTATTTTTTTCCTTTGTATGGGAAGGGTATGGCCAGGGTAAAGACTGTTTATAGTTCTGGGTAAAAACAGAACAGTGAAAGATCCCCAAGTGTAACAAACTTAGATATGTGCAAACGCAATGAAAAGAATCTATAGAGAAACATCCTCTTCTGTGGTTTTAGTAATTCTCAAAAGCAGTCATGTGAAATTACTGATTCTCTCATTCTCTATCTCTCACTTTCTGTCTCTCTGTCACACACACACAGAGTCAACAGTAATCCATGAAGTCCAAAATAGAAAAGTCATATAAAATTTTTTCTGGAGGATATCTTTTAATAATCCGCAATACTAAAATTCTCAGCTGCTACTGGAAGCAACAGAGACAAGTATCTACATGGTTAAAATAAGAGTAAATTTTTATTGAATTATTACTTATTTTAAGTTATAGTACTGAGAAGGAAGTCAATGAAATCAAAAAAACCTAATTTGATGCCAACATCCAGAATAACCCAGTTTTCACATAAAGTTCAGAAAAACAAAGAGAAATTGTTTAGAATTGTTTTTGATGTCTCACTAAAGTAAGTCCAAATAGCTATGAAGTTAGCAAAGTAGACATGTGATCCTAATTCTCCTCCCCGCCCTGCAGCTTCTAGGATCATGAGAATTAAGCAAAAATAATCACATGCTAAGCATGATACATACCTACTGCTACCACATTTTTGGAAGCTTGTATATGTTACTATGGACATATATTTTTGTTATGTAAAATATAATAAAAATAATTCAATAGAAATTTTGTGATCAAAACATGATTATAAGATTAACAGTGACACACCCATACAGATGTGACAATATGACCCAAGTTGCACTCTATCTCTTCAAACAAAATATAACCTCTAGTTACCTTCCTTCCCAATGGAGTGTATTCTTGTGTATCTCCAAAACTGAAGAAATTTGGATAAGACACAGTTGGCTATAAAAGACGAATGGGAAGAGGTGCGGAGATGGCAACCCACTGCAGTACTCTTGCCTGGAGAATCCAATGGAAGGAGGAGCCTGGTGGGCTGCAGTCCATGGAGTTGCTAAGAGTCAGACAAAACTGAGCGACTTCACTTTCATGCATTGGAGAAAGAAATGGCAACCCACTCCAGTGTTCTTGCCTGGAGAATCCCAGGGACGGGGGAGCCTGGTGGGCTGCCATCTATGGGGTCGCACAGAGTCGGACACAATTGAAGTGACTTAGCAGCAGCAGCCGCGGGAAGAGGTGATAAAGAAAACACAGAGATCTCTACCTCCACCATTTTTCTGTGATTCAAAATGGATAGAAAGGTGTTTGGGGCTTGGAATATGACCTGGATTGGAAATAAGATCATTATAGATGTCTTTACTTATGATTAGGTCATACTGGAGTTGGGTGTGTCCTTAATCCAATACAAAGAATGTCCTTATAAATAGGGAAATCAGGGCACACACATACACACAGGTACACACAGAATATCATGTGAACATTAAGGCAGAGATAGTGATGATATGTCTACAAGCCAAGGAATGTCAAAGATTTCCATCAAGCCACCAGAGGAGGGGCAGAGAACTGATTCTCCCTCACAGCCCTGAAAGGAACCAAACCAGAAACTCCTTGAGTTCAGACTTCTAGGGCCCAAGACTGTGATGCAATACATTTCTGATGTTTAAGCCACCCAGTGTGTGGTACTTTGTCACAGTGGCTGCAGGAAACTAAGACAGGAGGTTCCACCATTATGGGTTTCTGGGTCCACTTTCTAAAGACACACGAATATAATAATAGAGCATAATGGCAAACTGGGGCTTCATAAAGGGTCTTCTGCCCCATCAGTGTGTGAGAGGTGAGTGTAAACAGTGTGGTAGACATCCAAAGGAGCAATTAGAGAAAATTAACTCGAGCTAGGGGAAGCCCCTATGATGATAGGCCAAAGATCAATTAGTGAAATGTTGGGAATATTATTTGCTTGTTTATCTGTTTGCTTACTTTTCTTAGGGCTTTTGTTGATACAAAAAGCAAGAGTAACTATACATGTCAGAAGTAGAAATCCAAGTTTTTCACCTGGGAAGGACAGAACTCATGCTTGAATATTTAATAAATACTTGTTAAATGAATGAGTGAATGACAAACAATATCCATCAAAGCTTCAGCGAGGAGGTAAAACGTTAGGTTTCATTTGTCACAAATGGGTAAAAAATCATTTTACACAAAGCCAAATCAAGGTAAAAATAACATTTTCTCCAAACATGGTGATTGTGATAAATTTCTGAGTAGGAAAAAAAAAGAAAGATGTAGGAGAATTTCACAACCTTTGGGTCCAGGTAGTTTTCTAATATTATACAAAGGGTAAAATGTGTTGTCAAATTCACAGTATACTGTGGCCTAAATACACATTGTTAATTAAAGTTTCATAAAATATTATAATCATGAATCAAAATTTAGAATACTGAATGATTTTGAATCTTGGAGAGATTCTCAGTATTAGTATAATATGAGGCAGGTAGGATTTTTAAAATGTATGTGTTCTCTGGAAGAAAGAAATTTGATCACACCAGATGAGTAGTAATAACTGATTTTCCTTCCAAGTCTTACCTGTCTTTGATTTCTTTATAAGGTAATTTGTTTATATATGATACACTCACATGCACACACATAATTAGGTATCCATCTATATGAACACAGGCAATACGTCTGAATAGTCTGGCACTGGCTGAGAATTACAAGATGTTGTTGAGGACCATTCTAGAGTGTTCTCCTCACCCCAAGCAGCCTTCTAAGGAAGAAGAAAATTGAGTTCTTCCTCTTCTTGCTCCACTGCTGCTACTGCTGCTAAGTCACTTCAGTTGTGTCCCCAACCCTGTGCGACCCCATCCCTGGGATTCTCCAGGCAAGAGCACTGGAGTGGGTTGCCATTTCCTTCTCCAATGCATAAAAGTGAAAAGTGAAAGTGAAGTCGCTCAGTCATGTCCAACTCTTCGCGACCCCATGGACTGCAGCCTACCAGGCTCCTCCGTCCATGGGATTTTCCAGGCAAGAGTACTGGAGTGGGGTGCCATTGCCTTCTCCGTCTTGCTCCACTAAACCATGGTAAAAGAATACACATAGTTATTAACAGGATCAACATTCTATTTCCCTTCTTGCCTTCCTCCTTTAAGGTCATTATAGATAAAGCAAAGCAAAATAAATCAACCCCTCTCTTTAATTATATAATGGGATATAAGAAGCTCCTTGAAAAGAAGTATTATAATAAGTGGTTTGAGGTGGGATAGGATTCATGACTTAGATAAATGTTTCCACTCATTTGAGTGTGCTACATTCCATCCTCTACAAGATCATGCAGGAAATTTAATCATAGAGATAAACCAGGAAGCAGCTATAGTACCTCCATACAACATAAAACATTCATATATTATAAATAAATGATACATGATATAAATATGATTCCTTAGTAACTAATGGCTTACACTCAGGCTTAGTCTATGACCTATGTAAAAGATTTCTGGCATTTAATGCAAAACACACACAAGAGTATTCCCTTGCTTTAAAACTTAAGTGTATGCTCATTAAAGCAGAAACATCAAAATAAAGTTCAGACAAAAGCCAGAAGAATGTCATTCCACCTCAGATTTTACTTGGATTAAAATAGTGCAGCTGTACCTATAAAGATAGACACTGGAGGTCTCTAAAACAGAGAAAGGGAGAAAAGAATGCTTGCAAGAATGACAAAAATACTTTGCATAAATACATATATAGTTAATCCATACACCCCCATACACACACACACATTCGTGATTCTCTAACTTTGAAGCTCTCTCAGCTAACTGCCGGGATAAACCAGTGGCAAATTTGCTCCAAAAAAGGGAAAAAAAGAATTATACAAATGATAAAAGATTGATGAAATATTGCTTAACTTTAATCTTAAATATATTATTCACTTTGGGAATAGTGTCAGCAATATCAATACGCCATAAATATTAAAGCTTTGTCATTGTATCACTTACATCTACTTATGAGTTTATTTTTCCAGCTCTCCAGAATTACAGAAGACAAACCTTTATGAAAACAACTTCTTGCTTTTTTGTTTCATGGTAGCATTTGAACCACCAGCTTAATTCAATTGATCTTAACAACCATAAGTAGAATACCTATTTTATTTTCCTTATGCAAACCCTTTACATGTCTCTATGTGGCAAAAAACAGACATAGGACCATGGACATTCAAACTGAAGGAAAGCATTAGTTCATTCATCTTACATGAGATCAACCCAAGGGAGGACTCATCAAAGACCCACCTCACCTAAAGATCTGTCCTCAATTGTTATTTATACATAATTAAAATAGAAATGTCTTCCATAAGTGAATTAAGAAAACTTCTGAAGTATGTCATCCACTTAAGTTTCAAAACTTGCAATCTGAAAGAATGATGATTAGTTCATTTATCTCTCACCTTGACTTTCTTTAAAAAAAAAAATGAATTTGACAAGGTACACTTAAAAAGAAATTCTGAAATTTAAGATATTTCCCCCAAAACATACATTTGACATCAGTGAAAATCAGGATTGTCCACACACTGGACAATTGCCCATACACTGTAATTTTTAGTGTAAAATGTTTGGTAAACTCTACCACTTCTTATCGAAAGGACAGAGACTGTGTTTTATCTTAGACTGGGAGGATATGGAGAATGCATCTTCATTTTTTCTCACTGCAAGCTACAAGCACTCACTGGAAAAAAAAACAAATGTGTCTGAATGGCCTAGTGGAAAATAACTTCTAACCTAATATCTGCCTTCATCTCTGTCCTTATGAGATTTGAGATTGGGAGAGAGGTAAAACAGTAGTAGCAAAAGTAGATTCAAAGTACTTGTAATTTATAATAAAGCCTCCATAAGAGTATCTTGTTATTTCCAACAATTACTTTATTCCCTTCTCTCCCTCCTTTTGCTAAGTGCTGTATACTCAGGCTGCAACTAGTGGCTCTCAACCTTACCTACATATTACAATTACCTTGAGAATTAATAAACTAATGATAAGTAAGGTGGGGCTTAGGTCTGTTGTTGAGTTGCTAAGCCATGTCCAACTCTTTGCAATCCCATGGACTGCAACACGCCAGGCTTCCCTGTCCATCACCAACTCCCGGAGCTTGCTCAAACTCATGTCCATCGAGTCGGTGATGCCACCCATCCATTTCATCCTCTGTCATCCCCTTCTCCACTTGCCTTCAATCTTTCCCAACATCAGGGACACTTCCAATGAGTAGGTTTTTTGCATTAGGTGGCCAAAGTATTGGAGCTTCAGCTTCAGCATCAGTCTTTCCAATGTATATTCAGGACTGATTTCCTTTAGGATTAACTGGTTTGATCTCCTTGCTGTCCAAGGGACTCTCAAGTCTCCTCCAGTACCACAGTTCGAAAGCATCAGTTCTTCAGCACTCGGCCTTCTTTATGGTACAACTCTTACATCAGTACATGACTATTGGAAAAACCGTATCTTTGACTATATGGACCTTTGTCAACAAAGTGATATCTCTAATATTTAATATGTTGTTTAGATTTGTCATAGCTTTTTTTTTTTTTTCAAGGAACAAGCATCTTTTAATTTCATGGCTGCAGTCACCATCTTCAGTGATTTTGGAGAAAAAGAAAATAAAGTATGTCACTGTTTCCATTTTTTCCTCATCTATTTCCCATGAAGTAATCAGACTGGATGACTTTACTTTTTGAATGGGTCTTAGATCTGGGTAGCTTTTAAAGGGCCTCAGGAAATTCCAGTGTTCAGTCAGGGAGGAGAACAGGTATATTAAACCAATGATAACCAGAAACACCTAAGAATTTTATAAAATTATGGCTCCTTGTGCTGCTCCATGCTCACCTTTGTTCCCATCTATGAAACTGAATTGGAATTCCCAGAGTATCTTGATTTGTTTTTATTAGCATCTCCTCTATTTTTCTGATGAAGCACCACCTTTGGGAATCACTAACTACACATTATAATTCAACAAAAAAAGTAGTTCTGATCAAATCTATTTATATTGCATCAGAATAGCATATCATTTGATCTAAATTTCAAGGTGAAATAATCTATATTCTTATGCATCCACTTAGTATGGAGTTTATACCATGTCCTGAACCTCCATAGCTTCAGGAGTCCTCTTTTGAGGATCCCTCTGTGGCCTCTCCACACTGAGTTGGTTGATCTCTTCTCTCTGTCCCAGTTGGTAGCTTTCTTACAGAACATACCACCATGGATTATTTATGCATCCAATCTGTATAAATTCTTGAAGTGAGGTCCTCTACTTTATGCACAATAGCAGCTTATTATGTAAGGGGTCCTAAAATGAGCGCTTTACATGCATTATCTCAATGATTTTTTTTCAGAACCTTAATTTCCTCATACATAAAATGGGCAGAATGATATCTCATTTGCCCATATAAGCAAGCAAGATCCACACTGATGGGAGGCTTTTATGCCATCATTAAAGTATGATCCACAAACTAAGGCCTTACAACCTCTAAGGTTGAGGGATGTGAGAATAAGAAAACAATGGGATAAATCACTCAAGCCTCTCTTGTCCTCAAAGTCTAACCACTGCATATCAGATAAAAGCATTTAAGGGTAGCATTTTATCAACTTAAAACAGAAAGGTTCCCACTTTTTCTCAAACCCAACTCGAATTCATACTACAGGTGCATGCCTTGTAATTTGGGGCATGAACAGCTCAAGGTAGCCAAGGAGCCAGTTCATTCAAGAGAAAAAGAGAGTTCACCTAGAGAATTTGTTTTCTTCGTGGATATATCTAATTTACTTATAATTTTATTATTCATGCACACTAATCATCTTTTCTATAAAATGTCCATTTAGAAATATCGCTTTGATCTCAGGCTCACAAGTCATGGAACAATTGTATTCAGATTCCCTGTGTGATTCTTTTATTGCAGTATCTTCTTCACAACTAGAACCACTTTCAGAAAAACTTAGTTTTCCAAAGCAACCCATCTCCAGGTCCATCTGAGTTGCTTAAGACACAGTAGTTTTGAATCTGTGTAATACTGTCTCTGGATGTGTTACACTAACCACAAGGACCCACTGGAAAAACATTCAGCCGTTTGGGCGCTTTACTTTCGAGTATGAGGTCAAATAAGAATAAAAAGACCTAGGCCTTATTCTCTGAAATTCTGATTAAGCCTACATTTTTCAGTTGAAGCTGGGATATATGTTAGCTGGAGAAAGGACAGGAGAGTGAAATTTGGTCAATAGGAAAATGATCACTGGGGAAAAGGTCAGAAGCCAGTGTCTCTAAAAGTAAGATTTCCAGTCCCCTAAAACTTTAAGTGGAGAAACTTACCTACATGAGCCCAGTTTGATCAAAAAATTCTAAGAAAATGCTGCTTATAGATGCTTACAATAATACCTTAATTATATGGGACTATCTGGGCACTTATATTTCTGACTCATCTAATTCTAAAAAGAAAGTGAAAGTGAAGTCACCTCCAACTCTTTGGGACCCCTAGTGGACTGTAGCCTACCAGGCTCCTCTCTCCATGGGATTCTCCAGGCAAGAATACTGCAGTGGGTTGCCATTTCCTTCTCCAGGGGATCTTCCCAACCCAGGGATCGAACCTGGGTCTCCCGCATTGCAGGCAAACACTTTAACCTCTGAGCCACCATCTGATTCTAAAAGAAACCTCCAATGTTTTTTGCCACAATAGGGCAATGTCAAAGTTAGTGAGTCTCGTGATGACACTGCAACTTCCGTGTCACCTGGGAAGTTTTTAGAGATGAAAATTCACCTGAGAATTTTTTAGAGATGAAAATTACCAAGCCCACTCTAAACCTACTGAATCAGAATTTCTGTGGGTGGGGCGCAGCCATTTGTTTTTTAACGAGATCTCTGGGTGTTTCCCATTCCTGAATTTTGATAAACTCTGGTATAAGTCATTTGGAGCAGATAGCATCTTTCCCAACTTAAAAGAAATGAAGCAGAAGAAAAAGGCATAACTACCTTCCCATGGTGAATGCATTTTGGCACCCCCAAATCAGGAAGGATCAGAGAGGAGCATGAAGTGAGAAACTACTGCTAGTCCATTGCAGGAAGCCCAGCAGGATTCCAGAGCATAACTACCTGAGGGTCTGCTCTCACAGGTGCAATCAATATGCATGGAACCACCAGACTCCTTACACCTAATCTAAATCCTCTTTCTGAAAATTAAGCTTTTCTCTTTGTTTAATTTGCAGTGGAAAAGAACAGCTGGTGGGTAAAATTAGTATGAAAAATGTTTATATACTTAAAGTCCATGATTTAAGTCATTCCTGACTTTTTTCCTCAAAGTAAAAGAAAACACTTTCTCCTCTTACTTTCAAACTTTCTCTTGAACTATCATCCTAGTACTTGTTAGGCAAATCTAAATTAATTACTCTTAAACTTCAGATTTTGAAAGACTAAAACCATCTAGTCTTGCTATACTTAAAAACTGCTACATGCTCAAGAGAGAAGCACAGACAGAATCTCTCCACGGGAACTCAGATGACTTCCAAAACGTGCCTACTTTTCATCAATCCCTGCTGTATCATTAACATTACATCAAGATTATAGTTTAATATACTCACCCTTTTATTTTTTTTATATATTTTGCTCATGTTTAGGAAAAAATTTTAAAAATGCACATTCTTGGAATATCCTGCTGACATCCACTTTGTTGGTAAAGCACCCCAATTTCTGTGTTATTAACATTTCACAATTCTTGTGCCTTTAGTGGTATTGAGTGCAGCCCTATTCCAGGTGTGGATAGTAATTCAGACTGGCCAATCAGATCACTGACTCCTCCCACCCATGCCTCTTGGATCAGGGGTTAGCACTTGACTTAATTCAGACCAAACAGAGACAAGGAGTGAGTAAAGTTAGAATCTCAGATTCTTTGCTTAAAACTTTCGAGTTTTAAGTTTAAGCAAAGGAGTACGTTTTTTCAGCTGCAATTGCTGAGAGGATGGAACATGAGTCTAGAGCTGTCAGCAGCCTTTGTCCTCCTAATTGGAAAAGCTACCATTAGTGGAAACAACACGGAGAGAAGCAGAGCTAAGAGATGGAAAGGCTCCTGAGAAGGCCCAAAAATGGATTTTAAACCAGAGTGGAAATTTTCAGGTAAATGAATCAATGTTTTTTTTTTTTTTCCTTTTTATTCTTTTTCTTAAGGAAATTTAAATTGAATTTTCATTCACTTTAATCTAATGTGCAGGACATTGTGGCTAATTGGTTTATGATAAACAAGGGAGGAGAATCAGCAATGAATCCATAAACAGTTGAAATGGGCAACTGGGTAGATGGTGTTTTTCTCTGAGATTTTGACAAAATAAACATGAGAACAGGTTTGATGAATGTCGAATAAAGCTGGATGGTATGTGTGAAAGTATGGTCTTGAATGTTTTTCTTTAGCTAAGAAACGTTTAAAAGAAAATATCTTGTAGGTCACTGATTATGCAGGTCTATATCTCCTGAAAGTCTACATATGGGGGCTGCGACTCATAGAGATATAGATGGAAGCTGTTGTAAGAAAACACCCAAGAGTGTAAAAGGTTCCTAACATTTATTAAGCCATTTTTATTTTGCATCCATAATATCAAGTGGCTCAGGTTAAAGTAAGATAATGACAGAAAATCTCAACTTGAAAACTAGGCCTCATCAATGGAATGCAGAGCATTGACGAAGCCCAGCAGCTGTTTGTGGTGAATTGAAACAGATAAAGACGCAAAGATGAACATAGACTATTCTTTCAAGAATCTTGGTTGTAATGGGAACAATTAGCATGCTTTACCTAAGTGTTTGAATAATGAAACAGGATCACTGTTTCATTCCTAACTCTCTGTATAGATTCAAGGGTGCAATTACCATTTTTACTTCCGCTGCTGAAATTGTTGCCATTTTCATTTTACATTACTTATTAGAACATGGGAGTAGTGTCCAAGCAGATGGTTGTCAGTAAACTGATGACTACAGTTATGGATTAGTGTCCAAATACAATTCTCAAAACTTGGTACACTGTGTAGTTTCCTGAATGTGACTGCCAAAATAAATCTGGCCTGGAAAATAATTTTGAGGACTTTCCCCTCTCACTTAAATTTTTTTCAGTATTTTAAGCTAAAGATAGCCTTTAAAAGCTGAGACTTTGCACATATAGACAAACCACAATATTCACTTATTGCATTCGGGAACTTTCTTGATAAGCTTATTTCAGAGAAAATACTCTAATATAAGGCTCATATAAATCCCATCCATTCCATCCAACATGTTTTTCATTTCCAGAAAAAAAATAATCTGAAACCATTGTGGTTGAACGTACTTGCTCACTGTATCTATGTTGGTAAAAGCCTTAAAATGAATTCTCACTTGTATTAATTTTACTTTATTTGACAATATTTGAACTCAATGACTAGAATAGGCGCTAGAGTATTTCCAGTCTGTCCCTTCCCTAATCTTAGCTACTCCTTTGGTTCACCTCTTGTCTTAAAAGACAAATGGTCTTTTATTAGGGGAGAAAAAACATCACTGGGTCCTCAGTTCCTATAAAAACCTACCTTTTTCTTGTTCCCTGGAAAAACAAGTGTGATCACAATAAATTGGCTATGCCCTGAGTATTTTCAAGCAAGTACAATCTCTAATACATTGCTGTCTTAAATCTATCAAAAGCTTGATATTTATGAAGGCTTACCTGAAAGATAAGCAGTCCCTCTAAATCCTCTAAATTTTACTCAAGATTAAGTTGAACCAGCAGAGAGTTATATCCTTAAATAATAGTCCTATAGTCATGCCTTTACCTAGCGGTGTTTCCCTGGCATGATGTCACTGGGCGGTATTTGAGGGGTACTGTAGGAAACAACCTGATGTAGCTGAGGGCTCTGTCGGAGATAAAGGTGTCAGTGAGGATGATTTTCATCCTATTACACAGTGTTCTTTTTATAAGGACTCTAGGGAGAAGATTTTTTTTTTTTTCCTGGCTTCAACTCTAGCAAAAGTCATTCTCCCAAGCATTTGGCTTGTTCTTATCTTTACAGACCGTCCCATTTTGGCTTTAAGCAGAACTAATATGTTGTTTAAGATACCTGGCGGCAAAGAGGTCAGAAGGAGGTCAGGCTGTCTTCTCTGTAGTGAATTAGCGATATTCATTCATTATCTCCCAAGTCCTCATTAAAACAGCTTTAATGTGGTGACCATTTGATGGTACACATACGCTTTAATCTTGTGAATATCAAACCCACCTGGGTTACATTTCCTGTTATGGACAGTTAGCAGAAGCAGGTTAATATGTTAACTCCTTAATCTTCAGCTTGTGGAGGAAGTAGGCTCACTAGTTGCCTGAATTTGAGCTCAAATGGTCTATACAGAGCAGTGCTAATTTATCAGGTTCTGTCTTCAAATCCCAGATTGCTTAAGACAGTTTTAATCATGTTTAATTTCGCACCTTATCTTTCTTTGCTCTGATATATTATTTTTCAGGTTATTCTTTGGGCCTGGATATGCCCTATTTTTCTTCCTCATCTGACCTAGATTCAAATTTACACACTGTGAAATAGCTAATAAATTCCCATTAAGGTTCTAAAAGGTGAAGGTTCAATCAGTGTATAAGTCATCAAATTCTCATGTAAAACTGAATGATCCTTCATATTATAGCTTGGCAAAAGTGTGCTACAGATCCTTAGGATTTTTATGAAAAAAATTTCGTCAAGTCATTTGACTGAGGACAGCCCACTTATTCTAGAATACTTGAGCATTTCTAAAATTTCCAGATCAGCTAGGGCAATTCTCTCCTCTCCCAGTTAATCTTAAAACACAATCTTTCCCTGGAAGCCTGCACAGTGTTTTAACTTAACCTATGTTCACTGTGCGATGCTTCCTTGTGTGCCTTTTGTCTTTGAGGTTGGACATTAAAAGGGAAAGTTTCTGTTCGTGTTTGGGCTGGTGGAGCCTTGGGAAAGTGGGACAAGAAGCCCCATTGGGAACTTTTTTTTTTCCCCTCTCCACAAGCAATAGAGAGTATTACAATGATTTACAGAGACACGTTGAAAGTAAATTATGTTGTAAACGCCTGTCCCTTGGGCCAGCTAAGAATCACAGGAAAAAAATGCAAAAAGTTTGAAATTCCCAACAGCAAAGGTTGACAGGAAAATATGGTTTTGTTTTTCTATGAGTAAAAGTAACTTTTATGTTGTGTTTTCCCATGAGAAATTATAAACTTTCAAAGGAATTTTAGCCTCTTGCATGCACATATAAGAGCAATTTATCTGGTACTGCCCCAGTGAAAACACTCTTAAGACTTTAAAGCTGTTAGAAGTGGGGCTGAATTTCTTCAAGACCGCTACTTCTTATTTGTCCTTGCTGTCTCCTCTTGTCAAAACATTTACTTATTCTTCGAAGAGTTGCAAGTTGGCAACATGTTAATAATATGAAAATGCATTTGTGCAACTCATGTGGCTGCAATTTTTGAGTATATTCATCGCTTACTTAATGAATAATGGATCCTTTACAGTAGCAAGGCCACACAGAAGAATATGTAACAAATTCAATGAGAACTTGTCAATATAAGATACTGCGAGTACCTCCCTGTTTTTTTTTTGGGGGGGTGGGGGAGTCTTCTTGAGGCTCAGGTAGGATCCTTAGTCAGACCTCTACCCTCTTCTTCCTTCCTTAACTAATACGCAACAGTTACAGAAATTCTACGTCTAGGTGGCTAGCTTAAATCACTCAGGTCCATTTTGTGGGTATGAACATCTTTTATTCATGAGAGACTGTAAAAGTGGATTTTCATATCATTTTCTTTCTGTTTCAACTTAATTAGAAATTATTCAGAATGATTTTTTGTTAGAAACTCCATTTTTTTAATGACATGATAAGAAAAATAAGTAAAAGATGCCCTCAAACTGCTGCCCAGCCTTCTCTGCAACTAAAACTCACATCATTAGATTTTTCAGCAGTGTTGTTCAGTGTTGGCTTCTTTTCCTCCAGACATTCTTGGTCTGCCTTGTCCCTGCCCCCTCTTGTAAGCTCTTCTTTGTCGAAGGTCCAAGTTTTCTCTAGTGTTTATAAACTCTTCCTTGTCAAAACACCAGATAGTCTGTTTCTTCACTGGCAGGGAGGTTTATCCAAGGGATATCATTTCAAGGACTGTGAGCAGACACAATAACTCCTCTCTCTACCTGTCATTTCCACATTTGCATCAAAACATCGAAACTCGGGTGTGCACAAGCAGGCTGTATTCCAAAGGGCACTCCAATTTTCAGGGACTTCATTCCCTTTAGACTTCAGAATTGTTCTAAAGTGTCTATAAATGTTGTCACAAAGTCTAAGGAAAACTATAAACATTAAGAAGTTCATGTGCATTATACTGACTGAAAGAAATGACAACATCCAATTATTATCTCCACAACATCAGTAATGAATAGAATGAAAACTAAACCAGCATCATCCTCATTTTCTCATGCTCTGCTAGGCACACACAGAAACCCCGCTGCTATGTATTGTCTCTTTCCCCACCCTTTCATTTTCTCTGCCTGTGATAGACATATCTTTATTTATGGATTAACAAGTACGAAGATCATGTCATTTCCTGACATAAATGATAATATACCTTTGCTCCTAGAGATATGTTTAGACAAAAAATAAATACCACACCCCCACCCCCGAAAAGCCTCAGATTGAGCTGCTGGCTAAACAGAGCTTCTTAGTTAAAATATCACAGTGAGATGTTTTCTGGTGATGAGAAAGCTTAAAGCCAGTGCCTCACTTGCAAAAGATGAGAGAAAGAGATCGCAAACCCCTTCCAGCCCTGCCATTTTTTAATAGATTCACTCCAACGTGACCAGCTAGCCTCAGTGTAACTGATCGTGAAAACTCGGTCTCTG
The DNA here is from genome assembly GCF_033118175.1 of Dama dama. Classification (NCBI taxonomy): domain Eukaryota; kingdom Metazoa; phylum Chordata; class Mammalia; order Artiodactyla; family Cervidae; genus Dama; species Dama dama. Next base: position 52,851,870 of record NC_083713.1, read on the forward strand.
TGCACTGCTGCCAAATCCAATCTCGTGCCAAGTTGAGTCAGTCCTGTCCAACTCCTTGCGACCCCATGGACTATGGTCCACCAGGCTCCTTTGTCCATGGGGATTCTCCAGGCAAGAATGCTAGAGTGGGTTGCTATGCCCTCCTCCAGGGGATCTTCCCCACCCAGGGACTGAACGCATGTCTCCTGCTGCTCCTGGACTGCAGGTGGATCTTTTACCTCTGAGCCACTGGGGAAGCCAATTTCAGAGACAAAGATTTGGGTGAGGTAGGAAAGAATAACTTCTTTACTTTCCTAGGCAAAAAGGAAATATCAGGCTCATGCCTCAGAAACTTTGTGTCCCAACTAGAGAGGATTTGGTGAGGAGTTTGATAGCAATGGTTCAAGAGTAGGGTTGCTGATAAGGATTAGAGTGTGTTCAGGGCCTGTACTTCTCTAATCTGGTCTCGGGTAGTCCTCTTAATAAACTTCTCTGGTTCCTTTAATCTGGCCTCTGGTGGTCCTCTTTGGAAAGAAGAATGCTAACATCTTTCACTGTTGAGGCTTTTGGTTCTGCAAAGAACTCAGAGACGTTGTTATATGTATGACTTGAGGCAGAACCAGGACTTCTGCCCCAAGGCCAACTATTGTTTCTTGGCTGCTCCTCCCCTGTCTCTGCATCACCCCCCCCCACCCACCCCCCACCCCCGCCCCCCACTCCCTGACTAGCAGAAGTTCAAATCTGCCCTTTCGACCTCAGGAAAGGTCGTGGAGGCTGGAGTCTAGTTCCCAGAAATAAGAAAAGGGAAATATGAAAAGACTTCATGCCCAGGAGCCCCACAGTGGCTTGCGTGATTTCATAGCTACTTCTAAGGGGCACAGACATGAGGAGTCATCAGAATCATGTGGGCATGCCTAATCAATAAAAGCTCTTAGTCCTCTTATTAATCATCTCAAAAGGAGAAAATAGTTTTATGTTTGAATTTTCCTTTATTTAACCATAACTAATCTAAATCTACTAAATGTTTTTCTCAAAGTTTAATGTGATTGTATGAAAAGGATCTGCCTTTTTTATAGTAAACCACAGTAAGCTGCTTAAATTACAGGAAACTGGATGGACAGATTGATGGATAGATAAATAATACCAAATAGATATATATGGTCTTTGTCCCTAGTTCCTGACACAGATTTAAAAATCCTTGAAATTGCCTAAGTGATAAAACTTTTTGCTATGCTAAAGTGGTGACTCACGGGGGGCCCTTCAGATAGTTTCAGGATGGGAACACGGTCCCAGAAAAACCAACCTTGGGAATACAGGGTTGAAAATTGAGATAAGCCCAGCTTCCAGATGAAGAGGGAAAGGAAAATGAGTTTAATCACTTATCTGATGATTTAATCAAGCCTAGGTAGTAAAACCCCAATAAAAATTCTGGACCAAGAACTCAGTGGAGCTTCTTGGTTGGTAAACACACTGCTGGGCTGGGAGGGTGATGCGTCTGGATTCCACAAGGAAAGGGCAGAGGAGCTACGCATCAAGAGCTCGTCCACCTAGACTTGCCCTGTGTGTCTCTGAATTTAGTTCTTCCTGATCTGTGTCCTTTATAATAAAACTGTAGTCATAGGTGTAGTGATTTCAGTGAGTTCTGAGTTATTCTAGCAAATTATTAAATATTGAGGAGATTATAGCTGGTGAGTCAGAAGTACAGGTGACCCCAAAAACTTGTAGCTGGCATCTGAACCAAAGGTAGTCTTGTGGAGAACTGTCTTTAACTTGTGGAATCAGACACAAGTAGTGTGAGAACTGAATTAAACTGAATAACACCTCATTGGTGTCAGAGAATTGGTTTCAGGACAGCAATAGATAGAGCATTTTATCTATTATTAGTTTCTTATTTTTATTTACTTAATAGTTCAAGCTTTAAAGTTAATCAAATTGGGAGAAAATAGCAAAACAGTAATGGCTAAGAAGGTGTTCAGTTGTTTCAAATAATAGAAAAAGACACTAAAGTTGCTGAAATAAAGGTTTTTAAAAAATATTGTGATGTATGTAATATGGTTAAGAGCCAATTAAATTTAATTATCTATATTTTATGTTACATATACTATATACTGGGATTCCTTGGTGACTCAGTGGTAAAGAATTCACCTGCAATGCAGAAGACACAGTAGATGAAGGTTCAGTCCTGGGGTCAGGAAGAGCTTCCAGAGAAAGAAATGGCAACCCACTCCAGTATTTTTGGCTGGGAAATTCCATGGACAGAGGAGCCTGGTGGACTGAAGTCCATACAGTTGCAGAGAGTAGAACATGACTTAGCACTCACACACACACATATTATATGCTATACATTGTATGTTTATCTATTATCATTATTCATATTTATGCTAAGGTAAATAAACTTCAACTTCAGTTGGATTTTGAGGCCCAAGATGTGTAGAGAGTAATAACATAGGAAGCAAATAACTCTACAAACTTAATATGATGTTAGAATTTCTCTAGCGCAATTGCTTACCTTTACAAGTGCATCCTTTAATTCTTTCATGGCAAATAAACTGCTTTCTAGCTTATTACTTTGAGTATTGGAGTGACCACTTTTTACTTTCCTCATCTCTGAAATGGGAATACTACTACTTCCTAATGTTTTAAGGTTATTGTGAGGATAAAAGTACGAGTTTTCAGATGCTTAGAATTCTGATTATGGTGTTGGACCATGCCCTTAGTTGCCTCACCTAAGAGACAGATGTATTTCCTGACTCCATCTCACTACTTTGTCACCTCCTCTGAACTTCTGCTTGCCAGTATCCCTCTTCAATGTCCTACCAATTACTGAGTTCAAGTCTTTATCACCTCTGAATTGGTTAGAACACAAAAGTTGCTGTTCCCATTCCTCAGAGCAATATTTTTCTTAATCTTACCTTGTCTTTCATTAACAGTTTCTGAACAATTCTATTATACTGTTGATACAAGGTTGTAACAAGGAAATTTCCTCAATTCAGGACAAATGTTTTTAAACACAAATACTGTATTTACCTGTATTGCATTGCATTGCACTTCCTTTTGTTTCTGATTTGAGTTCAATACTTCTAAGATAGCTCTAAATTTATCAAACATTTTTTTAGTATTTATTGCATATGCATTCAGTAACCATGTGTTATCTCAAAAAAGATAATGTGGTTAGAAAGAACACTACCTTTGCATTTAAAAACAAACCAAAATCAAAGCACTTCTGTTTAGATATAGATGTACTACTTATACCACTTCAACATAGTTTTGTCATTAAAATCTTAGATTGTTTTCATCTATAATATTGAGATTATAACATCCTCCTCACTATAATAGTTTCTAAAAGTATCAAATCAAATAAGGAAGTCTATTTTAAAATTCTGTATAAACTATTAAACACTATTCAAATATAATGGGGAACTACTACTAATCAATTTTTTTTAATGAACAAATTAGGATGAAAGACAGTTCTTGAGCGCCTCACTGGAGACATCTCTCCCAGTTCCTTACCCTTTTCTCTTTTCTTTGTTTGTTCTCCCAAGAGCCCTGACATATACTTCCCTGATTCCACAGAGTAGTACAGGCTATTGGATTAATTATGTCTAAGACTCCATTCTGATATAGCCATAATCTTATTTGACTCACTTCTGCCAAGCGCCCTTCGCTGAGTTTTCCACCTTCAGCTTTTGAAAATTGAGAGGTGGAGTAAGAACTCGACTTGAGAAATCAAATAAGCTTGAGTTGGAATCCTCAGTCATCCTCTGGCTGGGTGACTTTAGAAAAGTCACTTTATAGCTTAAAGTCTAGGTTGTTCTTTCCCTGTAAGGAAAGTAACTCTCCTTATAAAATTGATGTAAAGTTTGTCATAGATTTTATATATATATATATATATATATATATATATATGCATATGTGTGTGTGTGTTATATAATATATATATTGGAGAAGGAAATGGCAATCCACTCCAGTATTCTTGGTTAGGAAGTCCCATGGACAGAGGAGACTGGTGGGCTGCACTCCATGGGATTGCAAGTGTTGGACATGATTTAGCAACTATACCACTACCACCTACACACACACACACACATTTTCCTTACATATTAAAAAAATATATATATTAAGGTGAAAGCAGATGAAAGAAGAATAGGAAAATGACTGAAATTTAATTACTACCTTATTTACTCCAAACTTTTTCCATGTAAGTGTTAAGTTAATTTCAAATCTGTGAGATAGTGTGCAATGTCAGATTGAACTCAAGGAAAGATTTGTGTGGCATCTTCGTAACAATATCTCAAATGTAAATGAAGTGAATGGATCATGAAGCTTTGTTAGTGAATTTGTAAGAACAAATCCGTACTTAGAGACCTACACCTAAGATAGCAGTCACTATCTAAAGTGCCTAGGAAACATTTCAAGTTTGCATAAATTCTTACTCATAAACTGAAATCACATGGTTTGGCAGCTGTGGAATCTTTACTGTTTTAATCTTCAGTTCCTTTGAAAAATCAGCTCAACCTTGTTTATCTTGGTACTGCCAAGGAAATCCCAAACAAAGCATCATTTTGTCACCAGACCTTGGATCTACATGCTCAGCTCTTACGGTTAATTTTATGTGTCAATTTGATTGGCCAAGGGATGCCTAGATATTGTTTAAATATTCCTGTGTCTCTGAGAGTGTTTCTAGAAGAGATTAGCATTTGAATTGGTGACTGAGTACAACAGATGGCCCTACCCGGTGCGGGTGGGCATTATCCAATCTGTTAAGAGCCTGCGAGAACAAAATGGTGGAGAATGTTTTGAATTGCCCCTGTCTGCCTGGGTTGGGACATTGATCTTCTGCTCTCAATGTTCCTGGTCTCAGGTCTTCAGACCTGGACTGGAATCTATACCATTGATTCTCTGGCTCTTAGGCCTTTGAACCATACCACCACATTTCCTGGTCTCCAGCTTGCAGCTGGCTAACATAATTATGGAAGCTGAGCAGTCCCAATATCTTCCAACATTGTATAATCTCTTTAGATAGATATATAGGATATCTATATCTCTATTGTTGTTTCTACGTCTCTGGAGAGCCCTAATACACAATACAGTAACGCTGACCTTGGGAAATTGCTGTCTGCTTGTACCTCTCATTCTTTAGCTGCCTGTTCAGCAGAGTAGACAGTTTCATATCAACTGTCATTATTATTTTCCTAATGGCCTATAAACCATATATTTAATGTTGCTGACAGTTGATTTGAAGATTATAATTCTACAATTTTCAGAATCAGCCCCTTTTCTTCCCCCAACCAGTAAGATATTTTATGTATTCTGTAGTCACATTTTAAATCTACACTTGTTCCCTCAGGAGGAAACTACAATGGACATAAAATTTCAAAATCAAACAACTGGATGTTAGATTTTTCTCCTCACTGGTCCCGAAAATCCCCCTCAGCTCTGTGATATTGACTCTGATCTCCCATATTGGATTTCTCACTGATCCCCTTGATGACATTAGAAGGAAGATAAGTTAATAGTTATGTGTGATGGTTAGTTTTGTGTTAACAAAAGATGCCCAGATAGCTAGTAAAATCCCATTCATGGGTGTGTTTGTGTGGGTACTTCTGGAAGAGATTAGCATTTGATTCAGTAAACTGAGTAAAGCAATCTGCCCCCATCCATATGGGCAGGCATCATCCAGTGTGCTGGGGCCTGAAACAAACATGAAGATGAAGAGTAAATTCTGACTTCTTAATCTGGGACATCCATCTTTTTCTAACCTTGGACATTAGAACTTCTGGCCTTTGGACTTAGAGTGAACTATACCAATAACACTCTTCTGTGATTTTTAAATAAACAAATTTATATCTTCATTGAAGGAATGAACTATGAATCTTAAAAATGTAAAGACTTTCATTAATAGCATTTTGGAGCATTTTGTAATTCACTAACTATATTCACATATTATGTCCTTAGACATTGAATTTTGAGACTCAGAGTAGTTGTTAAAAATCACCAGCTGATTTGTGGTAGCTCAGAAGATTTTGATTTTTTCATACTTCCTCAGGTAGAAAATCGGTCCAGGATGTTATCTTAAAGTTCGTTTCCACAGACTCCTCATTTTACAAGTGAGACATTAGATACAAGCTAGCAACTATAACAAATTCTGCTTCATTAGCCTTTCCTACCATCTCACTCTGCATTCATATTTAATGATATAGATGGTAGATATTTTTAAGCAATATGAAAATACATGTGCTATACAAAAACCCTATCTCCTAAAGAAGTGGCATTAGACACGAGAATAGAGGTATTTTACTGATGATTATCTAATCAACAAGCATGGGCTTTTTGAAGTTCCTTGACAAACTTGTAGGCTGATAAATATTTCCACCAAAATTGCAATCACTAACACTTAACCTGATCCAACTGTTCTTCCAGAGTGTAGGTTCTCTGAAACTTTTGTTGAGGTACATAAAAGCAATTGCATTATCAGATTTCCATCTCTATTACAATCTTCAAAGATTCCTTTATGACACAAAAATATTATAAATGGTTCCACGTCATTGTTGTATTTATAACGCCTGGATATTGTGATTACTTCTTTTCATGAATTAAGTGAGAACATTTCCTTCCTTTCACAGTATCACATATTGCCAGAAAGCACATTTGCATATTATTATGTTTAAATAATGTATTCTCAGATGTGTGCACTCCATATGATTAGCTCATAACACTATCTAGAACAATCTTTTGATGCAACTTCATGCCTAGGATGGAATCTAGTCATTGCTCTTACATGGATTTACAATCTGTGCTCTATCAATTCCACAAAGATAAAACATAAATGCCAAGCCAGAATGACACAAATGGAGAAAAAGCCCATTCCCTGCCTTCAGCATGATTTGTGATATTTACTGACTAACCAAACACTAGCTTGGGATCAGACCCAAATAGCCTTTCAAGACTGGAGTGGTGACAATTGGCAATAGTTAGTATGGTACCAAAGCATGTACAATATTTGCAGTGTCATAGAACAGGGCCGTTTCTAAAGGGGAAAAGCAGCATTACTGCACAAAGGAGACCAGGAGATGATGTGGGCACAAGCCATCCTCTTGGGTATAAGAGGGAACCCAGAAATGTCATAAAATCCCTCTTTGATCTGTTGTCGCTACTGTTGGTTGTATGGGAAATTAACATATTTAATTAACTGTCTGACCAAAGCAGCTGTTACCTTATATAAAACCTTGAACATTGGTGCCTGGCTTATCCCACTAGGTGCTTGAATGTGCCAGTGGCATAAGACTGATGATATTTTTATACTGCATGGCACAGCATGACTCCTCTTGCAATAGGCTCAAGTCAAGATCTTCTTTAAATTCTTCATGGAGAATAATAATGTTCCAGCTCGAATTGCTTAATAACATCCTATGTCAGGCCAGCCAACAGGAAGCTCCATGCACAACAAAACGGACTCTGGCCAACCCAATCATTCCCAACTTCTATAAAGGCCATTGCTGCATAGGGCCTGGCAAAGCCAGGCATGCATTTTTCCTCTTCGTCATCAGGATGCTATTGTATTCACAATTCACATTGCTTACTTATGACATTATTTACCTTCTATAATTATTTTTTTCCAAAAAGAAGTCCTTGCCTGCAGTATTTCCAAATGGAAAGAAATGCCTCTGAGTCAGAAGTTGCGATTATTAGTTTGCTAAGTTGCTGGTCCAAAGCTATTATGGAGATCATGATTGGTTTGAAGGATTTCTGAGAAGAGGGGGTGAGGGGACCGTGGAACGTGGCTTTTCTGACCATTGAAAAATGTTTCCTTTACTTGGTTTGTTATTGCACCCATTTGTGAGAGACTAAGAATCAAGCATTTTCTATTTTAGATGGCTTGAGCTGTGAAGTGATGAGTTTATCTCTAGTAAAGATGGAGGCAAGGATTTTTCAATACCTTTCACAGTTATGTGGTAACACTGGTTATCTTGATTGCCTGTGCTGCTCTTTTTCTGAACGAATTTACTCTGCCATTGAATGTGTCCTCCTCATCATACCTTTACTACTGGATACACTTAATATTTCCTTTTGTGCAATTTCTGAAATTCTTGGAAAATCTTGCAAAGTCTGCAGTTTCGGCCAATACCATATGTAACTTGCAAACAGTTTGCTAGTTCAGCAGTTGAAGGACTCAAATTCCTGATTAGAGAGGCCTCCATTAAAAACTATGAGGGTGAAAGTTAGCCAGCAAGGACTTTGTTTTATTGTTTGCATTATTTTAAACTTTGAATAATGTGTGATAATTAGGATATATTAACTTGGTATATGCACACTACAAAAAGATCAATAATCTTCCCAAAAATACAGAACTGAAGAAATGTTGAATAAAGAAAAGGCTGTACCTCATTCTGAATGAGCATATCCTGTACTGCATGTGCATTTGTTCATGCAAAGACACGTTATTTATTGCATGTATCAGAAGAAAAAACTCCCAGGGTTTACTAAAAGCAAAACTGTGATTTGTTGGTTTGTTTTACTGACCCTTTATAAGTTAAATATGAAAATAATAAATATGTATATCAGTTCAGTTCAGTCGTGTCCAACTCTTTACGACCTCATGGACTGCAGTATGCCAGGTTTCCCTGTCCATCACCCATTCCTGGAGCTTGCTCAAACTCATGTCCATCGAGTCGGTGATGCCATCCATCCATCTCATCTTCTGTCATCCCCCTCTTCTCCTGCCTTCAATCTTTCCCAGCATCAGGGTCTTTTCCAATGAGTCAGTTCTTTGCATCAGGTGGTCAAAGTATTAGGGCTTCAGCTTCAGCATCAGTCCTTCCAGTGAATATTCAGGACTGATTTTTTTTAGAATTGACTCCTTGTAGTCCAAGGTACTCTCAAGAGTCTTCTGCAACACCACAAGTCAAAAGCATCAATTCTCTGGCACTCAGCTTTATATGATCCAACTCTCACATTCATACATGACTAATAGAAAAACCACAGCTTTGATATCATTGTATGTGTATGTATACACATACAATTATACATATCTATCTTGAATGAATATGTTTATAAATATACACATGCAATATATAATTCTATTTATACTGACAAGGTATAGTAAGAAATGTTCTTCAAAAATACATGGGACAACTTCACATTGAAGGCCAGGAAGAACAGCTTCAAGCTTATAGAACTCTACATATTAGAGATTCAAGAGGTCTATCTCTTTGCTAAATTTAATTAGGAATAAATTGCTCATGTAACTAGGTAACATCTCCCCACTGCCTTAAAAGCTGACTGGCTACCTGAATCCTGATTACTGTATTTAGATGGAATTCACTCAAATGATTTTTATTATTCAACAAATATGTGCCTCACACGTGGCTTGGGCAATGTGGAGAAAGTGAGGACTAATAAGTGAGATATTGTGTCCATCTCATGCTCCTTTTAGCATAGATATTTAGTGATGATCATAACTGAAGAATTTCATTAGTAGAGACATCATGAATATACACAAAGAAACTATGAATATATATATATATATATGTTTACTATATAGCTAATATAAATGAGAATTAACAAAGTGTAGGTAACTGAGTGAGATTCCAAGGGACTCTCAAGAGTCTTCTCCAACACCACCATTCAAAAGTAGTATCAATTCTTCAGTGTTCTTAGCCTTCTTTATGGTCCAACTCTCACATCCATACATGGCTACTGGAAAACCAAAGCTTTGATAAGATGGACCTTTGTCATCAAGGTAATGTCTCTGCTTTTTAACATGCTGTTTAGGTTGGTCATAGCTTTTCTTCCAAGGAGTGAGTGTCTTTTAATTTCATGGCTGCAGTCACCATCTGCAGTGATTTTGGAGCCACAAAAAATAGTCTCTCATTGTTTCCATTATTTCCCCATCTATTTGCCATGAAATGTGGGTACTGGATGCCATGATCTTAACTTGTTGAATGTTGAGTTTTAAGCCAGCTTTTTCACACTCTTCTTTCACTTTCATTAAGCAGCTCTTTAGCTATTTTTCACTTTCTGCCTTTAGGGTAGTTTCATCTACACACCTGAAGTTGTTGATATTTCTGCCAGCACTCTTGATTCCAGCTTGGGAGTTATCCAGCCCAGCATTTCGCATGATGTACTCGGGGTATAAGTTAAATAAGCAGGGTGAAAATATATAGCCTTGATGTACTCCTTCCCCAATTTGAAACCAGTCTGTTGTTCCATATCCGGTTACAACTCTTGCTTCTTGACCTGCATACAGGTTTCTCAGGAGGTAGGTGCGGTGGTGTGGTATTCCTGTTTCTTTAAGAATTTTCCAGTTTGTTGTGATCCACACAGTCAAAGGCTTTAGCATAGTCAATGAAGCAGAAGTAGATGTTTTTCTGGAATTTCCTTGCTTTTTCTATGATCCAATGGATGTTGGCAGTTTGATCTGTTTCCTCTGCCTTTTCTAAATCCAACTTGTAGATCTGAAGCTCTCGATTCATGTACGGCTAAAAGCGTAGCTTGAAGAATTTTGATCATAATCTTGCTAACATGTGAAATGAGTGCAATTGTACAGTAATGTGAACATTCTTTGGCATTGCCCTTCTTTGTATTGGAATGAAAACTGGCTTTTTCCAGCCCTTGGCCATTGCTGAATTTTACAAATTTGCTGGCATAGTGAGTACAGCACTTTAACAGCATCATCTTTTAGGATTTTAAGTAGCTTTGTTTGTAGTGATGCTTCCTAAGGCCCACTTGACTTCACATTCCAGGATGTCTGTCTCTACGTGAGTATTCACACCATCATGGTTATATGGATCATTGAGACCTTGTTTGTACAGTTTTTCCTTGTATAATATTAGTAACTACCTCTCAATACACATGTAAGGAAATTACTAATATTACCAATATTGAATAGTTCAAAACATGAAGAGAGAACTTCATTTCTGTCATTCATAAGTGACAGATTTTTCAGCATAGTTTTTTCCCACCTATAAGTATTATGCACTGACCTCTTGCATAATTCTCCCTATCTAGTGAACTATACAGAGAAGGCAATGGCACCCCACTCCAGTACTCTTGCCTGGAAAATCCCATGGACGGAGGAGCCTGGTAGGCTGCAGTCCCTGGGGTCGTGAAGAGTCGGACATGACTGAGCAACTTCATTTTCACTTTTCACTTTTTGCACTGGAGAAGGAAATGGCAACCCACTCCAGTGTTCTTGCCTGGAGGATCCCAGGGATGGGGTCGCACAGAGTCGGGCACGACTGAAATGACTTAGCAGTAGCAGCAGTGAACTGTAAGATCTTCAGAAGTCCATTCTGGTCTGCTTTAGACACTACTTTTCTCCTCCACAAAAATTCTGATCCTGAACTGACTTTGGCTCATGCTATTCTGCTTTACTTGCAGGAAGGTTTTGTTTTCTTATTTCCAGAAAGTGCTTAAACTTTTAATTTGCAATTGAGCACTCTTCTGTGTTTAGCTATATTTAAAGGAGCTTGTTTTACTCCAATTCTCTTTACTAAATGCCTATTGCCAAGTATTCCAGGTATTTATTACCCATACAATGCTTCCTCTTTTTATTTTTATGGGCCTGTGACTTTCCCTTCACTTCTTGCATCTGTGCTGGCTCAAGCTGTGAGGTATTTTCATGGATTTTTGCAGAACATAAAACTTAGAGGAGAACCCAAATGAGTATTCACATTCCCTCTTCATATGTGTGTGTGTGTGTGTGTGTGTGTGTGTGTGTGTGTGTTCCCAGGTAGCGCTCTAGTGATAAAGAAGCTGCCTGCCAATGCAGGAGATGCAGATTCAATCCCTGAGTCAGGAAGATCCCCTGGAGGAGGGTATGGCTACCCACTCCAGTATACTAGACTGGAGAATCCCACAGAGGCACCTGGCAGGCTACTGTCCTTGGGGTCTCACACCACTGAGCACCACTGAAGCAATTTAGCACTCTTATATATGCGTGCTAAGTATGTGTGTGTATACACACACACACGCACTGGAGTGGTTATCCATGTCCTTCTCCAGGGGATCTTCCTGACCCAGGGATCAAACCTGGGTGTCCCACGTTGCATGAGATTGTTTACCGTCTGTGCCACCATATATATGATCAATACATTTCCCCTACTGTACTACTTCCCAAGGAGGGTAGCACTTTGTCTTTCATCAGTTTATGCTGCTTTTCATGGATGGAGTGGACAATCAGTACAATTTGTTGAATCTTGAGTGAATTGGAATAAATATGGTTACTTAGGTGAAGATGTTAAGTTAGCCATTTGTTCCTCTTTTCATAATATTCCAGCCTTCCTTTGGGGCTTTCAAACTCTAAAATAGGCATGGAGACTTCAAACCAAAATAATCTGTCTTCTCCTAAGCAAATGGTATATTCGTGACTCAAGTCAGGAAAAGGAATGTTTGTCCTTCTGTCTCTGTGTCCTTATGTTTCTCTGTGTGTCTCAGGATTTGAGTCTGGAAAAAGAGACAAAGATGGGGTAGGAATGGCTGGAGTTCATCCATTCTAGTGATTAGGTCTAGAGACCAAGAGAAAGAACCATTCTCTAGTCTAGAGACTTCCAAGTACATCTGCTTCAAATAAGTATTCTGCTTTCTGTTATTTCCTGGTCCTGATTAGTTCTGTATTTTTAAACAGAATTACTGAGATATAATTGATACATAATAAACTGCACTTATACCTAAATATGTATATATCCCCATGAAACCATCACCACAATCAATCACAATATTTTTATTTTAGCTCTTCCTAATCCCTCCCTCTTATCCCTCAATCCTCTCATCCCCCATCAAATCTAACAAAACCTGTTCTACTTCTAGTTAGTATACATAACAATGCATTTCTTAAACTTTTTAATACGTGGTCTCATAAGTTAGGGGCTCTTTTTTATGGTCTGGATTCTTTTACTCCCCAAAATTATTTTGAGATTTATCCATGTTATAGCATATTTCAGCAGTTTACTTTTTTGTTTCTAAATAGTTTTCTGTTGCTTATCCACTTACATGTTGATGGATTTTTGGGTTATTTTCAGGTTTTGGTTATTAGAAATAAAGCACATATGAACATTCCTATAAAAATTTGTATGTGAACATATGCTTTCTTTCTCTCGGGTAAATACTTGGGTGGAATGGCTAGATTATATGGTAGATGTGTGCTTAACTGTTTAAGAAACTGCCAAACTATTTTCCAAAATGGCTATATAATTTCAATTTCACATTAAGATCTCTGCTTCACTCTGAGTTAATTTTTTACATATCATATACGGAAAGATGTATATTGAATAGCAATTTTACCATATGGGTATGCAATATTTTAGGTATACCATTTTTCATAAAATATTTTCTCCACTATGTTACCTTTATTCCTTTTTCAAAAATTTTATGTGTATCTATTTCTGAAGTCCCTATTCTGTTTCATAGATCCACTCTTCTTAGCTATACCAGTACCACAACTCTCTCAGGGAAGTTTTATGTCTTGAAATCTGGACTTGAAATATTAGTCTTCCAAATTTATTCTACCTTTTAAAAGTTATTTTGGCTATTTATATAAATTTAAAATCAAATTATCAAATTTTGTCAACAAAAAAATCCTACATATCCTACCAGATTGTTCTCAACTTCACTAAAGGTGAAAGTGAAAAAAGAAAGTGAAGTCGTTCAGTCCTGTCCGGCTCTTTGCTACCTCGTGGACTGTAAGCTGCCAGGCTCCTCCGTCCATGGAATTCTCCAGGCAAGAGTACTGGAGTGGGTTGCCATTTCCTTCTCCAGAGGATCTTCCTGACCCAGGGATCGAACCCAGGTTTCCCAAATTGCAGGCAGACGCTTTACCATCTGAGCCAAACCACACATCAATTTTAAGAAAATTGGCATCTTAATATTGGGACCTTTGCATATCCATGATGAATCTCTCCTTTTATTGAGCGGTATCTTAGAGGATTCAATATGCAGATCTTTCACAGTATTTGTCAGATTTATCCCTAATTATTTCATATCTCAATGCTACTATACAGGTTTTCTTTCCTACTTTCCAGTTTTTCAATACTAGCATATAGAAATATATTTTGTATATTTTGTAAATGTGTTTTGCATACATGGAAAAAAAATGCATATTTTGCTGTTGTTGGGTGGAGTTCTCTAAATGGCAATCAGGTCAAGCTGGTTTATACTGTTGCTCAAATCTTCTCTATTCCTGAGTCTTTTTGTCTATATGATCTATTGATTTACTGAGTGAGGGCTATTAAAAAATCTGACCATAATTATAGATTTATCTACTTATCTGTAGTTTTATCAGTTTTTGCTTCATGTATTTTGAAGTTTTGCTATTAGATGCATATATGACTCAATTTATATATCTTAATGAATTCAACCATTAATTACTAAATGATACATTATCTCAGTTTTAAAATCTACTTTGATATTTAAGAGCTACTCCATCTGTCTTATTATTAATGTTAGCATAGCTAATCTTTTATCATTTTACTTTTATCTATTTTTAAAATATATATATATGTTATATATAATATATATTATTAAATATATAGGTTTGTTTACCAAAAAAGGTTGGTTTTTTGGTTAAAAAAAAGGTTGGTTTACCAAAAAAAATTGCTTTTTAAAATAGAATATTTTTTATGATTCCATTTTTAACTCCATAGTTGAATAATTAGCTGTAACTGTTTTAATGTTTTAATGCTTGTTTTAGTGTTTATAATACATATCTTCTCAAAGACACCCTTTTTGGTGCTCTTTAATCCTTTTTATAGATTCAGATTTTATCTTGCTATCTGCATTTTCCTTCAAATAAATGTGCTTTAATATTTTTTTATAGTGTAAATATGTTGATGATTTTTTACTGTCTTAAAATATCTTTATTTGCCTTTGTTTTGATATATATTATTGCTAGACATAGAATACTAGGTTGACAGTTTTTCCTTTAAATACTATAAATACATCACTCCTCTGTCTTTCCGTTTGCCTAGTTTTTGATAAGAAAATTGCTTCCATTAAGTTTTTTTTTTTTTTTTAAACTTATCAGCATTTCTGTTGTGATGTGCCTCTTACAGTCTTCTTTCTTACTGTATGTGTTTATGTAGGTATCCATTGGTGTCCATTGAGCTTCTTGGTGCTACAGGTTACTATCTTATTATATTTGGAAAAATTTGGCCTATTTTGTTCAAATATGTTTTCATCCAAATCCTCTTTGAAAGACTCTAATTAAATATGTATTAGCTATCTTGATGCCACAGATACCTGATAATCTGTGCATGTTAAAAAAAATTATTCTCTTTGTGATTTATTTTTGATTGTTTCTTTAGTTATATCTCCATGTATACAACTTCTTAATTTAGTTTTGCAATTTCTAGCATCATTAATCCCATCCATTGTATTTTACACCTCACACATTCTACTTTTTCTCTAGAAGCCCAGTTAGGGTCTTCTCTACATTTGTTATTCTCTTATCATTGTTTTAAACATTTGGAATAGCTGTTATAACAACAGTTTAATGTCCTTTTCTGTTAATTTACCATCTGTGTCAGTCTGGGGGCAGTTTCAACTGATTGGTTTAGCATCTTATAAGTTGTTTATTGTTGTTTTTTTTTTTTGCATGCCTGGTCATTTTTTATCAGATACTTTACATTGTGAATCTTAATTTGATGGTACTAGATATTTTTTATATTCTCATAAATATTTTCAAGCTATATTCTGAAACAGTCAAAATTTTTAGAGACAATTTTATACTTTTGGTTCTTACTTTGAAGGCTTATTAAGCAGGACAAAGGTAGTGCCCAGTAGAAGACTAATTATTTCCTACTTCTGGGCAAAGATTGTTCTCAGAAATCTATCTACACACTGTGAAACTATAGCCTCTCTTTGAATAAAATAAAACATTTCATGACTTATTGGTTACAGAGCTGAAAGCAGCCAGTGGAGTCACAGATGACTAAGTTTTCAAGTCTGGCAGAATATAAATATATCAGTGATAAAACAGAAAAGTCACAAATCAGAGTCAGGGTAAAGTGTGCAAAAAAAAAGAAAACTAAAGTCTTAAAATGAGTACAATTCTGTATGCATGTCTTTTTGCATCTCACAGATGAAAACTGCAAGTATATGGTGTCTTCATCTGTCAGTTTTAGGAGTCATTTTCTTTGCTTTTTTTCTCCTTTTAATCTTAATTTTTTTTTCAAACATTCATCTAACATGCATTCTTCTGCCAAATACTATTTCCACAGCCATGTTAATGTGTGTATACTCTTTCAATTTTCGTAATTTATGGTTTTAAGTATGGCTGAAACAAGAGAGAGTTAAACAAGTTTTCCAAAATTCAGAGGCAAATGTTCAGTGTGAGAAACATACTGTATCCTGAAACTAATGAAAAAAGGCAAGACAAATTTAAAGGAGCATTCTTATTATAACTTGAACATTTAAGAGTGATCTAGAATAAGAAAAATTTTGAAGAAAAGCATCTAGCAAAATGTTTTTGCATAATTCCCATAATATAAGGAGCACTATACATAAAGTTATGTTTCTAACAAAGGCCAATATGCTTTCCTTAATCTGCTTAAGTCCTAGTAATTTAGTGATAATAGAGCATACTCAAATGGATGGGAAAATAGCACTGTCATCATCCACCAGTGCTATGTCATAAAATTCTAACATTTCTTAGGAAGAAAAAATATATCATCAAACATTAAAACCTTGGATAAAACTCATAATATGAAAGTTAATGCCTTAATGAAATATTAAAATTGCATCAGGAATTCTGTTCTGGCATTAAAAATAAACAATAACATATTTTTTCTAGTTGTGTTTTACTTCAATTCTTTAAAAATTAATTATTACCTCTTTAAATATTTGATTAAATTAGATTTTGATGAGCTATTATTGCACACAAAACATGTTATCATGTGTAAATTCTCATATTTCAATTTCTGATAAACATTGTCATGTTTAATTCTGTAATGACTTCTTTTTTTGTGTGTTTTTAGTTTTAGAAAATGGACATAACTAGAGCGTTTTCACTTTGAATATAAATATCTTATTAAGAAGATACATAAAGGTGAAAATTGTAACAATAATATCTGGTACTTCTGTAACATACATTGCTTGAATTTCTAACAAAGTCAATTATAATTGTACTTATGAATCATATCCTTTAAATTCCATATAACTATAAGGTATAAAGCATATAACCCAGCTGTCCACAGTATATACAGATTAAGTGCCAGATCAAACATTTCTGGTACCTATCTATTATCAATAAAATTGAAAAAACAAAACTTTTCAAGAAAAATATTCATGATTTGTACTATGTGAAAGTGAAAATGTTAGTTGCTCAATCATGTCCATCTCTTTGCAACTCCAGGGACTGTAGCCTGCCAGGCTCCTCTGTCCATGGAATTCTCCAAGCAAGAATACTGGAGTGGGCAGCACTTCCTCTGAAGGCTCAGACAGTAAAGAACCTGCCTGCAATGTGGGAGACCTGGGTTTGATTGCCTGGGTCAGGAAGATCTCCTGGAGAAGGATATGACAACCCACTCCAGTATTCTTGCCTGGAAAATTTCATAGACAGAGGACCAGCCGGGCTAAAGTTCACAGGGTCACAAAGAGTTGAACATAACCGAGAGACTTGCACTCTCACTCTTTCTGTACTGTGGTTCAATTTTCCTAGATTCAGAGTAAATTTTTGAGCCCATTATATGGTAAGCTTATACTAATGGCAAGATTATATATACCATATAAGTACTAGTTTCCCAAACTATACTTTTCATTTCAGATAACTATTTTAACACTTTTGGGGGCTCCAAAATCACTGCAGATGGTGATTGCAGCCATGAAAGTAAAAGATGCTTACTCCTTGGAAGGAAAGTGATGACCAACCTAGACAGCATATTAAAAAGCAGAGACATTACTTTGCCAACAAAGATCCGTCTAGTCAAGGCTGTGGTTTTTCTAGTAGTCATGTATGGATGTTAGAGTTGGACTGTAAAGAAAGATGAGCACTGAAAAATTGATGCTTTTGAACTGTGGTGTTGGAGAAGACTCTTGAGAGTCCCTTGGACTGCACAGAGATCCAACCAGTCCATCCTAAAGGAGATCAGTCCTGGTGTTCATTGGAAGAACTAATGTTGAAGCTGAAATTCCAATACTTTGGCCACCTGATGCGAAGAGCTGACTCATTGGAAAAGACCCTGATGCTGGGAAAGATTGAGGGCAGGAGGAGAAGGGGACGACAGAGGATGAAACAGTTGTATGGCATCACCGACTCAATGGACATGAGTTTGGGTAAACTCCAGGAGTTGGTGATGGACAGGGAGGCCTGGCATACTGGGGTTCATGGCATTGCAAAGAGTCGGACACAACTGAGCGACTGAACTGAACTGATCTTAAATGACTCATATTTTTCTTGAATTTGTGCAACTTTACCTGTTATTCAGTTTCAAGTGTCAGTCAGTGAGCTTTGTTAATTATACCTAAGAAGACAGCCAGAGGAAAATGTTAATCTGATTTATCTACATAAATCTTGCAGAAGAGGAAAGGAGTTGGTATGTTAGATTGAGGAATCAAGATATGAGAGCTCTTTTATTCAGACAAATCTTTGTCAGGGTCAGTTTCTCACATATCAAGGGAAAAACTATTATGATCCAATGATAAATGGCTCAGTTTTCTCCAAACTGAATCCACAATGTGTCTCTTACAGTTCCATAATCTATTATTACCAATCTTCCTCTCCAAACTATTTTTTAATTGCCTAGTTCTGACATCAGTACTATAATTTTTCTAACTCCTCAACTTGGAAATATTAGATTTGACATCTTACCCCTACTAGCTCTATCACATACCCTATACACACTGCATTGCCAAATATAGTGTAACAGATTCTTAGTGTACAACCCAACTCTATTTTTGTGAATAAATGCAGTCTTCCCAAGTGACTCAGTGGTAAAGAATCTGCCTACCAATGCAGGAGATGTGGGTGTAATCCTTGGATTGGGAAGATCCACTGGAGGAGGAAGTGGCAACCCACTCCAGTATTCTTGCCTGGAAAATTCCATGGTCAGAGGAGCCTGGTAAGCTGCATTTCATGGGATTGCAACAAGTTTGACATGACTGAGCAACTCACCATGTACACATGCCATAATCTACCGAAAAAGAAGCAAAGATAGGCAGCCATGTTGGAATTTTATCCCTCTGACTATAGTTTATTGGATCATGTATTGGCTAGTTAAACTGTATAATCAATAATCACTCCTTGAGAATGTAAAGTAACAGATATAGAAGTGTTCTCAACCACTGTGGTTCATGGAAACAAGATTTTACATTTTTCTAAATGTTCAATAGGAACTTAAAGTAGAGAAATTCAGTCTTGCTAAAAATGAGAATGGAGCAAAAGCATAGAGATAAACATGAAGGTCTTCCCTAAAAAATGAGGGTTCCAGTCCCACTTCAGGTACCCAAACCCATTGGACTTGCACAAGGAAGACAAGCCACTATAATATCTAGTGTTGAAAAATAACAGGGCTTACATCCAGGAGAGTCAGGGGACTGTAGGAAACCCATAACTCCACACTTAAAGGGCTAATACACAGCCCCATTTGCTCTCAGTGCAGAGGCAGCGGTTTATAAAGCACCTGGCACTCTAGCTGGTCTACCGAGGTCACCCCAGCATGCCCTTGGCTCACGCATACTCTAGCTCCAGAAATCCTGGTGAGATAGCTCCAGTGTGGCCCAGCACATCCTAGGAAAAACCTCAGTCCCTCCTGCTCCAGCTCCAGAAGTCCTGCCAAAGTAACTTTGGTCTTGTGCACACTGGGACACGCCTAGTACATGCCCACTCTAGCCACAGAAATCCTACTCCACTTGGCACCCACACCATCATAGAGGGTACTCCTAACAGGGCCAAATCTTCAAGACCAGGAAGGTAACTGTGTACCCTAAGTCATAAAAACAAACAGGAAGTCAAATAAAATGAGACTGAAAAACAGTCACAAATACAGGAATGAGATAAAAATTCCAGGACGGTAGGGGGCAATTTTAACCTCTGTTAAGTCTAATGAGCAGAGATAAATAATTTACCTGATCAAGATTCAAAGTAATAACCATACAAATGCCAACCAAACTTGGGGAAAAATGGAGGAACAAAGAATTTCAACAAAAGAGTTTTAAAAAAAATAGCTAATCCAAGATATTGAATATAACAATTCAAATGAAAAATACACTAGAGGGAGAGAAGGGTAGATTAGATGATACAAAAGAGTACAAAAGATAAGTGATCTGGAAGACAGAATAGTGAAAATGACCCAGTCAAAAAAATTTCTTTGCTAAAAGAAAAAAACAAAACTAAAAATCTGAGGACATTTTAAGGAACGTTTTGGGTTTCCCTGGTGGCTCAGCTGGTAAAGAATACACCTGCAATGTGGGAGACCTGGATTCAATCTGCATTCGATCCCTGGGTTGGGAAGATCCCCTGGAGAAGGGAAAGGCTACCCACTCCAGTATTCTGGCTTAGAGAATTTCATGGACTGTATAGTCCATGGGGTCACAAAGAGTCAGATACGACTGACTTTTACTTAGGACAATTTCAAGGAAACCAACATTTGAACTATAGGGGTCCTAGAAGTAGAAGAGAAGAAAGGGCAAAGTTACTTGAATATTAAGTATTCAAGTAAATTGCAAATGATCCCAACAAGGGGTTAATTTTAAAATTATACATAAAGCACAATAAAAAGTTCAATAAAAAAAGTAAGCAACTCTAGAGAGACATTTCTCCAAAGAAGGCATAAAGATGATCAACAGGCACACGAAAAGATGCAAATCAGTACTAATTATTAGAGAAATCCAAATCAGAATCACAATGAGGTATTATCTCACATTGATCATAATGCCCATCATCAAAAAAATCTACAAACAATAAGTGCTGGAGAGGGTGTGGATAAAAGGGAACCTTCCTATGTTGTTGGTGGGATTGTAAATTTGTATAGCCACAGTGGAGTATACTGTAGAGTTTCCTTAAAACATTAAATATAGTTACCATATGATTTAGCAATCCCACTCCTATGCATATTATCCGGAGAAAGCTATAATTAAAAAGACATGCCCTCTCCAATGTTTATAGCTTCACTATTTACAGCAGCCAAGACATGGAAACAGCCTAAATGCCCATTGATAAATGAGCGGATAAAGATGTTATATATATATATATATATATATATACACAATGGAATAGTATTTAGTCAACCACAAAAAGAATGAAATAATAGCACTTGCAGCAACATGAGGGATCTAGAGATTATCATACTATGTGAAGTAAGTTACGTGGAATATAAAAATAAATCATACAAATAAACTCATTTACAAGAAAGAGACAGACTCATAGTCATAGAAAATAAACTTATAGTTATCAAAGGGGAAAGGGGAGAGATAAATTAGGAATTTGAGATTAAAACATACACATTGCTATACATAAGATACTATAGTAACCAATGATGAAAAAGACTAAAAAAATTATATACACACATACACACACACACATATAAGTATAATCAACTGAATCACTTTGCCATACACCTGAAACTAACATAACATTGTAAATCAACTATATTTCAATTAAAGAAAAAAAAAAAAAGGCTGAATATTTTACTAACCTGAGAAGGGAAACAGATATCTACTCCAGAAAACTCAGATAATTTCAAACAAGATAAATTCAAAGAGATCAACAGCAAGATATATCATAATTAAAATAACAAAATTTAATGGCAAAGAGAATTTTAAAAGTAGGAAAAGAAAAACAATTAGTCACATACTAGGGAATCCCCATAACGATATCAGCTGACTTTTTAGCAGAAACCTTACAGACCAGAAGGAAGTGGCATTATATATATATATATATATATATCTCCAAAGTCTTTAGCCCAAAATTACTGAAACAGTCTCTTTTTTTTTAATCTTGCCATGACTTTTTGATGTTCATTTTAACCCATAATTAATCAGCAATTAATTTTTGTATGCACAGTGGGCATTCCTCTATGCCATATGCAGGGTCATTTGCCCCAAAATTTAATGAATCTATCCACTATTTGTAACTGTAATTTTCATTATTTTCTAAACTCTCACTTATGTAAAATAAATTTTATTTCTGTATTCTATTTCAAAATCTTTTCTTAAGTGTAAGTGTAGTCATTCAGTCATGTTCGACTCTTTGTGACCCTGTGGACTGTAGCCCACCAGGCTCCTCTATCCATGGGATTCTCCAGGCAAGAACACTGGAGTGGGATGCCATTTCCTTCTCCAACTGTAATTTTCATTATTTTCTAAACTTTCACTTATGTAATATCAATTTTATTTCTGTATTCTATTTCAAAATCTTTTCTTAGACATCACTAAACTTCAAAAATTTAATCAGTAATTAAATGAATTTAACCCTAAATCTATATAATTTTATTACTGAGATTTAAATGTAAGTTCAGAGTTCACTCTGTTTCTACAAAATATTTTCCCTTCTCCCTTTGATTCATTATTATGGTTTATTTCTTCTTAAGAAATTTAACTTTTAAGCAATTCTTTTCAGAATTCTGTATTGGTGTTATACCTTCTGACTTCTTAGGTGGCTAGTAAAGTTTTTCCTCTAAAATTTTCTATATTGTTCTTCGCTGAGTACTACTGCTCAGTGAGATTTTAACAGATGTTTCAAAGGGGAATGGAATATTATTGTCAAATCAATTGGGTAGGTGATTTTTTTTTTAATTAGTGCTAATAAATTAATGAATAACTTGCAGGATACAAACTTTATATATAAACCTGCTGCATTTCTATACACTAATAATAAATTGTCAGATATAAAGATTAATAAAAACAGTAACTTTATAATTACATCAACAAGAATAAAATAGGAATAAATTTAGCCAAGGAAGTAAATAACCTGTGCTCTGAAAAAAAGACATTAATGACAGAAATTAGAGACGAACAAATAAATGGAAATATATAGTATATTCATTGATTGAAAGAATATTATGAAAATGTCGATACTACTTAAATCTGTAGAGTCAATGCAATCCCTGTCAAAATCCATGTGAAATTTTTCATAGAAATAAAGTAATCCTAAAACTTGTGTGGGAACACAAATGATTTTGAACAAGTAAAGAATTTATGAGAAAGAAAAACAAATCTGGAGTTATCATGCTCCTGATTTCCAACTATATTATGAAGCTATAATAATTTAAACAATATGGCACTAACATAGGCAGACCTATAGAAGAATAGAATAGAAAACCCAGAATTGATGCTTACTTATATGGCCAATTAATCTACAGCAAAGGAGGAAAGGATATAAATGAGGAAAAGACAGCTTTTTTCGTAAGTAGTGTAAGGAAACCTGGATGGATACATGTAAAAGAATAAAAATGGACCATTTTCTAACACCATATACAAAAAATAAGCTCAAAATGTATTGAAGACTTAAATGTAAGATTTGAAATCATAATACTTCTAGAAGAAAACATAACAAACACACTCTTTGACATTGATCTTGGAAACATTCTTTTGGATCTGTTGCTTTGGGATAAGACAGAAAAAGCAAAAATAAATGAGATGGCAACCCACTCCAGCATTCTTGCTGGGAAAATTCCAAGGAGAGAGGAGCCTGGCCAGCTACAATCCATGGGGTCAAAAAGAGTCTGACGCAACTGAGCAACTGAGCATGTTCACATGCACTATGGAAAAGATTATTGAAGAAATTGTAGCAAAACAGAAATGGAGAAAAGTGTGAAATTATGCAGTCCCAGAAGAATAGAGAATAAATCTCAATTCCTAATTTTATAATCCCTGATCTCAGTCCTCATTGAAGTCCAGATATGCTTCCTGATTTGGAGTGAAAAGGATGCTGTTGTAACCTTGTGTTAAATTCCCACCAACCTTGGTGACTGAGCAAGTTAATGAAGGCCTCACAGTGTAAGGCCTTGATCCCCCACTACAAACAAAAACACTAATCTAAACCTAGGATAATAATGTTGAACAAAAATATAGTTCATATCTCCTGAACTGGGGATTTAGTGAGGAGAGTACTATATATTAATCCTATTTAATAATTTTCTAATAATTAATGGAGATAAGGACAGCAAAGTAAAATATCATCTTTCTGTGTTTGTACAAAGAAAATTGGTAGTAGCCCAGCATCAGGAAAGGCTTCTGTGGGGAAATTGCAATTCACCTGATATCTGAACAGTAGATCAGATGTAAAGAGAGGGAGAGGAGCTTAGAAATATTTTAGGAAAAAGAAAACAAAGCATATACACAATTCCTTAAATTATAGAGAAACCCAAATGACGTAGGAACTAAGGTCAGACAAATAAGGCTGGAGCAAAATCATAAGCAAGAGGTGAGAAAGATGTTGTTAGAAAGATATCCAGGTTTAGATAACACATTGAAAGGCAGTTAAGAATTTGGATTTTATCTAAGAATAATGGAATACAGAAGAAGGAATTATAAGCAATGATTTGGCATCATATAACCACTTTAGTATTTTGAACAGATTATTCTGCCTGCTATTTGAGACAGGATTGGTGAAGAATCAGAATGGTTGTGGTGGACAAATTAGTTGGCAGTTGTACTCTCAGTTAAGCAATGGTATTAGTTTTGACTTGGGCTCTGCATTTTGGTAGAGGAAATGGAGAAATGTTTAGGAGAAAAATGACTTGATGATGATTTGTATATAAAAGTACAAGAAAGATTGAAATTGTAGATGATTCAGAGATTTATAGATGAGCATCTAAATTGAGGGTGGTAATGCTCACTGAGATATTCTGAAGTTTGCCAGTTTGGGAAGAAGTGTGTGGTAAAGAAATAGGTGGATAAATACTCCTAAGTTAGCAATTAGATACGCTGAATTTGGAATACTTTTACATTTTGAGCCAGCAGCTGATTAGACCTCTCATAGGAGAAGTCTGGTGGAGATAGAGACTGAGAAGCATCAGTATATAGAGACAGTCATGCACCCATGGGCAGAGATGAAATTTTTAAGGGATAAAATAAAAATGAATGGATAAGAAGATCTTGTACTAAAAGAGGAATAATTCCTCAATTTCGTGCTTAGAGAGGTAAGGAGAGCCTGAAAAACATAGCATCCTGGGTGAATCTCTTGGAGAGCAGTTGAATCATGAAGTCAAATAAAGGTGTTCACAGAAACAGGGTTCTCAAGGAAGAAAGGTACTTAAAATATATGCACTGAATTGTATGATATTGACATTGCTGTTTCATGTAATAAAAAGGGCAGAGACTAAGTTGGAAGGGATGACAGAGGCCAAGAGGTGCAAGTAGGAATGGATAAATATTGAGCTTTCTTTCTACTTGTTACATTTTCCTGTAAAGATGTGTTGTATTGTGGTGACTAGAGGAAAGAGGACCTTTCTGTCCTCCAGTTGAATGTCACTTTGATGTCAACTCTCTAATTCCTCTGAGTATATGATGTTATAATACAGCCATTTTGATTAAACTTGTTGAAAGTGGCTGTTAGAATGTTTCCAAATGTTTTCTTTGCAAGTAGTGCACCCAGCAGGGAGACTAACCCCATGGCTCCTTTCACCCCATCCTTGAAACTGAGTTATCCCTGAATCTCACTCCACTTTCAAATCTGTCCCCTCCCTTACTGAGTTCTCAGGGCATTGCTTAAACCATTTCATTCGTTAGCTCAGGATGGTACTCTGGAAGAAAGTGCCACTATTCTTATAAATGCTTAATGTAATGACTTAAGAAGCACTCAAATTTCATAAATACAGAGGCAAAATGTATTCTTAGTTTTTGCACATCACCCAGAACATATTCTCAGATACGGGGTGGTATATCTATTAGGAATTAATAACATTGCTGAGGGTCTAGGGTAGTTATCTAAAAGTTTCCATCTCCTTTATTTTTGTGTATAAAAGGATACACATTACTTATAATTGATTATAAAGAACAAGGATACATTTAAATTATGTCAAATAATACAATTTAGTCCAAGCATATGCATGTGTGGGATAGCAGGAGGAGTTAAACATATAAGAAATATGAGTGTGGGTCTGGATTATGAGGCTTCGGCCATTGGAGTCCCTAGATCTTATCTCTAGGCCCCCAGTTATTCCCAGTTTCTTAGTTACTATGTGTGTGTTTGTGTGTCGGCTGCCCCATTCACTCTTATTTTAGTTATCTTCTTACCCAGTGTTTACTGTGTATGTTTATGTTCTACTTCATAGTTCTTTGAACTTACCTGTAGTTTCTGCTTTCTCATAAATTCTGACTGCCTGTGACCCAATCAGAGTCCATACAGTGCTGCTATTACGACACTTTAACTTTTAATGCAAATGGATATCCTCATCCTTCTTTGCACATTTGCTATTCAGATAGCAGTGTGGTCTGGAATCTAATTGGTTGAGTTTATTGTTTTGAGACAAATCATAATGTAAAATTTCTGCCATTCTATTGTTCAATTCCACATGGATCATATGGAAAAATCATTCTTCAGCAGGGCAGTTGGCTATGAAAACTTCTTGAGAAGATCCTGTGTTGGCAGAGATAATTTAGTTAATATTTACAGGTACAAAAAGACTCTTTGATAGGTTAGGTGATATAAACCAATGGTGCATACTCAATTCCTGGCTATATAACTGAGTCACTTGGAAGACATTTTAGGAACACTAATTCTGAAACCACAGTAGACTAAATGTGTTCAAATTTATTAATAGATTCAATAAATATTTGTTGTTGTTCAGTAGCTCAGTTGTGTCTGACTCTTTGTGACCCCATGGTTTGCAGCATACCAGGTTTCCCTGTCCTTCACTATCTTCCAGGGTTTGCTCAAATTCATATCCATAGCTTTGGTGATGCCATCTATCTATCATATCTAATCCCTTGAATCTGTCACTTCCATTGTATAAACTTAAGGGATTTGATTTAAGTCATAGCTGAATGGACCAGCTTTTTTCTCTACTTTCTTCAATTTAAACCTGAATTTTACAATAAGGAGCTCCTGATTGGAGCGACAGTCAGCTCCTGGTCTTGTTTTTGCTGACTATATAGAATTTCTCTAGATTTGATTGCAAAGAATATAATCAGTCTGATTTTGGTATTAACCATCTGGTGATGTTCATGTGTAGAGTTGTCTCATGTTGTTGCAGGAGGGTGTTTGATGTGACCAGTGCGTTCTCTTGGCAAACTCTGTTAGCCTTTGCCCTGCTTTATTTTATACTCCAAGACCAAATGTGCCTGTTACTCCAAGTATCTCTTGACTTCCTATTTTTGCATTCAGTCCCCTGTGATGAAAATGACATCTTTTTTGTTTGTTTGGTGTTAGTTCTAGAAGGTCTTGTAGGTCTTCACAGAACTGTTTGACTTCAGCTTCTTTGGCATTAGTGGTTGGGCATAGACTTGGATTTCTGTAATGTTGAATGGTTTGCCTTAGAAACAAAGATCATTCTGTCGTTTTTGAGACTGCACCCAGGTACTGCATTTTGGATTCTTGTTGACTATGAGGACTACTTCATTTCTTCTCAGGGATTCTTGCCTACAGTAGTAGATATAATGGTCATCTGAATTAAATTTAGCCATTCCCATCCATTTTAGTGCACTCATTCCTAAAATGTCCGTATTCACTCTTGCCATCTCCTGCTGTCCACCATGACCGTCCATCTTGGGTGGCCCTTTATGGTACAGCTCATAGATTCCCTGAGTTACACCGGGCTGTGATCCATGTGATCATTTTGGTTAGCTTTCTGTAATTGTGGTTTTCATTCTGGAGGCTGTGGGATTATAGTTCTTGCTTCCTGATGGGAGGGATTGGCTGTGGGGAAAACTGGGTCTTGCTCTGGTGGGCAGAGTCATGCTCTTTAAATCTGTAATCCAATTGTCTGCTGATAGGTGGGGCTATGCTGCCTGCCTGTTAATTGACTGACCAGAGGCGATTCAATCCTGGAATCTGCAGGCAATTCAATCCTGTGACCTCCAAAACAGACTTATGCCAGAGCCTTCCTGGACTGCTGCTGCCAGGGCCCCTGTCCCCACAGTATGCCCCTGCTGATCCAAGCCTCCACAGAAGATCCTCAAACTCTCACAGGCAGGTCTGGCTCAATTTCTTGCAGGGTCCCTGCTCTCTTCCTCTGGGTCCTTTTGCACACAAGATTTTTGTTTGTGCCCACCAAGAGTCTCTGTTTCCCTCAGTCCTGTGGAATTTCTGTAATCAAATCCCACTAACATTCAAAGTCAGAATCCCGGAGAATTTCTAGTCTCTTTGCCAGATTGCCAGGTTGGGAAGTCTGATGTGGGGCCTAGAACATTTGCAACAGAGCAAGAACTTCTTGTTATCATTGTTCGCCAGGTTGGAATAACTGATGTAAACTTTTTCTTTAAGGGAAATTCATGGTACGCCAGTGGGAAAGTGGCAATTCTTAAAGAATGAGTCTTTAAAAATGTGAAAAGCATACCTTCAAATAACTTGTTCTTTGAACCTTGAGGGCTGTTTCAAAATCTATGAAGCTTATTCACCACTGGGGCAGATTGAAAGGATTCTAAAGGTGTTTGCCAACTTCTCCCTACTTTTGGACATCACTCTCAGCCCTGACTAGCAGGGACACGCCCTTCAGCTGCTCCACATGGCTGGATGATATGCTGGGCACCTCAGTTACCTTCAGCTGTCGCAGCGTGTTGCTCAAAGTGCCGTCCGGGGGCAGGGCAAAGTCGCCTGCTGGAGTTACCAGAAAGGAGAGCTGGGGAAGGCTGGAGCCAAGGTTGGAGGACACCCAAGAGCATGGACTCTCGGGCCTCGCTGCTGCCACTGGCTGCCCTGGGGCCAATTTGCCGCCCACATGGCTTGCCACCTGGTCAAGCTCTGGCCCCTGCCTTTCCCCACCTCTGGCTCCTTGGCATTTATGTCCAGCCCCAACAAGTCTGGTTGCTCAGAGAGGGGCAAGCAGTGCTTTGCAGTCTCCCGCCCCACTGTGCCAGTTACTCGGGACACTGGTCACTACCCTGTGACCGCCTCCTCCAAGATCTCTGCAAATCTACTTCCTGGGCCACCGCTGCTTCAGGCCACTGAAGGCCATGTTACCATGAAAAAGAATAGATACATGTATATGTATAAGTGAATCACTTTGCTGTCCACCTGAAGTTAACACAGTATTATTAATCAACTATACTGCAATATAATAAAAATATGTAAAAAATAAAATCCCTTCAAAAATAAAATAACTTGTTAATGAAAATACAATATAAAGAGATGTACATATGATAATATACATGTTTCAATGCCATTCTCCCATATCATCCCACTCTCTCCCTCTCCCACAGAGTCCAAAACACTGTTCTATACATCTGTGTCTCTCTTGCTGTCTCGAAAACAGGGTTATCATTACCATCTTTCTAAATTCCATATATATGCACGCTAAAGAAGCTGAAGTTGAACAGTTCTATGAAGACCTACAAGACCTTTTAGAACACCCAAAAAAGATGTCCTTTTCATTATAGGGGTCTGGAATGCAAAAGTAGGAAGTCAAGAAACACCTGGAGTAACAGGCAAATTTGGCCTTGGAGTACAGAATGAAGCACGGGCAAAGGTTAATAGAGTTTTGCCAAGAGAACGCACCGGTCATAGCAAACACCCTCTTCCAACAACACAAGAGAAGACTCTACACGTGCACATCACCAGATGGTCAACACCAAAATCAGTTTGATTATATTCTTTGCAAACAAAGATGGAGATGCTCTAGACAGTCAGCAAAAACAAGACCAGGAGCTGACTGTGGCTCAGATCATGAACTCCTTATTGCCAAATTCAGACTAAAAGTAGGGATAACCACTAGACCATTTAGGTATGACCTAAATCAAATCCCTTATGACTATACAATGGAAGTGAGAAATAGATTTAAGGGACTAGATCGGATAGATAGCCTGATGAACTATGGACGGAGGTTCATGACACTGTACAGAAGACAGGGATCAAGAATATCCCCATGGAAAAGAAATGCAAAAAAGCAAAATGGTTGTATGAGGAGGCCTTACAAATAGTTGTGAAATGAAGAGAAGTGAAAAGCAAAGGAAAAAAGGAAAGATATTCCCATTTGAATGCAGAGTTCCAAAGAATAGCCAGGAGAGATAAGAAAGACTTCTTCAGCGATTAATGCAAATAAATAGAGGAAAACAACAGAATGGGAAAGACTAGAGATCTCTTCAAGAAAATTAGAGATACCAAGGGAACATTTCATGCAAAAATGGGCTCAATAAAGGACAAAAATGGTAGGGGCCTTACAGAAGCAGAAAATATTAAGAAGAGGTGGCAAGAATACACAGAAGAACTGTACAAAAAAGATCTTCATGACCAGATAATCACATTGGTGTGATCATTCACCTAGAGCTAGAGACATCCTGGAATGTAAAGTCAAGAGGGCCTTAGAAAGCATCACTACAAACAAAGCTAGTGGAGGTGATGGAATTCCAGTTGAGCTATTTCAAATCCTAAAAGATGATACTGTGAAAGTGCTTCACTCAATATGCCAGCAAATTTGGAAAACTCAGCAGTAGCCACAGAACTGGAAAAGGTCAGTTTTCATTCCAATCCCTAAGAAAGGCAATCCCAAAGAATGCTCAAACTACCACACAATTGCACTCATCTCACACGCTAGTAAGGTAATGCTCAAAATTCTCCAAGACAGGCTTCAGTAATACGTGAACTGAGAACTTCCAGATGTTTAAGCTCGAAGGAACCAGAGATCAAATTGCCAATATCCACTGGATCATCAAAAAAGCAAGCGAGTTCCAGAAAAACATCTATTTCTGCTTAATTGGCTATGCCAAAGCCTTCGACTGTGTGGATCACAATAAACTGTGGAAAATTCTGAAGGAGATGGGAATACCAGACCACCTGACCTGCCTCTTGAGAAACCTGTTTGCAGGTCAGGAAGCAACAGTTAGAATTGGACATGGAACAACAGACTGGTTCCAAATAGGAAAAGGAGTACGTCAAGGCTGTATATTGTCACCCAGCTTATTTAACTTATATGCAGAATACATCATGAGAAATGCTGGGTTGGAATAAACCCAAGCTGGAATCAAGATTGCCGGGAGAAATATCAACAACCTCAGATAGGCAGATGACAACACCCTTATGGCAGAAAGTGAAGAGGAACTAAAAAGCCTCTTGATGAAAGTGAAAGAGGAGAGTGAAAAAGTTGGCTTAAAGCTTAACATTCAGAAAACTAAGATCATGGCATCTGGTCCCATCACCTCATGGGAAATAGATGGGGAGACAGTGGAAACAGTGTCAGACTTTATTTTTGGGGGCTCCAAAATCACTGCAAATGGTGACTGCAGCCATGAAATTAAAAGACACTTAGTCCTTGGAAGGAAAGTTATGACCAACCTAGATAGCATATTAGAAAGCAGAGATATTACTTTGCCAACAAAGGTCCATCTGGTCATGGCTATGGTTTTTTCAGTGGTCATGTATGGATGTGAGAGTTGGACTGTGAAGAAAGCAGAGCGCCAAAAAATTGATGCTTTTGAACTGTGGTGTTGGAGAAGACTCTTGAGAGTCCCTTGGACTGCAAGGAGATCCAACCAGTCCATCCTGAAGGAGATAAGTCCTGAGTGTTCATTGGAAGGACTGATGCTGAAGCTGAAACTCCAATACTTTGGCCACCTCATGCGAAGAGTTGACTCATTGGAAAAGACCCTGACGCTGGGAGGGATTGGGGGCAGGAGGAGAAGGGGACGACAGAGGATGAGATGGCTGGATGGTATCACCGACTTGATGGGCAGGAGTTTGACTAAACTCCAGGAGTTGGTGATCGACAGTGAGGCCTGGTGTGCTGCAATTCATGGGGTCGCAGACAGCCGGACATGACTGAGTGACTGAACTGAACTGAACTGATACTGTATTGGTGTTTTTCTTTCTGGCTTACTTCACTCTGTATAATAGGCTCTAGTTTCATCCACCTCATTAGAACTAATTCAAATGTATTCTTTTTAATAGCTGAGTAATATTCCATTGTGTATAGGCACCACAGCTTTCTTATCCATTCATCTGCCAGTGGACATCTAGATTGCTTCCATGTCCTAGCTGTGGTAAACACTGCCACGATGAACATTGGGGTACACGTGTCTCTTTCAGATCTGGTTTCCTCAGTGTGTATGCCCAGCAGCAGGATTGCTGGGTCATATGGCAGTTTTATTTCCAGTTTTTTAAGGAATCTCCACACTGTTCTCCATAGTGGCTGTACTAGTTTGCATTCCCATCAACACCCTCTCCAGCATTTATTGCTTGTAGACTTTTGGATAGCAGCCGTTCTGACTGGCGTGTAATGGTACCTCATTCTGGTTTTGATTTGCATTTATATGTGAAATGAATCTTCAGTACAAGTTCAATGCATGATACAGGATACTCAGGGCTGGTGCACTGGGATGACCCAGAAGGATGGGATGGGGAGGGAGGAGGGTTCAGGATGGGGAATACATGTACACGCATGGCAGATTCAAGTCAGTGTATGGCAAAACCAATACAATGTTGTAAAGTAAAATAAATAAATTAGCTAATAAAAAAAAAAGATGTACAGTAGACCCTTGAACAATATAGATTTGAACTGTGCAGATTCACCTATACAGACTTTTTTTTTTCTCCAACAGTAAATACTACAGTGGGCTTCCCTGATAGCTCAGACAGTAAAGAATCCACCTGCAATGCAGGAGACCTTGGTTTGATCCCTGGGTTGGGAAGATCCCCTGGAGAATAGGATGGCTACCCACTCCAGTATTCTTTCCTGAAGAATTCCATGGACAGTGCTTATGTGCTCAGTTGCTGGGTTGTGTCCGACTCTTTGAGACCCTACAGACTGCAGCCCACAAGGCTCCTCTGTCCATAGGCTTTTCCCAGCAAGCATACTGGAGTGAGTTGCCATTTCCTCCTCCAGGGGAGCTTCCCCACCCAGGGATTGAATTTACATCTCCTCTGTTTCCTGCATTGGCAGGTGGATTTTTTAACCACTGAAATACTAAATTATTATTATCCAATTTGCAATTGGTTTAGTCTATAAATGCAAAACTATAGACACTGGGGAATCTGAGATACAGAGGAACCCATTAAGGAAGACTGACTAAAAATAATACACAAATTTTTTACTTTGAACAACATTGTAGCCCCTAGCCCCTGCATTGTTCTAGGATCAACTGTAAACTTGGAAAACTGCGACATCAAAAATGTAAACAATAGTGGGGGAGGAAAAAGCTTTACAGTAAATTGAAGTCAGAATGGGGAAATGTTTGGAATTTCTCATTACTTAACATAGATTGTCTAATTTTTAGAACTCATTCTAGCTCCATAAATTACTCTATCAATTTAGTTAGATAAAGTTTCTGGAAAAAGAGGTTGAAATTGAGATTCCTGTTGAGGCTCTTACGAAGCAAAAGAATAAAGAAAAGTATTTTGATATTTGAGTTTATTAGGTTGAACCATATATGATTACTGAGGCAATCATTTTTGTCCTACTAAACTAGCAATTCTATGTGATTTGCGGTGGTTTGTCCTTGAAAAATTCTCTTAATTTACTTTTTTATTCACTGAGAAAAATACTGAGGTAACCTGATATTTCATTAGATATATAACTGAGCTCATCCTGATACCGCATGAAGAATTTGTATTAGTCATAAGAAATAACTTACAGTTACTTTCATTAATTGGTGTAATTTATAAATTTTGAAAGATGTTATCTATTGCCTAGACCTTCAGTTGACATTGTACATGGATTTCATCCTAAGTTTAACTTAAAGTATAATATTTGGGAAGTCCAGAATGAAGCGAGCTGGTTTGTTTGGGAAAAGATTTACCAATCACCCTCTGAAATCAATAACAGAAGTGAAAATCCCTTTAAAATATCTCTGAAACCAAGTTTAATTGCTCAGAAAAGTCCATAGTTGAAATTCTTCCTCTGTCTAAACCCAAAACAGTAGGCAACCTAATTTGAAGACATTTGCCACATCGGAGGCAGAGTCCAAATATGTCAGATATGTCAGATTTTGAAGCAGCATACTTATATTCCACTCACACATAAATTTTCAAATAATAATATACCAGAAGCATGTAATGAGTAGTCTAGAAGATTATTCAGATCATTAGCAAGTGGTTGTGCTGTTCTAATGAGACATTGCCAAGGATAGGGATGTAATCTTTGATTCTTTTGCATATATCATAGAGATTATAGATTAAGGGATAAAAAAGTTTCATAGGGGAAAAAAAGAGAAAATTGCTCCACTTCATCATGTAAACACAATAGTGGCAATTAGGTTCAGTTCAGTTCAGTCACTCAGTTGTATTCGACTCTTTGCGACACCATGAATCCCAGCACGCCAGGCCTCCATGTACATCACCAACTCCCAGAGTTTACCCAAACTCATGTCCATCGAGTCGGTGATGCTATCCAGCCATCTCATCCTCCGTCATCCCCTTCTTCTCTGCCCCCAATCCCTCCCAGCATCAGGGTCTTTTCCAATGAGTCAACTCTTCGCATGAGGTGGCCAAAGAACTGGAGTTTCAGCTTCAGCATCAGTACTTTTAATGAATACCCAGGACTTATCTCCTTTAGGATGGACTGGTTGGATCTCCTTGCAGTCCAAGGGACTCTCAAGAGTCTTCTCCAACACCACAGTTCAAAAGCATCAATTAATGTTCCTATAAAAATGAATTATGTAATGATTTCAAGTATATTATAATAATAGAGTGTATAGTAATTGCTGAACTTAAAAAAGGAAGAGTGATAAACAGATGCATATCTTTGGCCTGTATTTTACAAAGGAACAATGCTTAAACTCTAAAGCTAAAAGATAGTATCAGGAGTTGGAGTAATTTCTTTCATTATGAACCAAGTTGCAACAACATTTCTTTATATTCCTTTTAAGCTAGAGTCATCAAAATTGGTCCTTATTTATTCATTCAACTGTTAACTAATAGTTATCAAAATTTAAAGAAATTGTTTCAATCTCTCTTCATAACCATCATAGAGAATAGAAACAGCTACTACTGATTTATAGGGAAGTCTACAAGCAAATAATTTCCACCAAGGTGACAAATTGCAAATAGTAAAGTCAAATATTCATGTCCTTGGACTTCAACTCAAATATGGTGCTTCTTCCTGTCTTTCACATTTCATTTTCTTATTGCAGTAGTTTTTGCTATTTTAAGTAGTTGGACAGACATCCGCTTTTTTCTTATTCAATCATCCATTTTTTTCTTATTCAATCTCTATTAAAAATATTCCATTATAAAGAACAAAATAAAAATTGTTGCATCTTTCTTAATCTACCACTTCATAATAGGATCACTATCTCCCATTACTTTTCCCAGAACATGATTATTAGCTTAAGATTATAGCTTAAAGACCTGGTTTGAGTTGTCACAATAAAAGTCTTCTATTATACTCTGTCCCCATCTGTTGTTTTTGCTGTTTTAGAACATTTTATGGTAAAGGGAGGGCCTTCACTTTTTAAACAATATCCATCAAATTTAATATTGTTCACATTTGGTTCTTGGTAGTAGATTTTAAAGAGAAGAGGATAAGGATAACCATACTGTGTCTGGAATAAGTTTTATAAGCTGTTTAGAGAGTCAAGAGCAATGTCATTTAAATGTATTATTGTAGCCCATAGAACACCTAGGGTGATTTAGCATTGGAGGATGACTTAGCCTTGGTATCTTACTCCAAATTGTGAGGAGTTCAATGGCATCTCCCCTGAGTTCTACAAACTCCCAGGGCCTTTGGTTCTCATGATCCCATTTGGATTGATTCCAGTTGTTAAAACTGTAAACTTTTGTTTCTATACATGTCAATTCCCATGGCTAATTTCCACTCTTTACTAGGTGCTGAAATCAAGACATGGAATGCAACTTCTTTTGCTTTATTTCCCTTTGTACAATTTACAGAGATTATTTGTGTGTGTTGGTGGAGGGGTGTCTTTATTAAAGGTTTGGGAAGATGATAGAGAAGTAAATGACAAAGAGGGCAAAAAAAATAAGATATTCTTAGAAGTCTTTTGATCTCACCCCAACACCAGTGACTATATCTCTTTATAAGCTATACATAGATTATATTATGTCCATTTTCCTGCTTCCATTTTCTCCTTCTATCCTCCAAATTCCTCTTTTCTAGTGCAAAGTAATAAATATCCATCTTTTTCTTCTCACAAACTATTACTTTCAAGTTACCATCTGTATTAAAAGTAGTGTGTGTTTTCCTTCAAATTGAACTCCCCCTCTAAGAAAAACTATGGTACAATGATGTCTTCTCATATGGTTATAGAGTTTGACCAGCAGGGTGTGTGTGTGTGTGTGTGTGTGCGCGCGCGCGCATGTGTGGATTGTTTAATAAGTTGCCAACATATTAATTGTGGAAGTTTATAAAATCCCATGGACTGAGGAGCCTGTCAGGCTACAGCCCGTAGCGTTGCAAAGAGTCAGACACGACTGACTGACTTCACTTTCACTTTTCACTTTCATAACAAAATTCTGTATTTCAGCTTCTTTTGAAAAGTTGAAGCTCAGGCAACACCAATCCACCATATTTGCATGAGAACAGTTACATTAAATAGCGGACTGCTGCTGACTGGCCTTCTTAGGAGGATACCTTTTCAGATTTTACAGAGATCTCACCATTCTCTGTCTTCCAGGAGGACTCTTTCAATTAAATGGTTGACCTTTATAGGCTTATCAATTTACATGACCTAGTTTAGAACCATTGCTAAAATGATTATACCTGTGAAATGTTTGTAACTAGGAAATAAAGAATGGAAATGACTCAATCTGTACAAATTTGGTTAAGTCATTGTAAAGAGAATAAACTGGAAAATGAGTGATAATTGATAGATCTTCAAGTACTGCTTATATCAAGAATACATTGAATCTCTAGATGGCAATGTATGTAGTATAGTCATTATAACAATATTGACTCTTCCAATCCAAGAACACTGTACATCTTTACATCTGCTTGTGTCATCTTTGATGTCTTTCGTCAGCATCTTACAGTTTTTAGAGTACAGATCTTTTTTCTCCTTAGGTAGGTAATTTTTTTTTTTTTTTTTTGATGTAATGGTAAATGGGATTGTTTCTTTCATTTGTCTTTCTACTCTTTTGTTGTTAGTATACAGAAATGAAACAGATTTCTGTGTATTAAATCTGTACCCTGAAACATCACTGAATTCCTTGATGAGCTCTGGTAGTCTTCTGGTAATATCCTTAGGACTTTCTATGTATAGTATTATGTCATCTGCAGACAGTGACGGTTTTACTTCTTCTATAATTTGAATTCTTTTATTTACTTCTCATCGCTGATTGCCATGACTAGGACTTTCAAAACCGTTTTGAATAAAAGTGGCAAGACTGGACATTCTTGTCTTATTCTTAACCTTTGAAGAAATGCTTTCAGCTTTTCACCATTGAGCATGATGTTAGCTGTAGGTTTGTCATATATGGCCTTTATTATGTTTATTTATGTTCCCTCTATGTCCATTTTCTGGAGGGTTTTTTTTTTTTTTTTTTTTTTACCATAAATGAATGTTGAATTTTGTCGATAGCTTTCCTTGCATC
The DNA here is from genome assembly GCF_033118175.1 of Dama dama. NCBI lineage: Eukaryota > Metazoa > Chordata > Mammalia > Artiodactyla > Cervidae > Dama > Dama dama. The sequence goes on from NC_083713.1 coordinate 52,889,416, forward strand.
TATTAAGATGATCATATGGTTTTTATTCTTTTGTTTGTTGATGTGATGTATGATGCTGCTTTGTGAATATTGAAAAATCCTTACTTCCCTGGGGTAAAGCCCATTTGATTATGGTGTGAACCTTTTAATGTATTGTTGGATGCAGATTGCTATTATTTTGTTGAGGATTTTGTATTATGTTCATCAATGATATTGACCTATAATTTTCTGTTTTTATGATATCTTTGTCTAGTTTTGACATCAGGGTGATGATACCTTCATAGAATGAATTTGGAGATGTTCCTTCCTCTGCAATTTTTTGGGAATAGTTTTAGAAGCATAGGTGTTATATCTCTATATATTTCATAGAATTTGCCTGTGAAGTCATCTGGCCCTGGACATTTATTTGCTGGAAGTTTTAATCACAGTTTCAATTTCAGTACTTGTGATTGTTCTATTCATAGTTTCTATTCCTGGTTCAGTTTGGGGAGATTATACCTAAGAATTTGTCCATTTCTTCTAGGTCATCCATTTTATTGGCATAGTTGCTTGCAGTATAGTCTCCTGTCATTCTTTGTATTTTTATGGGATCCATGGTGACTTCTCTTTTTTCATTTCTTTTATTGATTTGGAGCCTCTCTCTCTCTTCTTTTCTTATTTTTGGATGAATCTCACTAAAAGTTTATCAATTTTGTTTACCTTTTCAAAGAACCAGCTTTGTTTCATTGATCTTTTCTATTTTCTTGGTCTTTTTGCCATTTATTTCTGCTCTCATCTTTATGATTTCTTTTCCTCTGCTTTGAGTTTTATTTGTTCTTTCTCTGGTTACTTTAGGTATAAGGTTAGGTTATTTTGAGATTTTTCTTGTTTCCTAAGGCAAAATTGTGTTGCTGTGAACTTCTCTCTTAGAACTGCTTTTGCTGAGTTCCATAAATGTTGGATCATTAGCTCTATTTTCATTAGTCACTCTGCATTTCTTGATTTCCTCTTTGATTTCTTCAATGATCTGCTGGTTATTTAGTAGTGTATTTGTGTTTGTATGTTTTACAAATCTTTTTCTTGTAGTTTATTTCTAATCTCATAGCTTTCTGCTTGGAAAAGATGCTTGGTATGATTTTAATTTTCTTAAATTTACTGAGGCCCACTTTGTGGCTCAATGTGTGATCAGTTCTGGAGAATATTCCATGTGCACTTGAGAAGATTGTGTATTCTGCTGCTCTTAGATGCTTTTGGAATCCTCTATAAATATCAACTAAGTCAATCTAGGCTAAAGGGTCATTTAGGTTTGTGTTTCCTCTTTGATTTTCTCTCTGGATAATCTATTGATAAAAGTAGGGTGCTAAAGTCCCCCACTATTACTGTGCTACTGTCTATTTCTCCTTTCATGACTGTTATTAGTATCTGTCTTATGTACTGAGGTGCTCCTATGATGGGCACATACATATTTGCAATTTATCTTCTTAGATCATTCTCTTGATCAACATGTAATGTCCTTCTTTGTCTCTTGTAACACCTTTACTTTAAAGTTTACTTTGCTTGATATGTGTCTTGTCACTCCAATTTTCTTTTGATTTCCATTTGCATGGGATAACTTTCTCCATCCCCTCACTTTCAGTCTGAAGTGAATCTCTTGTAGATAGCATGTATATGTATGTCTTGCTTTTGTATTCATTCATTCAGTCAAAGTCTTTTGGTTGGAGCAATTAATCATTTATGTTTAAGGTAGTTATCAATATGTTTGTTCTCATTGCCATTTTCTTAATTGTTTTGGACTTGTTTTTGCAGGTCTTTTTTTCTACCCTTCCTCTTTTATTCTCTTCTACCCTTCTTCTTTTATTCTCTTCTCTTGTAATTTAATGACTAACTTTAATTGTGTTTGGATTCCTTTTCCTTTTTTGTATGTGTATCTATTGTAGATTTTTGGTTTGTGGTTACCATGAGGTTTTGACATAGCAGTCTATACAAGAACAAGATTGATTTTAAGTTGCTGGTCTGTTAAATTCAAATGTATTTCCATTATCTTGCATTTGTACTCTTTTCTTTGTTTCTGGTTGGATATCATATTTGTGTGCAGATGATTTCCTACCTGTGCTGTATGCTTGCTTTACTGGTGAGCTTTTCCATTCATAATTTTCTTGTTTCTAGATGTGAACTTCTCTTATGTGCCTACTAAACTCACTTTAGCATTTGTTGCAAAGTTGGTCTGGTATTGCTGAATTCTCTAAGCTTTTCTTGTCTATGAGCTTTTAAGTTCTCTATTGAGTCTGAATGAGAGACTTGCTGGGTAGAGTGTTCCTGGTTGTAGTTTCTTCTCTTTCATCACTTTAAAAATGTTCTGTCAGTCCTTCCTGTCCTGAAGAGTTTGTTGAGAAATCAGCATATAACTTTATGCAAGTTTCCTTATATGTTATTTGTTGCTTTCCCTTGTTGCTTTCAATACATTTTCTTTGTCTTTAATTTTTGTCAGTTTGATTACTCTGTGTTTTGACATGATCTTCTTTGGGTTTACCCTGCTTGGAACTGCCTGTGCTTCCTGGACTTGGGTTACTCTTTCTTTTCCCATGTTAGACAAGTTTTCAGCTATTATTTCTGCAAATATTTTCTCAGGTCCTTTTTCTCTCTCTTCTCCTTCTAGGACACCTATCATGAGAATGCCACTGCATTTAATGTTGTCCCAGTGGTCTCTTTACTGAGTATGGCCCTGCCCATCAGAATAAGACACAGTATCCCCCTCAGTCTATCCCAGCAAGAAGCTTTCATAAGCCTCTTATCCTTCTCCATCAGATGGCAGACAGACTGAAAACCACCATCACAGAAAACTAACCCATCTAGTCACATGTACCACAGCCTTGTCTAACTCAAAGAAACTATGAGCTATGTTGTGTAGGGCCACCCAAGATGGACGGGTCATGGTGGAGAGTTCTGACAAAATGTGGTCCACTGGAGAAGGGAATGGCAAACCACTTCAGTATTCTTGCCTTGAGAACCCCATGAACAGTATGAAAAGGCAAAAAGATAGGACACTGAAAGATGAACTCCCCAGGTTGGTAGGTGCCCAATATGCTACTGGAGATCAGTGGAGAAATAACTCTAAAAAGAATGAAAAGATGGAGCCAAAGCAAAAACAACACCCAGTTGTGGATGTGACTGGTGATGGAAGCAAGGTCCAATGCTCTAAAGAGCCATATTGCATAGGAACCTGGAATGTTACGTCCATGAATCAAGGTAAATTGGAAGTAATCAAACAGGAGTTGGCAAGAGTGAGTGTTGACATTTTAGGAATCAGCAAACAAAAATGGACTGGAAAGGGTGAATTTAACTCAGATGACCATTATATCTACTACTGTGGGCAAGAATCCCTTAGAAGAAAGGGAGTAGCCATCATAGTCAACAAAAGAGTCTGAAATGCAATACTTGGATGCAGTCTCAAAAACAACAGAATGATCTCTGTTCGTCTCTAAGGCAAACCATTCAATATCATGGTAATCCAAGTCTATGCCCTGACCAGTAATGCTGAAGAAGTTGGAGTTGAATGGTTCTATGAAGACCTACAAGACCTTCTAGAATTAACACCCAAAAAAAGATGTCCTTTTCATGATGGAGGACTGGAATGCAAAAGTAGGAGGTCAAGAAACACCTGGAGTAACAGGCAAATTTGGTCTTGGAGTACAGAATGAAGCAGGACAAAGGCTAATAGAGTTCTGCCAAGAGAATACACTGGTCATAGCAAACACTGTCTTCCAACAACACAAGACAAGACTCTACATATGGACATCACCAGATGGTCAACACCAAAATCAGATTAATTATATTTTTGCAACAAAAAATGGAGAAGCTCTATATAGTCAGCAAAAACAAGACTGGGAGCTATCTGTGGCTCAGATCATGAACTCCCTATTGCCAAATTCAGACTTAAATTGAAGAAAGTAGGGAAAACCACTAGACCATTCAGGTATGACCTAAATCAAATCCCTTAGGAGTATACAGCGGAAGTGACAAATAGATTCAAGGGCTTATATCTGATAGGTAGAGTTCCTGATGAACTATGGACTGAGGTTCGTGACATTGTGTGAGAGACAGGGATCAAGACCATCCCCAAGAAAAAGAAATGCAAAAAGGCAAAATGGCTGTCTGAGGAGGCCTTACAAATAGCTGTGAAAAGAAGAGAAGCAAAAAGCAAAGGAGAAAAGGAAAGATATATCCATTTGAATGCAGAGTCCAAAGAATAGCAAGGAGAGATAAGAAAGCCTTCCTCAGTGATCAATCAATACAAAGAAATAGATGAAAACAACAAAATGGTCAAGATTAGAGATATCTTCAAGAAAACTAAAGATACCAAGGGACCATTTCATACAAAGATGGGCTCAATAAATGACAGAAATTGTATGGACCTAACAGAAGCAGAAGATATTAAAAAGAGGTAGCAAGAATACACAGAAGAACTGAACAATGATCTCTTAATCTGTCTTAATTTCCTTTTTGTTTTTAATTTTGTTCCATGGCTGTGATTTTTACTGTTCTGTCCTATAACTCACTTAACATTTTCTTCTGCCTTGGTTATTCTGCTATTGATTCCTTCCTGTGTATTTTTCATTTCAGTTATTTTATTTTTCATCCCTGTTTATTTGTTATTTACATCTTCTCGGTCTTTGTTAAACATATCTTGTTTCTTCCCATACTGTGCTTTCATTCTTTTACCAGGATCTTGGCCCATCTTTACTATCATTATGCTGAATTATTTTTGGGTAGATTACCTATCTCTTCTTCACTTAGTTATTCTTCTGGGGCTGCTTCTTGTAAAGCTTTGCTTTTTTGTTTAGCACAGATCTTGTAGAATACCTTATACAACATTTGAGAATCAATAAGTTTAATTTCTTGCATTTATATTCTGCTTTCTCAGAAGAGCTCATCTCACAAACATTGTTTTATTAATGTTTAAAGAGATTAAATATGTGTAGAGATATTTAAGTTAAGCAGTGATAGAACTGCAAAGAGGAAAGTGCTATCCAGCTGACTCTGTTTCTCCATTTTATCTGGACTTTAATGACAGTAAAAAGTTTCCTGAACTTTAAGCTAGTAGCTTAAATTAAAGCTGATATAATAAAGAGTATAATATATTTCTTTCCAATGTTAGCATAAGATCCACAAGCTATAAGTTCCAAGAGTTCAGGATCATGTTTATGATACTAGTTTTTAAGAAGAGTTCCTTATATATAGGAATGTCAGTCTATTAATTTTCATACTTCTGTGACATACATATTCTTTTGTCATAGTTGGAGTATTTTACCACTGTCACAGGAAAAATAGATGTAACTAAACAATTGTAAAGCAGTTTTTACTAAACTTAATATTTTTGAAAACATATAAATGATGCTATTATTTAACACGAGTCACTAATTCTTTTTCACAAGTGAGGTAAGTCAAGGCTTTGGGGAAATTATTGGGTTAAATTGCCCAAAGCTTCAGATTATAGCACTGGCAGAGACTGATTTCACTTCTTTGTCAATACAGCTTCTAAATCCTGTTTCTTTTCACTGTAGTATACTGCATTCCCATTTTATTATTGTGATTTTTTTTTTCCTTCTTTTAGAATATGTTTTAAAATCAGATATACTTGGGTGAATACATTTTTTTCATTCAGTTGAATTGACATAACTTCTGCACTTCTTACGTTGCAACTCCTTTTGATAATTGATGGGAACCTGAATACTTAAAACAGAAATAGCTCACTGGTCTCATTGGTCAAGACAATTCTCTGGACTTGGCAGGCATTTGCATAAAGTCCTAAGAAATGGAAAGAGGATGCCTATATATTTCATAATTACAGTCATATTTCAACGCCCATCCAATGCAGAGAATTAATATGACAAAAAACAAACAAACAAACAAACCTGGTATGACAGAATGAGACAAGGGCTCTGAATAGAAGCAGGCTTGAAACTTTCTCCAGTTGGGTGAAATCATGAGCAAATGACATGGAAAGTAGATGAAGTGCCTCTTTATTCTGCATAACAGTGCTGGAAGTGTACCTAGAATGATGAAAAATATTTCCACTGATAATGATGTTTGCAAATCAGTTACAACTTGGAACATTCAGGAAAGCCAAGGGTAGGCCTGAGAGATTGAAGCAGAGCCATGGTTGTATATACCTCTCACTGACATGTAGCTTGGTTAAATTTACAGAGAGAGAAATCTTACAAGGTTCTGCTAGTTTTTTTTTCACCATATACAAAGCAACAAAAAGTTATAGACAAAGTATATGGATTCAGTTCTGAAGTCCTTGTATTTGAACAGAAATTAGCACTGGAGAGTAGAAGGGTTCTACTTAATCAGCAAATAACAAAAGCGGACTAAATGTCTCTTTTTCCTAAATTCTAATACGGCCATACCTTATTTGATTGTGCTTTACCCTATTGTGCATCACAGATAATGCATTAAAAAAAAAAAACAAAAAACTGAATTTTGTGGCAACACTGAGTTGAGCAAGTAGGAAGTAGGTCATCACCAGTTAACCAACAACATCTGTTTATTTCATGTTTCTGTCACATTTTAGCAATTCTCATAATATTTAAATTTTTTCATTATTATATTTGTTTTGATGATCAGTTATCATTGAAGTTACTATTTTAATTATTTGGGGGCACCATGAACTGCACATATATAAGATGGTGAGCTTAATAATGTGTGTGTTCTGACTGCTTCACTGATATTGGGCCCTCTAACTATCTCCTTGTGCTCAGACCTCCCTGTTCCCTAAGACACAGAGATATTGAAATTAGATCAGCTAATATCCCTACAGTAGCTGCCAAATCTTCAATGAAATGATGAGTTGCATAGCTCTCACTTTTTTATTTTATATATATTTTTAACTGGAGTACAGTTGCTTTACAATGTTATATAAGTTTCTGCTATATAGCAAAATGAATCAGCCATGTGTACAAATATATGCCCTCTTCCTTGGATTTCCTTCCCATTTAAGTGACCACAGAGCATTGAGTAGAGTTCCCTGTGCTATACAGCAGTAGGTTCTCCTTAGTTGTCTATTTCATACATAGTATGTGTGTGTGTGTGAGATTACCAATCTCCCAATCCATCCCAGCCCCTCTCCCCAGCTTGGTATACACATGTATGTTCTTTACATCTGTGTCCCTACTGCTACTTTGGAAATGTTATTTTTGCTCTTTTTCTAGATTCCACATATGTGCACTAATATACAATTTTTGTTTTTCTCTTTCTGACTTACTTCACTCTGTATGACAGTCTCTAGGTCCATCCATGTCTCTACAAATGACCCAGTTTTGTTCCACTTTATGGCTGAGTAATATTCCATTCTGTATATGTACCGAAATTTCTTTATCCATTCCTCTGTTTTTGGGCATTTAGGTTACTTCTATATTCTGCCTATTGTAAGTAGTGCTGCAATGAACATTGGGATGTGTGTATCTTTTTGAAATATGGTTTTCTTCTGGTATGTGCCCAGGGTGGGATTGTTGGGTCAAATTATAGTTCTATTTTTAGTTTTTTAAGGAATCTCTATACTGTTCCCCATAGGGCATTCATCAATTTACATTCCCACTAATAGTGTAAGAAGGTTCTCTTTTCTCCACACCCTCTCCAGCATTTATTGTTGTAGATTTTTTGATGGTGGCTATTCTGAGCAGTGTGAGGTGAAATTTTGTTATAGTTTTGGTTTTCATTTCTCTAATAATAATTGATGTTCAACATCTTTTCATGTCCCTGTGCTGTATGTCTTCTTTGGAGAAATTTCTGTTTAGATCTTCTGCTCTTTTTTTGATGGGTTGTGTGTTTTCTGTTATTGAGTTACATGAACTGCTTGTGTATCTTGGAGATTAATCCTTTGTCAGTTGCTTCTTTGAATATATTTTCTCCCAATCTGCACATTGTCCTTTTGTCTATCTTATGATTTCCTTTGCTATGCAAAAGCTTTTAAATTTTACTAGGTCCCATTTGCTTACTTTTGTTTTAATTTTCATTACTCTAGGAGGTGGGTCAAAAAAGATCTTGCTCCTACTATCAGAAAATTACTAGCGCTAATCAGTGAATTTAGAAGAAAAGTCATAGGATGCAATATCAATGCACAGTAATCCCTGGCATTACTATACACTAACAATGAAAAATCAGAAAAAGAAGTTAAGGAATCAATCCTGTTCACCATTTCAACAAATATAATAAAATACCTGGGAATAAACCTACCTAAGGAGACAAACGACCTGTATACAGAAAATTATAAGACACTCATGAAATAAGTCAAAGATGACACAAACAGATGGAGACATATCATGTTCTCGAACTGGAATAATCATTATTGTGAAAATGAGTGTATTACCCAAAGTAATCTACAGATTCAATGCAATCCCTATCAACTTGCCAATGACATTTTTCACAGAACTAGAACAAAAAATGTCACAATTTGCATGGAAACACAAAAGATTCCGAATAGCCAAAGCAACCTTGAGAAAGAAAAATAGAGCTGGAAGAATCAACCTTCCTGACTTTAGACTATACTCAAAGCTACAATCACTGAGACACTATTGTGAAGGCACAGAAACAGAAATGTAGACCAATGAGAAAAGATAGAAAGCCCAGAGATAAATCCATAATACACCTATGGACACCTTATCCTAACAAAGGAGGAAAGAATATACAATGTAGAAAAGACATTCTCTTCCATAAGTTGTGATGGGAAAACTGGATCTATGCATAAGAGAATGGAATTAGAACACTTCCTAACACCATACATAAAAATAAATTCAAAATGGATTAAAGACATAAATGTAAGACCAGAAAGTAGAAAACTCATAGAGGAAGCACAGGTAGAATACTCTGACATAAATTGCAGCAAAATCCTCTATGACTTACCTCCTAGAGTAATAGACAATGAAAACAAAAATAAACAAATAGGACCTAATTAAACTTAAAAACTTTTGCATAGCAAAAGCAATCATAAACAAGTTGCAAAGACAACCCTCACAATAGGAGAAAATAATTGCAGAAGAAGCAACTGACAAAGGATTGTTACTACTGCTGCTAAGTCACTTCAGTCATGTCTGAGTCTGTGACCCCATAGACGGCAGCCCACCAGGTTCCCCCATCCCTGGGATTCTCCAGGCAAGAACACTGGAGTGGGTTGCCATTTCCTTCTCCAAGACAAAGGATTAATTTCCAAAGTATATATCAGCTTATGCAGTTCAATATCAGAAAAACAAACCACCCAATCAAAACATAAGCAGAAGACCTAAACAGGTATTTATCCAAAAAAGACATACAGATGGAAAATAGACACATGAAAACACGCTCAACATCACTCGTTATTAGAGAAATGCAAATCAAAACTACAATGAGGCATCACCTCAAACCAGTCAGAATGGCTGTCATCAAAAAATCTACAAACAATGAAGAGTGCTGCAGAGGATGTGGAGAAAAGGAAACCCTCTTGCACTGTTGGTGGGGATATAAATTGATACAGGCACTATGAAGAACAGTACAGAGATTTCCTAAAATACTAGGAATGAAACTGCCATATGACCCAACAATCCCACTATTGAGCATATACCCTGAGAAAACCATAAGTCAAAAAGATACATGCATCTCAATGTTCGTTGCAGCACTATTTACAATAGCCAGGACATGGAAGCAACCTAGATGTCCATCAACAGATGAATGGATAAAGGAATTGTGATACATATATACAATATAATATCACTCAACCATAAAAAGGAACTGATGGTGTATGAACCTGTTATATAAAATGAAGTAAGTCAGAAAGAGAAAAATAAGTATCTTATATTAACACATATGTATATAGAATCTAGAAAAAATGGTACTGATGAACCTATTTACAAGCCAGAAGTAGAGATACAGACATAGAAAACTTGTAGACACAGTGGGGGAAGAAGAGGGTGGGATGAATGAAGAGAGTGGCATTGAAATATATACATTACCATATGTAAAATAGCTAGTGGGAAACTGCCGTACAATACAGGGAGTTCAAGCCTGTGCTCTGTGACAACCTGAGAGGTGGGATGAAGTGAGGGGTAGGAGGGAGATTCAAGAGGAAGAGGATATATGTCTATGTATGGCTGATTCACACTCTTGTATGGTAGAAACCAACACAATATTGTAAAGCAATTATCCTCTGATTAAAAATAATAAAAAAGATCTTGCTTCAATTTATATCAAAGACTGTTCTGCCTATGTTTTCCCCTCAGAGCTTTGTAATGTCTAGCCCTACAATTATGTGTTCAATCCATTTTGAGTTTATTTTTGTGTATGGTGTTAGAGAGTATTCTAATTTCATTATTTTACATGTAGCTGTCCAGTTTTCCCAACACCACTTATTGAAGAGACAGTTTTTTTCTCCATTTTATATTTTTGCCTCCTTTACCAAAGATTAGGGGATGATAGGAGATAGTGTTTATCTCTCGGGTTTCTATCCTGTTACACTGGTCTGTATTTCTGTTTTTGTGCCAGGAAAATAGTGTCTTGATGACTGTAGCTTTGCATTATAGTCTGGAATCAGAGAGCTTGATTCCTCCAGGTCTGTTTTCCCTTCTCAAGATTGCTTTGATCATTTGGGTTTTGTGTGTGTGTGTGTTTCCATACAAATTGCACAACTTTTTGTTGTAATTCTGTGAAAAAGGCCATTGGTAATTTGATGAAGATTGCATTGAATCTGTAGATGGCTTTGGGTAGTGTAGCCATTTTCACACCATTGATTTTTTGAATCAAAGAACATGGCATATCTCTCCATCTGTTTGTGTAATCTCTGATTTTTTCATGAGTGTGTTTGGTTTCTTTCATCAGTACCTTATAGTTTTCTGCATTTTCTTTTCTCTCTTTAGGTAGCTTTATTCTATTTTATTCTTCTGTTACTGTGGTAAATGGGACTGTCTCCTTAATCTTTGTTTAGGACTTTTCTGTTAGTGTGTAGGAATGTAATAGATTTTTGAGAATTAATTTTGGATCCTGCAACTTTTGCAAATTCATTGATGAGCTTTAGTACTCTTCTGGTGTCATCTTTAGGATTTTTATATATAGTATAAGGGCTCCTCTGGTGGCTTGAGTTCTAGTTCAATTGTTCAGTGGTGTTTGACTCTTTGTGACCCCATGGACTGCAACATGCCAGACTTCCCTGTCCATCACCGGCACCTGGAGCTTGCTCAAACTGATGTCACTCGAGTTGGTAGATATCTCATCCTCTGTTGTTCCCTTCTCCTCCTGCCTTCAGTCTTTCCAAAAATCAGGGTCTTTTCAAATGAGTCAGCTCTTCGCATCAGGTGGCCAAAATATTGGAACTTCAGCTTCACCATCAGTCCTTCCAATGAGTATTCAGGACTGATTTCCTTAAGAATTAACTGGTTTGATCGCCTTGCAGTCCAAGGGACTCTGAAGAGTCTTCTCCAACAAAAGCATCAATTCTTCAGCACTCAACTTTCTTTATGGTCCACCTCTCACATCCATACATGACTACTGGAAAAAAACATAGCTTTGACTATATGAACCTGTGTCAGCAAAGTAATGTCTCTGCTAATGTATGCTATCTAGGTTTGTCATAGCTTTTCTACCAAGGAGTAAGCATTGTTTAATTTCATAGCTGTAGTCACCATCAGCCAGAGAAGGCAATGGCACCCCACTCCAGTACTCTTGCCTGGAAAATCCCATGGACAGAAGAGCCTGGTAGGCAGCAGTCCATGGGGTCGCTAAGAGTCCGACACAACTGAACGACTTCACTTTCACTTTTCACTTTCATGCATTGGAGAAGAAAATGGCAACCCACTCTAGTGTTCTTGCTTGGAGAATCCCAGGGACGGGGGAGCCTGGTGGGCTGCCGTCTATGGGGTCGAACAGAGTCAGACACGACTGAAATGACTTAGCAGCAGCAGCAGCAGTTGCCATCGGCAGTGATTGTGGACCCAAGAAAATAAAGTCTGTCACTGTTTCCATTATTTCCCCATCTATTTGCCATGAAGTGATGGGACCAGATGCCATGATCTAATACTGTTTTAAGCCAGCTTTTTCACTCTCCTTTTTCACCTTCTTCAAGAGGCTCTTCAGTTCCTCTTTGCTTTCTGCCAGAAGGGTGGTGTCATCTACATATCTGAGGTTATTGATATTTCTCCCGGCAATCTTGATTCCAGCTTGTGCTTTGTCCAGCCTGGCATTTCTCATGATGTACTCTGCATATAAGTTAAATAAGCAGGGTGATAATATACAGCCTTGACGTACTCCTTTCCCAATTCTGAACCATTCTGTTGTTCCATGTCCAGTTCTAACTGTTGCTTCTTGACCTGCATACAGATTTCTCAGGAGGCAGGTAATGTGAACATGAATGTGAAAGTCACTCAGTCATGTCTGACTCTTTGCATCTTCATGAACTATACAGTCCATGGAATTCTCCAGGCCAGAAATCTGGAGTGGGTAGCATTTTCCTACTCCAGGGGATCTTGCCAACCCAGGGATCGAACCCAGGTCTCCCGCATTGCAAGCAGATTCTTTACCAGCTGAACCACAAGGGAAGTCCGGAGGCAGGTAAGGTGGTCTGGTATTCCCATCTCTTGAAAAATTTTCCACACTTGTGATCCACACAGTCAAAGGCTTTGGTGTAGTCAATAAAGCAGAAGTAGATGTTTTTCTGGAACTCTCTTGCTTTTTCGATGATCCAACAGATGTTGGCAATTTGATCTGTCATTCCTCTGCCTTTTCTAAATCCAGCATGAACATCTGGAATTTCTCGGTTCACATACTGTTGAAGCCTCACTTGGAGAATTTGGAGCATTAATTTCCTAGCATATGAGATGAGTGCAGTTGTGTGGTAGTTTGAACATTCTTTGGCATTGGCTTTCTTTGGGATTGGAATAAAAACTGACCTTTTCCAATCCTGTGGACACTGCTGAATTTTCCAAATTTTCCAAATTTGCTGACATACTGAGTGCAGCACTTTCACAGCATCATCTTTTAGGATTTGAAATAGCTCAGTTAGAATTCCTGGTGGCTCAGTAGTAAAGAATTCTCCTGCCAATGAAGGAGATGCAGGTTAGACCCCTGGGTCAGGAAGATTCCCTGGAGAAGGAAATGTCAACCCACACCAGTAGGTTGGAAAATCTTGCCTGGAAAGAAATCTTTTGGAAAAGATTTGCTTGGAAAATCTTTCCTGGAAAAAATATTTTCTTGCTTGGAAAATCTCATGGACAGAGGCTATGGTCCATGGGGTTGCAAAGATCTGGACACAGCTTAATGGCTGAGCAGCAGGTGTAGAGTATCACATCATTTGCAAACAATGACAGTTTTACTTCTTTTAAAATTTGAATTTATTTTATTTTTCTTCTCTGGTTGCTGTGGCTAGGATTTTCAAAATTATACTAAATAATAGTGGCGAGTGGGAACATCCTTGTCTTATTCTTGATTCTAGAGGAAATGCTTTCAGTTTTTCACCATTGAAAATGATTATTGCTGTGGGTTTATTGTATATGACCATTATCCTGTTGAGGTTTGTTCCCTCTGTGCCCACTTTCTGAAGAGTTTTTCTCATAAATGGTGTTGAATTTTGTCAAAAGTATTTTCTGCATCTATTGAGATGATCATATATATATATGTATAAATTTAGATATAGTCACTTTACAATATTATGTTTGTTTCCACTGTGCAATGAAATTAATCAGCTATATGTATACATGTATTCTCTCCCTCTTGGACCTTCCTTCCACTCCCCCACTCCACTTGGCATATACCCTGAGAAAATCATAATTCAAAGAGATCGTATGGTTTTACTTTTTCAGTTTGTTAACATGTATCACATTGATTTGCATATATTGAAGAATCCCTGCATCTGTGGGATAAATCCCACTTGATCATGGTATGTGACCCTTTGAATTTGGTGTGGGATTCCGTGTGCTACTATTTTGTTGAGAATTTTTGAATCTTTGTTCATCAGTGACATTGATCTGTAATTTTCTTTTTTGAGTGTGATATCTTTGTTTTTGGTATCAAAGTGATTGTGGCCTTGTAGAATGAGCTTAAGAATTCTTTTCTTGCAACTTTTTGGAAAAGTTTGAGAAGGATAGGAATTAACTCTTCTATAAATATTTGATAGAATTCTATTATATCTCTCACTTTAAATCAAAAGCCAGGTATAATTAAGCTTGGTGAGGAAGGCATGTTGAAAGCCAAAATAGACTGAAAGCTAGTCCTTTTTACTCCAAAGTTAGCCAAGTTGTGAATGCATAGGAAAAGCTCCTGAAGGAAATTAATAGTGTTACTCCAATGGACATATGAATGATAAAAAAGAAACAGCCTATTTTTTATACAAGAAAAGTTTTAATAATTTGGAACAAAGATCCAACCAGCCACAACATTCCCTTAAGTCAGAGTCTAATCCAGATCAAGGCTCTTAATTCTTCATTTCTGAGAAGGCTGAAAGAGGTGAGGAAACTGCAGAAATTTGAGGCTTAAAGAGGTTGGTTTATGAGGTTTAAGGAAAGAAGCTGTCTCCATAACATAAAAGTGCAAGGTGAAGTGACATGTACTGATGCAGAAGCTTCACAAATTATTCAGAAGATCTAGTTACAATAACTAATGAAGGTGGCCACACTAAATAATAGATTTTCTATGTAGATTAAACAGTCTTATACTGGAAGGAGATGCCATCTAGGACTTTCATAGCTAGAGAGGAGAAGTTAATGTCTGGCTTCAAAGGAGAGGCTGATTTCTTTGTTATAGGCTAATACAGCTGGGAGCTTTAGGTTAAAGCCAATGCTCATTTCCCATTTCAGAAATCCTAGATCCTTTAAGAATTATGATGATTCTACTCTGTGCTCTATGAAAGGAACAGAAAAAAAAAATGGGCTGAAAGCACACATGTTTACAACATTGTTTACTAAATATTTTTAAGTACACTGTTAAGACCTGCTGCTCAGAAAAAAATGATTCCTCTTGAAATATTAATGTTTGTTGACAATGTACCTGGTCATTTAAGAGCTCTAATAAATATTTTTAATGAGATACATTTTGTAAGGCTACAGCTGTTTTAACTAGCTACTCTTCTGATGGATCTAAGGAAAGTAAAAAATAAAAACTCTAGAAAAGATTCGCCATGCCGGATGCCTTGAAGAATATTTATGATTAATGGGAGGAGTGAAAAACATCAACACTAATATTAAGAGTTTAGAAGAAGTTGATTCCAGTCTTCATGGGTGACTTTGAAGGGTTCAAGACTTCAGTGAAGAAAGTAACTACAGATGTGCTGGATATAGCAAGAGAACTAGAAGCAGAGCCTGAAGATGTAACTGAATTGTAATCTCATGATAAACTTAAATGGATGAAGAGGTGCTTTTTAAGGATGATGAGAGAAAATGGTTTCTTGAAATGGAATCTACTCCTAGTGATAATTCTGTGAAGATTATTGAAATTACAAGAAGGGAATTAGAATATTGCATAAACTTGGTTGATACAGCAGAGGCAAGAATTGAGAGGATTAACTCCAATTTTAAAATGTATTTTACTGTGGGTAAAATGCTATCAAATAACATTGCATGCTGCAGAGATATCATTTGTAAAAAGAAAAGCCAATCTATGTCACAAACTTCATTGTTGTCTTAAATTGCCATACTAACTTTAACAACAACCATCCTAATCAGTCCGCAACCATCAACATTAAGACAAGACCCTTCACCAGCAGTGAAAAAAATATGTATATGATTTGCTTAAATATCATATAATAGTTAGAATTTTTAGCAATACAGTGTTTTTAAAAATGTACATAATTTTTTCAGACATAATGTTATTACACATTTAATAGACTACACCATACTGTAAAAATAACTTTTTCTATGCACTGGGAAATCAAAAATTCCTGTAACTCACTTTACTGAATTATTCACTTTATTGTGGTGGTCTGAAATTGAACTCACAGTATCTTCAAGGTATGCTTGTAAACACAATTTCTGTGCAGAAGTCAAAATACTTTTTCTTCTATAAAATAAGAATTGTTCTGAGTAATTCATTAGTTAACCTCCTTTGTAGTCTGAGGAAGAGAGTAACAGGCACAGACTGATGAATCTTAGTAGACATTCTTTTATTTTATGACTATGTCTAATGTATAACATTAAGAAGTATAGTTCAAAGAAACATTACAAAAGTATATATAAGAAGAAAAAATAAACATGAGCATAACTGGATTCGAAAATAAAATGTGGAGACAAGAGCTTTCAGAGTTAAATCAATCAAAATATTAATAAGTGATTCCCAATACACAATTCAGGCATATTATGAAATTGGCAACCAAAATGGCAACCCACTCCAGTGTTCTTGCCTGGAAAATCCCAGGGATGGGGGAGCCTGGTGGGCTGCCGTCTATGGGGTCGCACAGAGTCAGACATGACTGAAGTGACTTAGCAGCAGCAGCAGTGTATTGTTATCTCAGGTTCAGTTCAGTTCATTCACTCAGTCATGTCTGACTCTTTGCGACCCCATGGACTGCAGCACGCCAGGCCTCCCTGTCCATCTCCAACTCCCGGGGTTTACTCAAACTCATGTTCATTTAGTTGGTGATACCATCCAACCATCTCATCCTCTATCGTTCCCTTCTCCTCCTGCCTTCAATCTTTCCTGGCATCAGGGTCATTTCCAATGAATCAACTCTGCATGAGGTGGCCAAAGTATTGGAATTTCAGCTTCAGCATCAGTCCTTCCAACGAATATTCAGGAATGATTTCCTTTAAAATGGACTGGTTAGATCTCCTTGAAGCCCAAGGGACTCTCAAAAGTCTTCTTCAAACCACATTCAAAAGCATCCATTCTTCAGCACTCAGCTTTCTTTATGGTCCAACTCTCACATCCATATATGACTACTGGAAAAACCATGGCCTTGACTAGATGGACCTTTGTTGGCAAAGTAATGTCTCTGCTTTTAATATGCTGTCTAGGTTGGTCAAAACTTTTCTTCCAAGGAGCAAGTATCTTTTAATTTAATGGCTGCAGTCACCATCTGCAGTGATTTTGGAGCCCCCCAAAATAAAGTCTGTCACTGTTTCTACTGTTTCCCCATCTATTTGCCATGAAGTGATGGGACCCAATACCATGATCTTTGTTTTCTGAATGTTGAGCTTTGAGCCAACTTTTTCACTCTCCTCTTTCACTTTCATCAAGAGGCTCTTCAGTTCTTCACTTTCTGCCATAAGGATGGTGTCATCTGCATAGGAAATAGTATTTCTAGGTACCCTCAGTCCTAATAATGTCTGCATTTCTATTACCTACATAGTAATGATGCATAATAGGTACCTAGTACATGTTTGAGAGAGTCTGAACAAGTGAATTGCAATGTTGGTAATGATACAGTAGTTTAAAGAAATATACTGGTCATTAGATCTATACATTTGTGATTTTTGTCAGATATAGTCAGTAAATGTTACATAGTAGTAATCTATTATATATATTGAATCATCATGATAATCTAAAAATACCAGTGCCCACCTTCAATATTATGAGATTCTGATTCAGTTGCTCTGAGATGAGACCTAAGCATCAGTACTCTTAAAATCTCCAAAAGTTATGAAACTATGAACTGAAGATTAGGAACCACAGAGTTTAGACCAGGTAGCCTATGCTTCCAACTGAAAGTCCATGATCATCACCTGTATACAGTAGTCATCATCAAACATCTTTTCCCAGCAATAACTCAAGTATACCAAATATTTTGGTCACACCAATTTTACCATGGTAGCCAAATTAATTGGGATAGAGTTAATAAAGATACACCATCTGAGTTTGCTTTTCTATTTAAAAGGACATATTGAGTGCCTACTTTGTGTAGGCAGGATCCTCCCCATGGGAATAAGTTCAAGAGCAAGGTAGACAGGGTCCCTACTGTGATGGAAGAGAGACCATCCTTCTCCATACAGAAATACTCAAGTGTAACTGACATACACAAAAATCAGTAAGCAACAGGAATATTTAATCTAGATCAGAGATTCAGGACAAGCTTTCAGGAGGGAAGGCTTTGTATGAACAGGAGTCGGGAGAGCACTCTAAGAAGAGGGAACGTATATGAAAAGGACCAAGAGGGGCAAAGAGTTTTTGAAGTCGAGGAACTGAAAGAAGATTATTGTGGTTGAAACCTAATTCATGAAGGGGCAGGCAGATTTTAGCTGAAACTAGTGAGGTAGGTGCATTTGCTCTGATCATGAGAATTAGAATTTACCATATTTAAAAGTTTCACTCTTCTGAACAATGTCAATTTTTCCAATTTTTCTATTCTTTTCTTTCGTCTTTCTCTATATCCTATCACCAGCCTAGTCAAAGCCACTACATCTTTCTTCTTATTACTCCTACTTATCCCTTTATTGAAACCTGTGTAATCCTTTAAAAATAAAATTCTGATTATGTCATGCTACTGCTTAAAATCTTACAATAAATCTTACATCAACCAGGAAGATGTCCCCAGTATATGCTCACGTATTCTCTTTTGCGTGCTCTCTCTCTCTCCTCTGAGATCATGCCATGGCTTATCACTCCGTCACCTTGCTCTAGCCATATTGAATTTATTTTAGTTGTTCCAATTTGCCAGACTCTCAAACAGGTTTTATCCTTTTCCTGCTTGTCATGTATGATTTAACCTGGTCATCTGAGAACTCAAATATATATATATATTTCCCCCAGTTAGACTATAAACCCACAGGTATCCTAAGCTCGTAGCATACAACCTGGTCCATATGTGTTGAATTAACCTATAAGAGAAAGAATAATTACATTGAGATGCTCTACTAAAAAAGTTCTGGCCTAGTGAAACAAACTAGTTTTTCGTCAAATAATTTCCATTGGAAACCTATCAAATGGTAATTTTTATTCCACATGTGAAAAATATTTTCATGAAAAAATAGCTTGTGATATTATTGTGTCAAAAAATGAGGGAATTTTATTGGCTTTGGAAGAGACCAGAAACTGAAGGGTAATGGCTAGAGCATCCTTCACACAGCCCTGTGAGCACAGACCTAATCGTCTACCACTCACAACTCTTAGCCACTTCCACAACTCACTCTGACAAACATTACCACAAAACCACATGCTCCTCCAATTGCTTGACAGAAGCTCAGCTTGAAAAAGTTTCCTTCAGTGTAGATTTTCATAATGTTTCCAGCTAGTGATAGAAATAAATGCTGTCACAGTCTGTGTGGGCTTGGCACTCAAAGTCTTTGATGCAAGAAAATGAAGGTGTGATTGGATGGCCATGCCCCAGGTCTCTGGTGAGTCCCTGGGATAGGCCACCAAGTAAGGGTCCTTAGTTTTCTGCAGGGAAGAATTCAAGAGCAAGACAGTAAAGTGAAAGTGTTAGTTAGATACACACTCCATAGACAGTATGTGGGATATCTCAGAAGACAAGAGGTAGGCCCCAAATATGGGGTGGTTAATTTGGGGGGCTGGTTAATTTCATAGACTGAGGAGTGGGAGGAATAGTCTAACTATCTTGGAGAAGGGGCGGGGATTTCTAGGAATTGCGACACCACCCACATTTTGGCCTTTCATGGTTGGCCTTGGAACTCTCATGGCACCATGGGTGTGTCATTTAGTGGAAAGGAAAGTGCTAGTTGCTCAGTTGTGTCCGATTCTTAGTGACCCATGGGCTGTAGCCCTCCCAACTCCTCTGTCCATAGGATTCTCCATGTAAGAATACTGGAGAGGGTTGCCATTTCCTTCTCCAGGGGATCTTCCAGATTCAGGAATTGAACACGAAGAGGTCTCACACACTGGAGGCACATTCTTTACCATCTGAGCCGCTAGAGAAACCTGTGTCATTTAGCATGCCAGTGTAGGACAGTGAGTGAATAATGAGGATCAAGGTACACTGGAATTTGAATCTTCTGCCATCTTGGACCTAGTAGATTTTAATCAATTTTTGTCATATCCTGTTCTTCTCAACACTTGCATCATTCTTTTAAACATTGTGACCTGCCTCTCTCCTTCCTATCCCAACTGGGGGCTCAGATAAAGGAGCATGGGAGGCCTGGAAGATGAGAATAAAAGAGAAAATATCAAGAGTCAGAAAATAGGACAATATATGTCCCCCATGATGCAGATTCAGCTATCCTTGGAGAACCTGGATAATATCCTATATTGTCTCTTTCCCAATGGGACAGAGGTGAGGCAAGACAATAATATTTGCTAAGTAGCAGAAATGTTCAGCTTTAGGTATGAGGTAGAGCATGTTTTGAGGTGATTAGTTTGGAGGAAGATTGGATTCTTGATAATCACTAAGCTGTTGGAAGACATGAGATAGCAGAGAGAGTCTGTGTGACTCTTTGAAAGACATCTGGACCACTTAAGCAATGAGGTGTTCAAAGCAATGCTTCATTTCCACAGGGATGAAATTGCTGGGACATAGGTTGGAAATGAGGTAAATAAAATAAAAAATTGTGATCCTAGTGGAGGAGAGGCATCAGGTGAGAAGCAAGCTCCATTGACTCACAGGTACCTAGGTTTCCTACAGATACAGCTAATATTCTTAGGGCTGAAATTTCAACCTACCCACGCTGGTAACAGAGATGAAGTTGCAGTCACACACCATGCTAGATGAGGATTTGTGATACAGGCCAAAGCCTGTTGCCTGAAAGGATTTTCAATAGTTGTTAAGGACAATCATGGAAGTAAGTAAGGGATAGAGAAATTTGCCTTTACCAGTTCTTTTCGTTTGATTTTGATGCCTTGATGCATCATTTGGGCAGCCTAGTTTGATTGCTTCCAAGTCAGGTCTCAGCTGTAGCATTTCATCCTTCTCATGCATCCTTTTACTGAAATATTAACATTCAACATACGTCTCTTTGCCATAATTTTAAAGTAATGACACTGAAAAATGCAGTCCTTCTGGCAAGGAATAGAGAAGGAGAAGTTTGGGGAAAGAGGGAGCATGATGTTAGCATAGCTTCTGGAACAAGACTGCCTGGGTGTGTGTGTATCCTTACTAAGGGTATGATCGTGTTAATCTCTATGTGGCCTCAACTTCCTTATCTGTAAAATGGAAACAACAGTGGCAGTACTTACTGTGTTGGGCCATTGTCAAGGTTAAATGAGAAACTATAGGTAACATGCAGGGAAGAGTGCTCAATGCAAAATTTCCAAGGAATCTCAGTGATTACTGCTTTTTGAAATTACCTAAATAAATCATGGCATTACTCTACTCATCCATGGCCCTCTACTCATCCAGGTGTTGCTAGTGGTAAAGAACCCACCTGCCAACACAGGAGACGTGAGACGTGGATTCGATCCCTGGGTTGGGAAGATCCCCTGGAGGAGGGCACGGTAACCCACTCCAGTGGGTATTTTTGCCTGGAGAATCCCATGGACATGGGAGCCTGGGGTGCTATGGTCCAGGGGTCATATAGAGTCGGACATGGCTTAAGTTACTTAGCATGGGTACACACTACACATCAGTAGGGGATGAAAGATTAGACCTAAAAGATCAAACCTAAAAGATGGAAACACATCTAGAACACCCATATCTGTAAATTTATCTTTAAACTCCACATTATGGGATGAGTAGTTAAAATAATTGATATACTGTAGCTGAACTACCTATAAATATGTCTTAAAGGAAGCACTTTCACTCTTTAGATAGAGCTAAGCCTCCAGGAATGACCTGAAGACAGCATCATTTATTGCTGAAGCCTAGCTGAATTTAACTTGTTGTGTCTCATCTTTCCTTTAACTTTATAGTATGTGGGGGAAAAAAATTTCATCCATTTAAAAAATTGTATAATTTGCTTTTATTAACTTGGGTAGCATTTTACCCTCTCTTCTTGATACTTTAAATGAGGCTTTTTCTATGTGTGTGGCAAAATGCTCATTATATTAGTAAAAGGTAAATTGTTTTCATAATTAGACTTACATAAAACAGAATAATCAATGAGTGGATGTATAAAAAAATCTTAGCTTTTTAGTTGTTTTGTTTGTATAAAGTTGTACACACAGTGAAATCTGAGATCATAATTCTTAAATCATATTTTATACTACCTGCCTTATTTTTGTATTGATATGCAAAGTATTTTTAAATTTTTTAAAAAATTATTTGAAATATAGTTGATTTATTAATAAAAAGGAGTGTTAGTCCCTGGTGTATAGCACAGAGATTCTTTTTAAAGATTATGTTTGATATAAGTGATTACATGTTATTAGGTATAATTCCCTGTGCTAGACCATAAATTATTGTTGCTTGTCTATTTCGTGTCTAGCAGTTTGTATTTGTTAATCCCATAGCCTTTCCTCCCCTTTCACTTTGGGTAATCATAAGTTTGTTTTCCATGTTTGAGAGTCTGTTCCTGTTTTGTGAAATACAATGAAATGACGTTAGTCACTCAGTCGTGTCTGACTCTGCAATCCCATGGACTGTAGCCCGCCAGGCTCCTCTGTCCAAGGGATTCTCCAGGCAAGAATATTGGAGTGGGCAGTCATTCTCTTCTTCAAGGAATCTTCCCAACCCAGGGATCAAACTAAAGTCTCCCACATTGCAGGCAGATTCTTTACCGTCTGAGCCACCAGGGAAGCCCATTCCCATTTTATAAATACATGCAATTGTATTACCTTTTAGATTCCACATATGAATTATATCATATAGTATTTGTCTCTATCTTGGCAATATTTCATTCTCTTTTATGGCTAAGTTATATCCCATTTTGTGTACGTGTGTGTGTGTGGGGGGGGGGGGGGGCACATGTTGAAATTGCTTCAGTAGTGTCCTGACTTTCTGTGACCCTATGGACTGTACGCTGCCATGCTGGACCATCCATGGGGTTTTCCTGACGAGAATACTGGAGTGGGTTGCCATGCCCTCTGCCAGGGGATCTTCCCGACCCACAGCTTAAACCCACATCTCTTGCATTGGCAGGTGGATTCTTTAGCACTAGTCATTAGCACCACCTGGGAACCCGTTTGTGTGTGTGTGCGTGCGTGTGCGCACGAGAGACCTTAGTCACTCAGTTGTGTTCAACTCTTTGCGGCCCTTTGGACTGTAGCACACAAGGCTCCTCTGTCTGTGGGATTTTTCAGGCAAGAACACTGGAGCAGTGATAGTTTATGGTGAATGGTGTCAGATTCATGGTCTCTGAAGAAGATTTAGCTCTGGGACCAGGGACCAGGCTTGATGATCCCTCAAGAGCTTTTGTGTAGCAGAGTTTTGCAAAAGTGAAAAAGGGACAGAGAAAGCTTCTGACACAGACATCAGAAAGTTGATGAAGAGTGCCCCACTCACTAGTCTTAGCAAGGGAGCTATGTACTTTTTTAATTAGTTATTACAATAAATCAAAAGAGTGTTTCAAGGTTGTAAAGATCTTACTAGACCCACTCCCATAATATACATTTTAAGATAACAGGATTAGTCGAAGGTTTTAAAGAAGGAGAGACTGTTCTCAAGTAGAGTACTTCCCTGGTGGCTCAGATGGTAAAGCGTCTGCCTACAATGCAGGAGACCCAGGTTCGACCACTGGGTCGGGAAGATCCTCTGGAGAAGGAGATGGTAACCCACTCCAGCACTCTTGCCTTTAAAATCCCATGGACGGAGGAGCCTGGTAGGCTACAGTCCATGGGGTTGCAAAGGGTTGGACATGACTGAACGACTTCACTTTCACTTATATAATCCTTACTAAGACTAAGGAATGTAGGAGGAAAAAAAAATGTGTCCTTTCCTCCTGCTTGAGAATTCCAGACCCCTCTCTCCTCCTTGGGACTTATCAACCTACCTAGGAATTGTCTCAGTAGGTTGCAATTTCCTTCTCTCTGAGATCTTCCCAATCTAGGGATCAACCCATCTCTCCTGTGTCTCTTATCACCCGAAACTATCACAGCACTGTTAATCAGCTATACCCCAATACAAAATAAAAATTTTAAAAGAAAAAAGAAAAATGCCAATTGTTTAACCTTGACTTAATCATGCACTTTAATGTAACCATTGCCATTTTCCCATCCTGTCTTAGAAAGTAACCTCCTCACCATTTGTGAAGTTCAATTTTAGGGTTCTATTCCTGCCAGGGCTCACATGCATCATAGGAATCTCAGCTGTGGGACATGAGGCCAACTTGCCGCCTTCTTCTTACATCTGCCAAGGCTTTTCCCACACATCATCCATCTCGATCCACTCACCTGTTGAGGTCATTTGTGTTAATTAAATGCTAATCTTTTTTTTTTTTTTTAACCATTTTAAAGTACAATTAATTTGCAATGTTGTGTTAGCTTCAAGTATATGGCAAGGTTATTCAGTTTTATATATATTCTTTTTCAGATTCTTATCCACTATATGTTTTTATAAGATATTAGATATATTTCCCTGTGCTATATGGTCAGACTTACTTTTTAATTAATTTTTATTGGAGTATATTTGCTCTGCAATGTTGTTAGTTTTTCTGCAATGTTGAACAGCAAAACAAATCAGCTATATATATATATATATATAGACACACACATATATTTTTATATATATATATATATTCTATCTCTTTTTAAAATTTCCTTCTCATTTAGCACAGAGCATTGAGTAGAGTTCTCTGTGCTACACAGCAGGTTCTCATTACTTATCTACTTTATACATAGTATCATTGCTGCTGCTGCTGCTAACTCGCTTCATTCGTGTCTGACTCTGTGCAACCCCACAGACGGCAGCCCACCAGGCTCCCCCGTCCCTGGGATTCTCCAGGCAAGAACACTTGAGTGAGTTGCCATTTCCTTCTTCAATGCATGAAAGCGAAGTCGCTCAGGCATGTCCGACTCTTAGTGACCCTGTGGACTGCAGCCCACCAGGCTCCTCCATCCATAGGATTTTCCAGGCGAGAGTACTTGAGTGGGGTGCCATAGTGTCTATCTATTCATCCCAATCTCTCAATTCATCCAACCCTTGCTTTCCCCCATGGTATCCACTTGTTTATTCTCTATATCTATGTCTCTATTTGTGCTTGGCAAATAAGATCACCGATTCCACATATATACATTAATATATATTTGTTTCTCTGATTCTAACCTATTTCACTCCGTATAAGAGTTTCTAAGTCCATCCATGTGTCTGCAAATGACTCAACTGTGTTCCTTTTTATGTGGAGTAATATTCCATCATCTCTATGTACCACATCTTCTTTATTCATTCCTCCGTTGATGGACATTTATTTTGCTTCCATGTCTCAGCTATTGTGAATAGTGCTTCTATGAACATGGAGGGTGGATGTATCTTTTGAATTGTATTTTTGTCAAGGTATATGCCCAGGAGTGGAATTGTTGGATCATATATATGGTAATTCTCCCTTTAGTTTTCTGAGAGCCTCCATGCTGTTTCCCATAGTGGCTCCACAAACTTACATTCCCACCAGCGGTATATGGGGGTCTGCTTCTCTCCAGACCCTTGCCAGCATTTGTTGTCTGTATACATTTTAATGATGGCCATTCTGACTGCTGGGAGGTGGTACTTCATTGTAGTTTTGATTTGTGTTTCTCTAACATTAGTGATGTTGAACATGTTTTCCTGTGCCTCTTGGCCATCTGTATGTCTATGACTTCTTTGGAGACATATCTACAGGTCTTCTACCTATTTTTTGATTGGATTGTTTTTGTTGTTGTTGAATTGTATGAGCTTTTTGTACATTTGGGGGGAGCTTCCCCAGTATCTCAGTGGTAAAGAGTCTGCCTGGTCTGCAGAAGAGGGAGACACAGATTCAATCCCTGGGTCAGGAAGATCCCCTGGAGAAGGAAATAGCAACCCACTCTAGTATTTTTGCCTGGAAAATCCCATGAACAGAGGAGCCTGGTGGGCTGCAGTCCATGGGGTCACAAAAGAGTTGGGCATGACTTAGTGACTGAGGATGCATGCTTCGTATGATTTGGAGATTAAGTCATTGTCAGTAGCATCAATTGCAAATATTTTCTTCCATTCTGTAGGCTGTTTTTGCTTATTTGTTTTATGGTTTCCTTTGCTGTGCAAAAGCTTGTAAGTTTGATTGGGTCACATTTGTTTATTTCTAGTTTTATTTCCATTGCCTTGGGAGATTAAGAAAACATTGAAACAATTTATGTCAGAGAATGTTTTACATATTTTCTCTTCTAGATGTTCCATGGTGTCATGTCTTTAAGCCATTTTGAGTTTATTTTTTTGCATGGTATGAGGGTGTGTTCTAACATTATTGATTTCCATGCAGTTATCCAACTGTCCCAGTATCACCTGCTGAAGACACTGTCTTATTTCCACTTTATATTCTTCCATCCTTTGTGGAAGATTTATTGACTTTACGTGTGTGGGTTTATTTCTGGGCTCTCTATTCTGTTCCATTGATACATACGGCTGCTTTTGCACCAAGGCCACACTGCTTTTATTACTGAAACTTTGTTGTGTTGTCTGAAGTCTGAGGGCGACTTGCTTTCTGTTTGCCCCTGTCAGAATTGTTTGGGCAATTCTGTGTCTTTTATGGTCCCATATAAATCTTTGGATTATTTGTTCTATTTCTGTGAAATATGTTGTGGGTAATTTGATAGGATAAACTGTGATAAACCTATATAGTGTATTAAAAAGCAGAGACATCACTTTACCAACACAGGTCTGTAAAGTGAAAGCTATGGCTTTTCCAGTACTCATGTACAGATGTGAGAGCTGGACCATAAAGAAGGCTGAGTGCCAAAGAATTGATGGCTTTCAAACTGTGGTGCTGGAGAAGACTCTGGAGAAGACTCTTGAGAGCCTTTTGAACAGCAAGGAGATCAAGCCAGTCAATCCTAAAGGAAATCAACCCTAAATATTCACTGGAAGGAGTGATGCTGAAGCTGAAGCTCCAATACTTTGCCCATCTGATGCAAAGAACTGACTCATTGGAAAAGACCCTGATGCTGGGAAAGATTGAAGGTGGGAGGAGAAGGGGACAACAGAGGATGAGACAGTTAAATAGCATCACTGAATTAATGGACATGAGTTTGAGCAAACTCTGGGAGATAGTGAAGGACAGGGAAGTCTGGAGTGCTCCAGTTTATGGGGTTGCAAAGAGTCAGATGTGACTTAGCGACTGGACAACAACAAATTTGATAGGGATCACATTAAAACTGTAGACTGCTTTACATAGTTTTGTCATTTTAACAATGTTAATTCTTCTAATCCAAGAGCATGAGATATCTTTCTATTTATTTGAATCCTCTTTAATGTCTTTATTAGTATTTTTTATAGGTCTCAGCATATAGATCATTCACCTCCTTTGTCAGCTTTATTTCTAAGTTTGTTTGTGGGTTTTTTTTTGGGGGGGGTGGTGCTTTTAAAAGGCACTGTTTTTCTTTTACATTTCCTTTAGGATAGCTTATCATTAGTGTAAATAAATTCAATTGATTTCCAAAGGCTAATCTTGTATCCTACTCCGTTGCTAATTCATTTATTAAATCTATTAGTTTTTCTGTGGGTCCTTAGGGTTTTCTATATATAGTATGTCATCTGCATATAGTAACAATTTTACCTCTTCCCTTCCAATTTGTTTACCTTTTTTCTTTTTCTTATTGGATTGTTGTGGCTAGGACTTCCAATGCTATGTTAAATAGGAGTTGTGAGAGTAAGAATCCTTGTCTTGCCCCATATTTTAACAGGAAGCCTTTCAGCTATTCACTGTTGAGTATTTTACTGACTGAGCTTGTAATAAATGACTTTTACTATATTGATATATATCCCCTGTATACTCACCCACTTTGGTAAGTTTTTATCATGAGTGGATGTTGAATTTTGTAAAATGCTTTTTATGCATCTATTGAGATCATCAGGTGATTTTTGACTTTTCTTTTGTTAATGTGGTATATTACATTGATTTGCATATGTTAAACTATCCTTGTGAACTTGGAATGAATACCATGTGATCATGGTGTATGATCTTTTTATGTGTTGTTGAATTCTGTTTGATAATATTTTGTTGAGAATTTTTGTATTTATATTCAAGTAAATTGTCCTGTACTTCTCTTTTTTGGTGGTATGTGGTATCTTTATATGGTTTTAGTATCAGGGCGATGATAAATTCATACAACGTATTTAGGAGTTTTCCTTACTTTATGATCTTTTGGAAGAGATTGAGAAGGATTAATAGGAGTACTTTTTGTATGTTTGGTAGAATTCACCTGTGAAGCCACCTGGTCCTGGACTTTTATTTCTAGGGAGTTTATTATTATTATTAAAGATTCTGTTTCACTTCTAGTGATTCATCTTTTCAAATTATCTAGTTCTTGGCTAAATTTTTGTGGGCTGTATGTTTCTAAAAAGTTGTTCATTTCTTCTCAGTTGTCAATTTTTGGGGCTTAATTATTCATAGTATTCTCTCTCTCTCTTTTTTTTTTTTTTTTTGATTTTTCTGTTTTTTTTCAGGAAGGCCTATTTTGCTATGAACTTCTAAGAACTGCTTTTGCTTCATTCCATAGATTTTGTATTGGTTGTATTTTCATTGTTGATTGTCTTAAGGTATTTTTATATTTTCAATTTTTGATTTTCTCATTGACTCATTGGTTTTATAGTAGCATGTTGCTTAGTTTCCATTTAAACTTTTTTTTTTTTTAATAAATTCTTTTCCTGTGGTTGATTTCTAGTTTCACTCCACTGCGGTCACAGAAGATTCTTGAAATAATTTCTATACTCTTAAATTCGTTGCAGTTAGCTTTGTGCACTGGTATGTGGTGAATGCTAGAGAATGTTTCAGATGCACTTAAAAAGTATGTATATTTTGTATACTTTAATGGATGTAATGTTTTGAAAGTATCAATTAAGTCTATCTCTTCCATTGTATCGTTTAGAATATCTGTTACCTTATGCATTTTCCTTCTAGAAGATCTGTCCATTGATGTGAGTAGGGTGTTAAAGTCTTCTACTATTAATGAATCCTGATTATTTTCTCCCTTTATTTCTGTTAGTATTTGTTTTATATATTTGTGTGCTTTCATATTAGATGCACATATGATGATGAGTGTAAATTCCCCTTCTTGTATTGATGCTTTTATTATTATATACTGTCCTTTATCTTCTTTCATGGACTTTGTTTTAAAGCCTGCCTTATCTGATATGAGTCAGTTCAGTTCAGCTGCTCAGTCACGTCCGACTTTTTGTGACCCCATGAATCGCAGCACTCCAGGCCTCCCTGTCCATCACAAACTCCTGGAGTTTCCTCAAACTCATGCCCATCGAGTCAGTGATGCCATCCAACCATCTCATCCTCTGTTGTCCCCTTCTCCTCTTGCCCCCAATCCCTCCCAGCATCAGGGTCTTTTCCAATGAGTCAGCTCTTCACATGAGGTTGCCAGAGTATTGGAGTTTCAGCTTCAGCATCAGTCCTTCCAATGAACACCCAGGACTGATCTCCTTCAGGATGGACTGGTTGGATCTCCTTGCAGTCCAAGGGACTCTCAAGAGTCTTCTCCAACACCATAGTTCAAAAGCATCAATTTTTTGGCGCTCAGCTTTCTTCACAGTCCAACTCTCACATCCATACATGACCAATGGAAAAACCATAGCCTTGACCAGATGAACCTTTGTTGGCAAAGCAATGTTTCTGCTTTTTAATATGCTGTCTTGGCTGGTCATCACTTTCCTTCCAAGTTGTAAGCGTCTTTTAATTTCATGGCTGCAGTCACTATCTGCAGTGATTTTGGAGCCCCAAAAAATAAAGTCTGACCCTGTTTCCACTATCTCCCCATCTATTTCCCATGAGGTGATGGAACCAGATGCCATGATCTTAGTTTTCTGAATATTGAGCTTTAAGCCAACTTTTTCACTCGCCTCTTTCACTTTCATCAAGAGGCTTTTTAGTTCCTCTTCACTTTCTGCCATAAGGTTGTTGTCATCTGCATATCTGAGGTTATTGAAATTTCTCCTGGCAATCTTAATTCCAGCTTGTGCTCCTTCCAGCCCAGCATTTCTCATGATGTATTCTGCATATAAGTTAAATAAGCTGGGTGACAATATACAGCCTTGACGTACTCCTTTTCCTATTTGGAACCAGTCTTTTGTTCCATGTCCAGTTCTAACTGTTGCTTCCTGACCTGCATATAGGTTTCTCAAGAGGCAGGTCAGGTGGTCTGGTATTCCCATCTCCTTCAGAATTTTCCACAGTTTATTGTGATCCACACAGTTGAAGGCTTTGGCGTAGTCAATTAAGCAGAAATAGATGTTTTTCTGGAACTCGCTTGCTTTTTCGATGATCCAGTGGATATTGGCAATTTGATCTCTGGTTTCTCTGCCTTTTCTAAACCCAGCTTGAACATCTGGAAGTTCTCGGTTCACATATTGCTGAAGTCTGACTTGGAGAATTTTGAGCATTACCTTACTAGCGTGTGAGATGAGTGCAATGTGCAGTAGTTTGAGCATTCTTTGCGATTGCCTTTCTTAGGGACTGGAATGAATACGGACCTTTTCCAGTTCTGTGGCCACTGCTGAGTTTTCCAAATTTGCTGGCATATTGAGTGCAGCACCTTCACAGCATCATCGTTTAGGATTTGAAATAGCTCAACTGGAATTCCATCACATCCACTAGCTTTGTTCATAGCGATGCTTCCTAAAGCCCACTTGACTTCACATTCCAGGATGTCTGGCTCTAGGTGAGTGATCACACCAAAGTGATTATCTGGGTCATGAAGATCTTTTTTGTACAGTTCTTCTGTGTATTCTTGCCACATCTTCTTAATATCTTCTGCTTCTGTTAGGCCCATACCATTTCTGTCCTTTATTGAGCCCATTTTTTTCATGCAGTTCAAATTTCCTTGTCGTTTATGTTTACATGAAATATCTTACTCTATCCCCTCACTTCCAATGTATGTGTGTCTTTTGCCCTGTGGTGGGTCTCTCACTGGCATCATATTGTAGGCTCTTGTTTTTTTAATCCAGTCTTCCACTCTGTCTTTTGATTGAAGCATTCAGTCCACTGACTTTTAAAGTAATAATTGATACCTATGTATTTATTGCCACTTTCAGCTTGTTTTCCAGTTATTCTATTTCTTCTTTGTTCCTTTCTTTTTCTTTTTGTTGTTTGATGCCACTTTAGGCATTGTTTTCTAATTGATTTTATGTTTCTTCTTTTTCCCTCTCTCTTTTTGTGGTTTGATTATTTCTTTTTATTTTATGCTTGTGTCTCTTCCTTTTTTTTTTTTTTAATTTGTCATTGCCTTGTTTTCAAGTATGTTAACTCCTTCCTATATATACTTACTTTAGACTGATACTCATGTATGCTCAAATATACATTCTAAAAAAAAAATCTACAGTTTCTTGGTCTCCTTCCATACATTTTATGATCTTGATGTGCCTTTTTACATCTTCACATTTACCCTTTTGCTGTTCCTTGTGTTTACATCATGTTCATAAGTAGGATTGTTTTCTCCTTTTGATCTGTATAATGGCTAATGTAAGTAATTTACTTTCCAGTTGTGATTTCCTCCTTCCTGTATCTTCTTGCTTCTCTTCTATTTAGAGAAGACCTTTCATTATTTCATTTAGGATCAGTTTAATATTACTGTATTCTTGTAGCTTTTGCTTATCTGGGAAATTACCCACCCCACCCCCCATTCTAAATGATAGGCTTGCTAAGTAGATTATACTAGGTTGCAGATTTTTCAGTTTCAAATCTTTGAATATACTTTACCACTCCCCTCTGGTCTGCAGCATTTCTGTAGAGAAGTCAGCTGATAACCTTATGGAATTTCCCTTTTAATTAACTGTTTGCTGTCATTTTGCTGCCATTAGAAACCCCTCTTTTATCTTTAACTTTTGCCATTTTTATTATAATGTCTAGGTGTAGGTCTGTTTGGGTTCATCTTGGTTAGGATAGTCTGTGGTTCCTATATTTGGATATCTGTTTCCTTCTTTAAGTTTGGACATTTTTCAATCATAATTTCTTCAAATACATTTTCAATCCCCTTTGCTCTTTCTTCTAGAATTCCTAATATATATAAATTCATACACTTTCTATCATCCCATTTGTCTCTTAAATCACTTTCTTTCTTTTTTTTCCATTTGACTTTCTACCTGCAGTTTTGACTGGGTAATTTCCATTATTCTATCTTCCAGGTCACTTATTCTTGATTTGTCATTATTCATTCTGCTATTCATTGCCCTTAGCTCAACTTCCATCATGGTAAATGAGTTTTCTAATTTTCCTTTTCTTTCCCTTATAATTTGTAGTTACTTTTTTAAAGTAATTTGCATTGCTGTCAATAGCCTTTTTAAAATTCCTTTGGTATTTTCATTACTTCCTTTTTAAACTTGGTGTCTATGAGACTTATGAAGATGTTTATCTCATTGTTCCTTCAGAGAAATTTTCTTGGTTTTTCAACTGGGTGTGGTTCCTTTGCTTCTTCATTTTGCTTATATTTCTCTTAAACTCTGTTGAGTTTAGGAGAAACAATTTTCTACTGTACTCTTGGAGGAAGTATCCCTGTGTGGTTCATGTGGGTTTAATATTTTTTGGGTGTGAGGGCTGTTTTTGATTTGGCTGTTTTGGATGCTTGCTGTCTCTTTCCTCAGTGTGTGCTGGCCATTATCCTCTTGGTGGGTGATATACAGGTACATGATCCACATGTGCTCCCAGGAAGGTAGGGGCAGAAGTTGGCACCTGGTCTTAAGACGTTTAGTGGTGTTGCCAGTGGGCCACACATCTCCTGAGGAGACAGGGGCACTGGTTGGTGCCTGATTAGGTGCTGGCAGGTCATGCATGCTTCCAAGAAGGTGGAGGCAGTGATCAGCACCTTCTCCCAGAACCCTCAGCAGCAGAGGTCCACACCCTCTTCGGGAGTCTGAGATAGCAGCCTCAGCTCATGATTGCCCCCAGATCTTGTCTAAGGCGTGCCTGCTCTCTGAAAGCACACGCACACAGAAAGAAGCTCCTATTGTGGTCTGGCCCTTCTCCTCACTGCCCTCCAGCAATGGTGTCTCGTCTCTCTGGTGGGTCCAGACTTCTTCCTGTGCTGCTTCAGTTGTGATGCATCTTGCCCTAGCCTTCTCTGGCTGTCTCCACACAGTCAACACAGTCCTCTCCATAGGTCTGAACTCTGAAGCTCAAGGCTCAGTACCCAGAGCCCACCCACCCCAGTGGACAATGGTCTCAGGTGAGAAGTGCTAAGCAGAAGCACAAAACAACTGTTTGGGTCTCTCTCCCTTTGCCCTTCATAAACAGGTGGCTGAGCTCTCCTCTGAGCCTCCAAAGCTCCTCCTGTGTTCCAGTTTATCTTGCCATCAGTACAGGGACTTTTCCTGTTTCATAGCTCCCTCCCAGGGTCACAAGTCCCATCCTCATTCCTTCCTTCCTTTTTCTTTTTTTCCCTACTCAGTTACATGAACAGTTTCTTGGCCTTTTGCAAGTCTCAGGGCTTCTGCCAGTTTTCTGTAGATGTTTTGTGAGAATAATTCCGCATGCAGTTTCATTTTTGATATATTTGTGGTAGAAGATGAGTCCCACATCCTATTCACCTCCTATTTTGATATAATATTCTTGATGCAGCTTTAAATGAGATTGTATTTTTATTTTTTCATATTTTTTTTAGTATATAGGAAAGATTTCTATGTATTAATCTATCCTGAAACCTTGAAAGTGAAAGTGAAGTCCTGTTCGACTCTTTGCGACCCCATGGACTGTAGCCTACCAGACTCCTCCCTCCATAGGATTCTCCAGGCAAGAGTACTGGAGTGGGTTGCCATTTCCTTCTCCAGGGGATCTTCCAAACTCAGGGATTGAACCCAGGTCTCCCGGATTCCAGGCAAACACTTTAACCTCTAAGCCACCACTGAATGTTTATTCTTTGGATGGAAACATTAGGATTCTCTATATACAGCATCATACCATCTGCAAATAGTGTCAGTTTACCTCTTTCCTTTCAATCTGAATATATTTTCTTCTTTTTTCTTGTCTTATTGCTGTGGCTAGGACTTCCAATATTATGTTAAATAGAAACAGTAAGAGTAAGCCTCCTTGTCTTATTCCTGAATTTAACAGGAAAGCTTTCAGCTTTTTACTGTTGAGTAGTTGAGTAGTGGTGGGTTTGTTCTAAGGGCCTTTATTATGTTCAGATATGCTTCCTCTATACCCACTTTAATGAGAGTTTTTATCATGAATGAATGTTGTATTTTGTCAAGTGCTTTCCTGAATCTATTGAGATGATAATGTGGTGATTGTGCTTCTCTTTGTTGATATGGTGCATCACATTGGTTGATTTGCATTTGTTGAACCATCCTTGTGACATTGGAATCAGTCCAGTTCAGTTGCTCAGTTGAATCTGACTCTTTGTGACCACATGGACTGCAGCATGCCAGGCCTCCCTGCCCATCACCAACTCCTAGAGTTTACCCAAACTCATGTCCATTTAGTTGGTGATGCCATCCAACCATCTCATCCTCTGTTGTCCCCTTCTCCTCCTGCCTTCAATCTTTTCCAGCATCAGGGTCTTTTCTAATGAATCAGTTCTTCACATCAGGTTGCCAGAGTATTGGAGTTTCAGCTTCAGCATCAGTCCTTCCAATGAATATTCAGGACTGATTTCCGTTAGAGTGGACTGGTTGGATCTCCTTGCAGTCCAAGGGACTCTCAAGAGTCTTCTCCAACACCATGTTGGAATAAATCTAGCTTAATCATGATGTGTACTCCTTTTTGTGTATTATTGAGTTCTGTTTGCAAATATTTTCTTGAGAATTTTTACATCTCTATCAAAGGTAAATAATTTTAAAAAGAAAGTACAATTTTATTTCTTGTAATGCCTTTCTCTGATTTTAGTATTTGACCAGCTGACCTG
This sequence comes from Dama dama, assembly GCF_033118175.1. Lineage (NCBI taxonomy): Eukaryota > Metazoa > Chordata > Mammalia > Artiodactyla > Cervidae > Dama > Dama dama. The sequence goes on from NC_083713.1 coordinate 52,924,147, forward strand.
CCTCTTGAGAAACCTGTATGCAGGTCAGGAAGCAACAGTTAGAACTGGACATGGAACAACAGACTGGTTCCAAATAGGAAAAGGAGTATGTCAAGGCTATATAGTGTTACCCTGCTTATTTAACTTATATGCAGAGTACATCATGAGAAACACTGGGATGGATGAAGCACAAGTTGGAATCAAGATTGCTGGGAGAAATATCAATAACCTCAGATATGCAGATGACACCACCCTTATGGCAGAAAGTGAAGAAGAACTAAAGAGCCTCTTGATGATAGTGAAAGAGAAGAGTGAAAAAGTTGGCTTAAAGCTCAACATTCAGAAAACTAAGATCATGGCATCCAGTCCCATCACTTCATGGCAAATAGATAGGGAGACAGTGGAAACAGTGGCTGACTTTACTTTTGGGGGCTCCAAAATTCCTGCAGATGGTGATTGCAGCCATGAAATTAAAAGATGCTTGCTCCTTGGAATAAAAGCAATTACCAATCTAGACAGCATTTTAAAAAGCAGAGACATTACTTTGCCAACAAAGGTCCGTCTAATCAAGGCTATGGTTTCTCCAGTAGTCATGTATGGATGTGAAAGTTGGACTGTAAAGAAAGCTGAGCACCGAAGAATTGATGCTTTTGAACTATGGTGTTGGAGAAGACTCTTGAGAGTCCCTTGGACTGCAAGAGATCCAACCAGTCCATCCTAAAGGAGATCAGTCCTTGGTGTTCACTGGAAGGACTGATGTTGAAGCTGAAGCTCCAATACTTTGATCACCTGATGCAAAGTGCTGACTCATTTGAAAAGACCCTGATGTTGGAAAAGATTGAGGACAGGAGGAAAAGGGGACGACAGAGGATGGTATGGTTGGATGGCATCACCGACTCAATGGACATGAGTTTGGGTAAACTCTGGGAGTTGGTGATCGACAAGGAGGCCTGGTGTGCTGCCGTTCATGGGGCCGCAAAGTGTCAGATACGACTGAGCGACTGAACTGAACTGAATTTTGGCCTTGTAAAGTGACTATTGAAGTGTTCTCTCCTTGTCATTGCTTTGGAATAGTTTAAGAAAGATAGATGTGTGTTCTGATTTATATGTTTGGTAGAATTCCCCAGTAAATCTGTCTGGTCCTGGATTTTTGCTTGAATGGATTTTAACTACCAATTAATTTCAACTTTAGTCGTCTGTCTGTTCCAACTGTTTTGTTTTGTTTTTTTCCACTTATTTTTAATTTTTATTAGAATCTGGTTCCTTTACAATGATGTGTTGGTTTATGCTGTCCAGCAAAGTGAATCAGTTATATGTGTATATATATATCCCCTCTTTTTTAGATTTCCTTCCCATTTAGGTCACCACACATCATTGACTACAGTTCCCTGTGATATACAATAGGTTCTCATTAGTTACCTATTTTACACATAACACTGTATACATGTCAGTCCTAACAGCTTAATTCATTCTTGCCCTTTCTTCACCCATTGGTATCCTTATGTTTGTTCTCTGCATCTATGTCTCTATTTCTGCTTTACAAATAAGTTCGCCTGTACTAGATTTTTCTAGATTCCACATATAAGTGATATTATACAATGTTTGTTTTCCTCTTTCTGAGTTACCTCACTCTGTATGACAGTCTCTAGGTTTATCTATGTCTCTGAAAATAGCACTATTTCACTCCTTTTTATGAAGTGGTAATATTCCATTATATATGTACTGCATTATATCTATCCATTTCTCTGTTGATGGACATTTAGGTTGCTTCCATGCCCTGGCTATTGTAAATAGTGCTGCAATATATATTGGGGTGTATGTATATTTTGGGGTTATGGTTTTCTTCAGGTATATGCCCAGGCATTGGGATTGCTGGGTCATATGGTAGTTCTGTCTTTACTTTTCTGAGGAACCTTCATACTGTTTTCCACAGTGGTTATATCAATTTACATTCCTACCAACAGAATATGAGGTGTCCCTTTTCTCAACAGCCTCTGAAGCATTTATTATTTGTAGATTTTTTTTTTTTAATTATGGCCAGTCTCACTGGTGTGAGGTGATATCTCATTGAAGTTTTGATTTGCATTTCTCTTGCTTATTAGGGATGTTTGATATCTTTCATTTTTTTGGTCCATCTGTATATCTTCTTTGGAGACATGTCTATTTAGATCTTTCCCCTAATCTTTGGTTAGGTTGTTTGATTTTTGGATATTGAGCTGCATGAGTTGTTTGAATATTTTGAAGATTAATCCCTTGTTAGTTGCTTCATTTGCAAATATTTTCTCCCAATCTAATGGTTGTTTTTATGTTTCTCTTTTCTGTGCAAAGCTTTTAATTTTCATTAGGCCCCATTTTTTTATTTTTCTTTTTTATTTTTATTACTCTAGGAGGTGGGTCAAAAACAATTTTGCTGTTATTTATGTCAAAGAATGTTCTGCCTATGTTTTCCTCTCAGAACTTTATAGTGTCTGATTTTATGCACATTTAAGTCTTTGATCCATTGAATTTATTTTTGTGTATGGTGTCAGGGAATGTTCTAATTTCATTCTTTTACATGGAGTTTTCCCAGCATCTTTTATTGAAGAGATTGTCTTTTCTCCATTGTATGTTCTTGTGTCTTTTTTCAAAGATTTATTAACCATAGAAGCAAAAGTTTATGTCTAGGCTTTCTATCCTGTTCCATTGACATATATTTCTATATTTTGTACTTTCTATATATTTCTGTATTTCGTATGTTGGACCAGTATCACACTGCCTTGTTTTCTGGAGCTTTGTAGCATAGTCTGAAGTCAGGGAGTCCAATTTCTTCCTTTCCATTTTTCTTTCTCATGATTGCTTTGATAGTCAGGGTCTTTTGTGTTGCCATACAAATTGTAAAAACTTTTTGTTCGAATTCTGAAAAATGCCATTGGTAATTTCATAGAGATTGAATTAAATCTCTAGGTTGCTTTGAGTAGTAGAGTCATTTTCACAATATTGATTCTTTCAATACAAAAATATGGTACATCTCTACATCTGTTTGTGTTGCCTTTATCTTCATTAATCAATATCTTATAGTTTCCTGTGAACAGGTCTTTTGCTTCCTTAGGTAGGTTTATTCATAGGTATTTTATTTTATTTATGTGTGATGGTAAATGAGATTGTTTCCTTAATCTCTATGATATTTCATTGTTAGTGTATAGAAATGAATGTAATTTCTTATATGAATTTTGAAGTCTGAACTTGATCAAATTTTTTGAAAAGTTCTAATAGTTTTCTGGTGGCATTTTTAGGATTTTCTATGTATAGTTTCATGTCATCTACCAACAAGGACAATTTAACTTCTTTTCCAATTTGAACGTCTTTTATTTTTTTCTTCTCTTATCTCCAGGTCTATGACATGCAACTATGTGCAATAATAGTAGTGAGAATAAGCATCCTGGTCTTTTTTTTATTTTAGAAGAAATTCTTTCATTTTTCACTATTGAGAATAATTTTTGTAGGTTTGTCAAATGTGACCTGTATCACATTGAGGTAGGTCCTCACTATGCCTACTTTCTGGAGATTTTTGTCATAAATGGTGTTGAATTTTGTCAAAAGCTTTTTCTACATCTGTTGAGATGATCATTTGGTTTTTATTCTTCAATTTGTTAATATGTTGTTTCACAGTAATTCATTTGTATATATTGAGAAATCTTGTATCCCTTGCATAAATTCCACTTTATCATGGTGTGTGATCCTTTTAATGTGTTGTTGGATTCTGGTTGCTAGTATTTTTTGAGGATTTTTGTGTCTATGTTCATCAGGGATGCTGATCTGTAATTTTCTTTGTCTTGTGCTGTCTTTGGTTTTGGTATCAGGGTGTTGTTGGTCTCTTACCATGAGCTTGGGAGTGTTCCATACTCTGCAATATTGTTGGAAGAGTTTGAAAATGATAGGAGTTATCTTCTCTAAAAGTTTGATAGAATTCATCTGTGAAACCATCTGTTCCTCAACTTTTATTTATTGGTTATCACCACCTACTGAGAGCTTTCATATTAGGGAGAGCTAGCCATGTGCTCCCGAGACAGCTGAGTGGGTTCTGGCACCCACTGGTGGAGTTGCTGGTTGCTGAAGCTATATGTGCCCTCCCAGGACAGCATGGGCTTCCATTGTGGCTCGGCTGGTAAATAATCCACCTGCAATAGGGGAAACCTGAGTTCGATCCCTGGATTGGGAAGAACCCCTTGGAGAAGGGAAAGGCTACCCACTCCAGTAGTCTGGAGTGGAGAATTCCATGGACTATACAGTCCATGGGATTGCAAAAAGTCAGACAAGACTGAGTGACTTTCACTTTCACTTTCTTTCTTTCAGGACAGCATGAGGTCCACTGTCAGGTCCTGGGGCCCATTGGCAGAATTCCCAGTGGCTGGGCCCATCCATGCCCCTCTGTGGCCTGCTGGTGGAATTGCTAGTGACTGAAACTGTCTGTGCCTGGCTGGCTCAGTGGGGGTAGGGTTTTCTGACCCACTGGCATAATTTCTAGTTTGGGGAGCTATCAACATCCCTTTGGGATAGCATGGGCAGGTCCTTGAGCCCACTGGCAGAATTACCAGTGGTTGGATCCATCCATGCCCTTCTGGGGCATGCGGGGCAGGTCCTGTGAACTGCATGTGAAATTTCTGATCTCAGGATCTGACCATGCCCTTCCAGATCAAGTGGGGGCAGTTTCTGGGACCCACTGGTGAAATTGCTGGTGGCTGGATCTGTCCATGCTCTTCCAGGTCATCAGCAGTGGGTTCTCTGACCCGCTGAAGGAATCTCCAGTTTTGGAAGCTGTCCACTCCCTTTTGGGGCAGCATGAGTAGGTCCTGGGCCATTCATGGGAATCCCAGTGGCTGGACCATCCACTCCCCTCCAGTTCAGCAGTGACAAGTCTACTAGTAGAATTGCCAGTGGCTGGATCTGTCTGAACCCTTCTGCATCAGTAGGGGTGGGAAGAACTTCTAGTTTTGGGATCTGTCTGTGCCCTTCCAGGTCAGTAGGGGTGAGACCTGGCATCTGCCTGCAGGCCTAGGAGAGGTGGCCAGTGCCCACCTCTGGAGTCCAAGATGGTAGAGGCAATTCACACCAGTCCCTGGAGATACTATAGGCCGAATCCTATTGCCTAGGGGTTCTCATAGGGAAAGAAACTTTTATGGTGGTCCCAGCCCTTCCCTTGCTCTTCTCCCAATAATGGTGCATTGACTCTCTGGTGGGGCAAGGCTTCTTCCTAGTATACCCTCAGTTGCCACAGCTTGAACTTTGCAGGCTGTTTCCATACCTAACCTGGTGCTTTCCCTGCAACTGAGCTTTGGAATCTGAGCTTCAGCACCCACCCCCACACCCTGTGTACAGGGGAGTGTCTCAGGCTGGAGAATGCAGGTCAACCCACTGTGTAGGTGACTTATTCCATCTTGCCTTCCACAAACAACTTGCTGCTTTCCCCCTTTTAAGCTCTAAAACTGCCCCCTCCGCTCTAATTTCTCCACTGGTGAGGAGCCTTCTAAGGTGTGGAAACATTTCCTCTTTCACAGTCCCCTCCCCAGAGAGGCCCCATCCTGATTCTTTTTTTTTCTTTCTGTCCTACTCAGTTATGTGGAGGTTTTCTTATCTTTTCAGAGGTCTGAGGTCTTCTGTAGGCAGCCAGTAGCTGTTCTATGTGAATCATTCCACCGTAGACATATTTTCAATGTTTCTGTGGAGAGAGTTGAACTCTGCTTCTTACTTGATCTCCCTCTCAAACTGTTTTTCTTGACTCAGTTTTGGCAGGCTTTGCATTTCTGGAAATTTGTCCATTTCTTTTAGGTTGTCCAATTTGTTGGTATATAACTGTTCATAGAATTTTTTTTTTGGTATCACTGTGATAATGATTGTTATTTCTCCTCTTTCATTTCTTATTTTATTTGAATCATCTCTCTTTCTCTTCTTGATGAGTTTTGCTAAAGATTTGTTAATTTTGTTTTTCATCTTTTCAGCAAACCAGGTATTGATTTCACCTTTTCTGTTGTGCTTTGGTCTCTATTTCCTCTCTGATTTTTATTATTTCCTTCCTTCTGCTTATCTTAGGCTTTGTTCCTTTTCTGATTGTTTAGGTCCTAGTTTAGGTTGCTTATTTGAGATTTTTATAGTTTCTTCAGGAAGGCCTGTATTCTTCTCTCTTAGAATTGCTTTCTCTACATTCCATAGATTTTGTGAAGTTGTTTTGCCAATATTATTTGTCTCAAAACATTCTCTGATTTCTTTGATTTCATCACTGACCCATTGGTATTTCAGTAGCATGTTGTTTAGTCTCCAAGTTTTTGTTCTTTTCCTATTTTTCTTTCTGTAGTTGATCTTTAGTTTTATAATACTGTAGTCAGAAAAGATGCTTTGAATATTTTTTCTCTTTATTTTTATTGATGTATTGTTGATTTAAAATGTGTTAACTATAAGTGTACAGCAAAGTGATTCATATATATATACACATATACATACAGATACACATAAATGCATCCAGATTATTTTCCATTATAGATTATTGCAACATATCAAATATAGTTCTCTGTGCTATATAGTAGGTCCTCATTGATTATCTATTTTATATATAGTAGTGTGTATCTGTTAATTCAAAACTACTACTTTATTCCTGCCCACCCTTTCCTCCAAAGAAAGCTGCATTTTGCAGATCTTTGAGATTTTTTAAATCCAGTCACCCACTTGGTCTTTTGATCAAAGAAGTTAGTTTATTGACATTCAAAGTAATTATTGATAGTTCTGCCTTTTTGTCATTTTATTCTTTGATTTCCATTTGTCTTTGTAGGTTTTGTTTCTTCTTTTATGGTTTGATTAGTTTCTTTTGATTAGTAATAGTCTTAAGTTCTCTCCTTTTAGGTTTTTTTTGAATCTATTGTATGTTTTTGATTATGATTACCATGGGGTTATGTGTGTTTTCTCATAACTATGTCTACTTGCTTTAAACTGATGAGAAGTGAAGTCACTCAGTCCTGTCCGACTCTTTGTGATCCGATGGACTGTAGCCTACTACCAGGCTTCTCCATCCACGGGATTTTCCAGGCAAGAGTACTGGAGTGGGTTGTCATTTCCTTCTCCAGGGTATCTTCCCAAACCCAGGGATTGAACCCAGGCCTCCTGCATTGCAGGCAGATGCTTTATCCTCTGAGCCACTAAGGAAGCCCTTTAAACTGATAATCATTTAAATTTAACACAGTCTAAGCTATCCACATTTTTTATCCCCCTCAGCTCCATTTTGTAATTTTGATGGTCTGTTTTACATCATCTTCAAGTTTATCCTTTTACTGTTTAGCTATAATCACTTTTACAATTCTTTTTTTTTTTTAATCTATGTACTGGTTTGTTTAAGTGATCTTCAATCTTTACTGTATATTTGCCTTTTTTACTGGAATTTTCCCTTTCCTATAGTTCCCTGTTGCTTTCCATTTAGAGAAGACCTTTCAACATTTCTTTTATGATAGGTTTAGTAATGCTTAATTCTTTCTGCTTATCTGAGAAATCCTTTCTCATTCTGTTCTAAATGATAATCTTGCTAGGTAGATTATCCTTGCATTCCCACCCCTGCCCCCTCCCCCCCTTTTAGCCTGTTAAATACACCACTCCCTTCTGGCCTGCAAAGGTTCTACAAAGAAATCAGCTGATAGCCTTATGGATATTTCCTTTTAAATGACTCTTTCTCTTGCTGCTTTACAATTCTCTACCTTTAACTTTTGTAATTTTAATTATGATATGTCTTAGCATGGGGCTGTCTGAGTTCATCTTGTTTGGAACCTTCTGACTACCTTGTCCTGGGTATCTGTTTCCTTATTTGGTAGGGATATTTTTAGCCATAATTTCTTCAAATACTTTTTTGATCACTTTCCCTGTCCTTCTGAAACCCCAGTTATGCATAAGTTGGCACATTTTATATCATCTAACAGAGCTAATATGTTGCTTTCATGTTTTTTTCATTTTTTGGTGTGCTGTTTTGATTGGGTGATTTATGTTATTCTATCTTCCAGATTATCCATTTATTCTTCTGTGTCATTCAGTTGGCTGTTCATTGCTCTACATTGTTGTTCTTTATCTCAGAAATTAAATGATTTATTAAATTATTATTTAATTATAAATTAATTATAAATTATTGATCAGGTCATTTTCATGGTTTCTAGTTCCTTGTTATAATGGTCTGCATTTATAACAACAATCTGTCTTAATTCAGTTAGTATTTTTATTACCTTGATGTCTGGTAATCCCTGAAAGACTAAATAATAAAACAGATTATCTTACTCCTCATTGGGAATAGTTCCTCTGCCTTTTCATTTGACTTTCTCTGTCTTTATAGGTTTCTCTTGTCTTCATACATTTCTCTGTCTTTTTAAACAGTTGTCTGTTGTGGTCTTGAAGGTGTATTTTTATGTGGGATCTTCCCTATGTAGACTGTGTCCAGGGTCTTTGGTGCAAGGGTTGATTTTGTATGGGCTATAACCATTTCTTTCCTCAGCATGTACTGGCCACTATCAAGGTGACCGAGGGGGAGGCTGTTGGAGGGTCTCAAGCCTGCACAGGGTGTCAGGTGGGACTTCCTCTCTGCTCTGTGGCTGTCACTACTCTATCAGGGGCAGGGCTTCCTTCCCAGTTGCTTGAGCAGAAACCCTAAATGTTAGGATTGAGCAAGATCTTGAGTGCATAGTTTGCCCCAAAAGATGGGAATGCTGGAGCATCAGACCTGTTGCCTATATAGGTGTCTGCAGCTCGTCTCAGATGCAACCCAACCCATGATTGGGTCTCTCCCCCTGTGAATCGTTACCCCAGCTGTTTGTGGTGTGAAGTGGGCATGGCAGGAGCATTCCCTAGCCTGGGGGTCATATGTTGTGGCTGAAGGAACTGATGTGTCTGTTCTGCTGTCAGAGGTCAGTGCCAATCATGTTGGCACTGATAGAGCTACCAGCAACATTTTTGGCACTGCCCGGCCTGAACCATACCCCAGGCCCCCAAGCCTCTTTTTGCATCCCTAGACTGAGCCTTCTCCCAAAACCTGTCGGTACCAGAGCCAGCGCCAAGCTGTGGCAGTGGAGTGTGCAGCGCCAGAGCATTTGCTCAGCTGGGAAGTGGGACTTTGATTTGCTGACGTGGTGGTTCCCAAGATGCTGTCTGAGTACGCACCAATAGTGGTTGCCACTATTCTACACCATGGACCATTTCTGCATCCCTAGATTGTTTTTCCAGGGCTTGTCTGCCCCAGATCCAGTGCCAAGTTGTGGCATGAAGTGGGTAGGGCCAGAGTATCCATTCAGCTGGGAGCAGAAAACCTTGGTTTGCTGCTCACAGTCATCCCTGTGATGCCACAGCTGCTCCTTTTGGACCACACCCCAGGCCCCTGAACTGCCTCTGCATAGCCAGGTCAAGTCTTTTCCTAGGTTCTCACGACCTGGGGGCCCAGATCCCAACCCCACTCAGATTGGGGTGTACCTCAAGGTGGCAGCCAGCCGCCAGTAAAGAGTTCTCTACTCCCTGTTTGTTGACAAGCCAGCACTCAGACACTGTTCATGAGTGGAGTCCAGGCCTCTCTAGCTAGGGCAGTTCATCTCCTCTGTGTAGGACCTTAGGGTTGGGATGCTTAGCCTGTGTCTTGACCCACTCAAGGTGAGTGTCTGCCTGAGTGGACTTACTCTTCCCTACAGATGCCTCTCAGGATGCAGGTCTCAACCCTATGCCTTTTTTCACTCTACCTTGTTTCATGGAAATCTTTTTTTGCAGTTTTGGTTATATAGGTGTTCTTACACCAGTTTCCAGTTTTCTGTGAGAATTATTCCATATGTAGATGTATTTTTCATGTGTCTGTAGGCAGTGGTGAGTCCCATGTCTTCCTGCTCCACTATCTTGATCCAGTCTTCTCTCAGACTTTTGAACATGGTTTCTAGAATCAAATTTCACTTCCACTTTGTACTATGTGATGTTGGGCAAATCACTTAAGTTCTCTGTGATGGAGTAACACTATGAGTCATATGAAGATAAAATTATTTTCCTTACAGAGTTACTTTTAAAATACTGTGAATTAAGAAAATGCTTAGAACGGTACCTCACATATAGAAAGAGCTATGTAAATGTTTACTATTTTAAAATACAATTGAATACCAAGAGTAAATTCCAATAAAGTATGCTTTATACAGTATAGAAAGACTAACTGATATAATTATGTGTTTGAGTTCTCATAGACTCAAAAGAGACAGCCAGAAAATGATTGTGTGTGTGTGTGTGTGTGTGTATGAATGTATGTTTGTCTATTTGGCTCCTTCTCTAATATAGCAACTCTAGTTCACACTCCATTTAGCTAAATGAAAGATGTTTACACTTCCTTTAAGGCTGTTGCTCTTCCAGTTCCTCTGGCAGCAGATATAAGAGAATAACATCCTGCTTTTGTGGCCAAAGATACCTCGGCTGCAAAAATGTTGTGCTGAATACATTTGAGGAAATAAATGATAGGCTGCTCTCACAAAGGCTGCATAATGTTTGAGAAAAGTTTAGTCTTTAGTTTTCAATTTTCCATGCAGTTAGCTATTATTCTGAAACATTTCTTAACTCCCAAAGTGCAGCCAGCAGCTTCAGGAACTGACAACATTTATAAGCTCCAAGTAAGTGGTTTCACTCTGTTGATCCCTACTTACAAAGGATACATGTGGGTTTTGGTCACAACTGGAAATACTTGAATTTGTATTTTAAGTGGAAACCTCATTGGCTGTTTTAATGTATTGAAAATTGTAAGAATTTTACTGAAGGCATATCCAAGATGGTTTTATAAAAGTTAAAGAATCAATAGGTGATTTATTCCAATTTTTTCCTATTCCTGAGTGACTAGCACAGAGGACAGTAAAATTTCTAATATTTTTATTAGGTTTATGAAAGTAGAACTTCTCTGTCTTGACTCCAATTATTTTCAAAGTATTTGAGAAAGAGTCAAGGGGAGAGGTTAGTTCTCTATCAATTAGTTCTTTTTTTTTTTTTTTAATAATAATTATGTATTAGAAGTCACCAAGTTTTGGGATGGTTTTAAGTGACAGTCTGCAGGTCTGTAAGGTTGGGCTGATATTGGCTAAGCTCAGTTGGACTTGGCTCCAACATAGGTTGGGTTCAGATCTACTTCACATACCTCTCATCTTCTTTGGACCAGTAGTAATACCTATTTAAGAAATTTCCTCTTCATGCTGAAATACAGAAGTGTAGGAACACAAGTCCAACAGTGTGAGCATATTTCCAGGGTCACACCATACTGCTCTCTAGTATCCAATTTAAGTCAAAGAGTAGGAAAGTACATACTGCCTACCACAAAATTAAGTTGGATGAGTATAAGGACAGAGTGAATATTTGCTGAAAAATAATTTTGAACAACTACGCAAACAAATCTGGATAACCAACTCAGTTTTCAAAGTAAGAGGTACCAGAATGATTATTTCCAGGGCTTGATATTGGTTCAACTTGTCCTTTAGAAGTACAGACATACATACTTTGGGTCCTCTCATGAATTCAGATGGAAAATTAAAATACTATCTCTCTTGAAGGACATTGACCCATACCTTCCTTGCCTCACTATAATTAGTTGGTACCAGAAAATTATCCTTGAGTCATGCCTTGGGTCATAAAAACATAAAGGAGATAGCTTCTACTCTAAAAACTTACCTTTCAATCTTCTGGCTTTTTTCTACTACTTCTCATACCATGATACCATAATCCATGATTATCAGAAATCTCTAAATTGCCAAATCCAAAGCAATAATGTTGTCTTTGAACTCAAGAAAGTTTAATGAGTTTTAATTTATGAACCCCAAAACTGTAATATATGGAGGAGATGCAAAACTGAACAACACTGTTATAAACTCTGCTCTCATGGAAAGTAAATATAGTTGGGAATACAAAAAGATGAAAGTGAAGTGAAATGAACATCACTCAGTCGCGTCTGACTCTTTGCAACCCCATGAACTATATGGTCCATGGAATTCTCTAGCTCAGAATACTGGAGTTGGTAGCCTATCTCTTCTCCAGCAATCTTCCCAAACCAGGGATCGAACCCAGGTCTCCCACATTGCAGGTGGAGCCTTTACTAGCTGAGCCACAAGGGAAGCACATACAAAAAGATAGAGAATACAAAAAGAGTATTTTATAATCAGTTCAGTTCAGTTGATCACTTGTGTCCAACTCTTTGTGACCCCATGGACTGCAGCATGCCAGGCTTTCCTGTCTATTACCAAATCCCAGAGTTTGCTCAAACTCATGTCCATCAAGTCGGTGATGCCACCCAACCATATCATCCTCTGTCAGCCCCTCTGCCTCCTGCCCTCAATCTTTCCCAGCATTAGGGTCTTTTCAAATGAGTCAGTGCTTTGCATCAAGTGGCCAAAGTATTGGGAGTTTCAGCTTTAGCATCAGTCCTTCCAATGAATATTCAGGATTGATTTCCTTTAGGATAGACTGGTTTGATCTCCTTGCAGTCCAAGGGACTCTCAAGAGTCTTCTCCAACACCACAGTTCAAAAGCATCAATTCTTTGGCACTCAACTTTCTTTAAAGTCCAACACCCATAGCCATACATGACTACTGGAAAAACCATAGCTTTGACTAGATGGACCTTTGTCGGCAAAGTAATGTCTCTGCTTTTTAATATGCTGTCTAGGTTGGTCATAGCTTTTCATCCAAGGAGAAAGTGTCTTTTAATTTCATGGCTGCAGTCACCATCTGCAGTGATTTGGGAGCACCCCAAAATAAAGTCTGTCACTGTTTCCATTGTTTCCCCATTTATTTGCCATGAAGTGATGGGATGGGATGTCATGATCTTAGTTTTTTGAATGTTGAGTTTTAATCCAGCTTTTTCACTCTCCTCTTTCACTTTCATCAAGAGGCTCCTTAGTTCCTCTTTGCTTTTTGTCATAAAGGTGGTGTCATCTGCATATCTGAGGTTATTGATATTTCTCCCAGCAATCTTGATTCCAGCTTGTGCTTCATCCAGTCTTACATTTTGCATGATGTACTCTGCCATTAGGTTAAATAAGCAGGGTGACAGTAGAGAGCCTTGACGCACTCCATTCCCAATATGGAAGTAATCCATGTTCCATGTCCAGTTCTAACTGTTGCTTCTTGAACTGCATTCAGATTTCTCAGGTGACAGGTAAGGTGGTCTGGTATTCCTATCTCTTGAAGAATTGTTCACAGTTTGTTGTGATCTACACAGTCAAAGACTTTGGCAGAGTCAATAAAGCAGAAGTAGATGTCTTTCTGGAACTTTCTTACTTTTTCAATGATCCAACGGTGCAATTGTGCAGTAGTTTGAACATTGTTTGGCACTGCCTTTCTTTGGGACTGGAATGAAAACTGACCTTTTCCACTCCTGTGGCCACTACTGAGTTTTCTAAATTTGCTGGCGTATTGAGTATACCAATTTAACAGCATCATCTTTTATGACTTGAAATAGCTCAGCTGGAATTCCATCACCTCTACTATGTTTTTTCATAATGATGCTTTCTAAGGCCCACTTGACTTCAGACTCCAGGATGTCTGGCTCTAGGTAAGTGATTTTTTTATACTACCATAGGAAAACTTGTGTGATAACAGATGAGCAGAGCATAATAGGTAATGGAAGAGAGGCATCAACAGAAGAAAGCTGAGGTTCTGACTTTAGGAAATGATACCTAAATTGGTACCTGTACTACAGGTGTGTTAAGAAGATAAGATGTATATATGTGAGTGGGTTAGGGTTATCTAGGCCAGAGAACCCCACATGTTTTGAATGAATATATGTTGAATGCTTGAAAAGATGAAAAATGTAATGAGTTAGTTGAGCCAATTCATTCTCTAACAAATGTTTCCTGGGTTCCTGAAATGTTCTAGACACATTTATAAGTGCTAGGAGTCAAACAGACCCAACAAAGAATTGAGTATGTGACATAGTAACAACTCCTCTGGAGAAAATTCTAAGAGTAAGGGCAACATAAGATGTCAGAGTGAAAGTCAGATTCCATTTTAAATAAGTATGTCAAGGAAAGTTTCACTAAGAGATTGACTAAAGAGATAAGGGAATAGACATACAAAGAATTATTGGCAGAGCACTCCAGGCATAGGAAAGAGCATAGGAAAAGAGCATAGGAAAGAGCGAGTAAAAGGCTTTCAATGAAGCAGTGGTTGGTGCATTCCAGGAACAGTTAGGAGGCCTGTGTGACTGCATAAAGTAAGTGAGGAAAAGAGTGATGTCATTTGACCTATGTTTTATTAGGCTCATTCTGACAGCTTGGTGGAGAATAGGATGTACTATCTGATATCTAAGTTAGATAGTATAAATGTTGTAACAAAGAATCCCCAAATCTCAGGGACTTAATAAAATATGCATTGGTCATAACAAAACCCAATGTGGATGTTTCTGAATGGATATATTTCTTGATCTCTCTCTTCTAATTAGTGATACAGGGATCGGTATTCTTTCCATCTTGTCTTCTAGTGGCCTGAAAACGTCTTCATGGTTTCTGGAGAAGGAAAAGAGAACATAAGAAATGAGTTCTGCACAATTAACAACCTTACATTGTATTGGCTAGAATTATCCACATGACTCCACCTATATGCTATAGATCTGGGAAATTTAGACCTTGGGTGAGCATTTACTTTCAAGTAAAACATACACATAAATATACCATTTCTACCATAGGAAACAAGCACAAAGGAAGGAAAAACAATTTGAAGGTTACAGAGATAATATGTGTGAGAACAGATAGGGATGAGACTAGAATCTTAAGAAATAGGGGTGACTGTGACCAGGATCTATTTTAAATATGGTGCTAATAGGATATGCTTTGTGATTTAATGTGGACTGAGAAGAAAACGAGAAATTAAGATCAATTTTAAGATATCTGTCCTAGGCAATAGGAAGAACTAAATACTTAGAGATGAAAAAAGGTGCAGAACAAGACTTCTGGGAGATGATGAAGAATTGTATTTGGATGTGTTAAAATTGATTTGCTTATTAGATATTTAAGGATAGGTATCTACTATGCAGTTGGATTTATTGAGTTGTAATACATGGGAAAGATCTTGAATGGACATAAACATTTGGTGATATATAGCCTATTTATAGTATTAGAAACCATAAGTCTTCAGAAAGTCACTGAAGTTTAGATGGAAATAAATAGAGGTTAAAAAAGAAGTCTTGAAGATGAAAAAGCAACATAGTAATTAGAAGAAAAGCAACTATTGAGTTAGGAAAAAAAACTAGTAGATGTGATGCTCTGGAAGTCAAATGAAGAGTCTTTCTAAGAAAATATTATGTCTACTGCTGAGATAGGTTCAATAAAATGGAGTCTAAAAAATAGTTGTCAGATTTAGGTCTGAAGGTCATTGCTGTTCAATTCTTTTAGAAAGATGGGTGTAAAAGCCTGATGGCAGTGGGTTCAAAGACAAAGAGAAACAGAAACACTGGAGAAAGTGAATATAGACATCTCTTTGGTGAATTTTGCTGTAAAGAAAAATAGAGAAACGGACTAGTTGTTAGAGGGCAAAATAAAAAGAAGCATTTATTTTTTAGATAAAATGTAGGGCAATTAAATGCATGTTTGTATGTTGTTAGAAATGATCCAGAATGGAGAGAAAAAGTTCATGATTAAAAAGAGGAGAGATGCTGTCAATTTCTTCCTATATATCCATTAGTATTTGTTTTACGTATTCAGAGATTTCTATGTTTGATATGTTATATATATAATAATGTTATAATAATATATAATGTTATACAGTTACATTTCTTTTATATCTTGTTGGATTGATTCCTTGATCATTTATGCTATCCTTCTTATCTCAGATATACATGTCTCAGATATACAGGGAGAAATTGATAGTATCACAATAATAGTAAGGGACTTTAATACACCAATTACATCAATAAGCAAATCATCCATTCAGAAAAATCAATAAGGAAACACTGGCCTTAAATGACACATTAGACCAAATGGAATATATATAATGTAATAAGTATATAAAATAGAGAATTTTTGGTGTGAGATCCTTCATTATACAAGAAGGTATGAGATCTAATGGTTTGGCCTTAGTCAAGAGCAGAGAAAGAAGAGGAAAGACTGAGTAGGTAGTGGGTGAATAAATATGGCAGTGGGAGTCCCAGGAAGTACTTTTCTGATTGCTCAGATTTCACACTAAAATAGGGAAGCAAGGATGTTATCTATGTGAGTGATGATGGGGGATGAGCTGTTGGAAATGGAGCAAAGAGACAAAGGTCATAGTCATTTAGGAATGTGAGAGAATGAAAGCACTAGAGGAAAGTAGTGTGACTGCCTGACAATATTAAGGGCTCACCTGAGTTTAAATTAAGATCGAGGAATTGTCAAGTAAGTGCCAGGAGGAGAAAAGAGGGCAAGCAAAATGAGGGTATACGTAAGGGAATTTTTATGATAATGGGTATGGAATTAAGTTGCATATGATAATATGTTAGGATTTAAGGGAGTGAGGAAAAATGAAAACATGGTGTGATGGTTGAGTCTGAAGAACTGTTAGAGCTGAGAAACCAGCTGTAAGACGATGCCATGGTTCTGCAAGAATGAGAGGGTTTGAGCTGATTAGAAAGAGCTGAGTTACAGGTAATAGCAAGATACAACATAGGACATTAGGAGTGGGTAACTGAAAAAAGACAGGGGCCAAAGTCAGTGGTAGGGAGACGGTCAAGGAATAGAGAGGTCAGGGTATGAGGAAGATCATCTATGACTATGTGGATACTGAAATCCTCAGACATTATGTCCGGAGTGTTATTGGGTAAAAGGACAACCATCTTACAAATTAAACCTTTAAGCAAAGAGAGAGAGGAACCTAGTTCATCTGTCAAACAAACAAACAAACCTGTAACATGGAGGGATATTGGGTGGGACAATCGGATGATCTGAGACTCAAAGATGAGTATTTTCAGGGAGAAGGGAGCACCCACCATATTCTAGGAGGGAGTTGATTGAATTCTCCTTTCTGTTTAAGGATGAAACTGAAATCTCTTCTTCCTGATGAATCCAGGAGCCACAGTACCCGTTAGTCTCTTGCCAATAATTTTCAATATTTTCAGGTTAGAATGTTGTGTTATACATTCCTTTATCAATATAGTCTATCACATGAGCAGAATACCCAACCATAGCTGAGAGTCACCATTCTGAGTTCAAAGCCCAGTTCTGTTAGTGACCAGAAATTTACTTCACTTCTCAAGTCCCATTCCCCTTTGGAGTAAAAGTGTAGTAATAGTACGGAGCCCAGGGGTTTTTACAAAGGACTCAGTGAATATGTAAAGTCAATGTAGCACGTGCTAGGTTAACTTACACAATGTTGAGTTTTCAGACAATTTAATAATTTAACATATATTGTGAATTTTCAAAAGGGAGATATCTTACCTGAAAAAATATTTAAATCCACACAGATACACATTTGAATTTTACCTCAGCTTCTTACCAGTTATGCCATATTGGGGAAGTTATTTAATCTTAAAAAAAAAAAAAAAAAAAACAGATGCATATATAATATTTTACAGAGTTGATGAGAGTAAGAAGGTTTAGAAAGCAGAAGCTAATTCTCCTTTAACATATGAACTGGATTATTAGCTTGTCACTTGATATGTATTATAATATATAAAGCATATGTTTTAATTACAAGATAGAATAAATGATAAAATAATCTTACAGGTTACATAGAACCTTCAGTAGGGGCATGTATAGCAATAGTGAAGTGTAAAAAGAGTGATTAAAATTATTGATTTGAATATTATCATAGAAGCATATCTGGCTAAAATCACTTTTATCTAAATTACAAAAACTGTAAATTTATTACCTGGAGTCCTACCTCACTGAAAAGAAAAAAAAAAAAATCTACCTACTGTGAAACTATCTTTCTTTTTGTACTCCCTGTTCCATGTGCCTAAATAACAAATGGCATAATTTAAAACAAATTTTTAATGGATATAAAAAAAATTACCCTTTATCCAGATTAAACCCTGTGAACTCTGGGATGAACAACTGGTTTCTTCCTTCTGACAGGGAAGCATGTCCTAAAAATATCCATCAGTCTACATTCCCCTCTGTATCTTCCATAATTTTCCCTTTGCTCTGAGCAGTGATTCTGCTGTACACTGCTGGAGTGCTTACGACACCAATACCAAGAAAACACTTGCTTATTCAGAAGTCGAGTGTTAAGGCTTTGAAGGCTCAAGAGTTCAGGGGAGGTTCATGGAAAGGTATTTGACGGGACGCAGCGCTGGTCCCTAATGTGACAGAGCTGTTTAGATACTATCCTTCCTTTTGGACTGAAACTTCACCACTTTAAACAGTTGAGGAAGACCGGAGGCTCTGTGAGTTTTATTCTATGAAATAACAGGAATAATTGTCATGACAAAACATAATGGCTAAAAAACCAACTGGAAGCTATTCTGAAGAAACAATTTTCATCTATCCATAAAATAATCCTGGAAAGATTAGAGGTGAATTCTTTAAGACCACAGATGTTTCTCACTCTTATTAGCACTTTGTAATTTAACTATCCTGCTTGGAACTACACAAAGATGATTTGCAATATGGATAATGTATATCTTTAGTGTTCAATAATAACATTTATTATCAGACAGGATGTAATGTTATTTGTGCTTTATATTTTAAAGTGGCATAGAAAGTACTGGGTAAACGAATTCATCAGAAGTGTTGACAAGATTTTTAATTCCTTCTGTTTCCTTTGGTATTTTTCTTAAATAGAATATGTAAGCAATGTAACCCATACGTAAAACACTTCTCAGTTTATGTTTATTCTGCTTTTTCACTGCACATTTGAAAATTAATAATTCAATGTTCTAATATTAGCTGTCATCTTAGCTGTGATAAAATTAATAATTCATCAAAAATGATATCAAACAAATGGTTCCTTTTTTGTTCTAGATGAGACAGTCTTTTCAGCTTTGAGAAACTACAACTGGTAAATTTATTTCCTTTATTTTAGGTCAAATAATACTTAAACATTTAAACTGTAATTTTAATGTTTTCATTTTAAATATAGAAATCTGCATATATCACAATTGATGCTAAAATAACCTTCCTCTTGTTATAGTTGGTTGTTCCTGCCCTTGCTTATTTCTTGGCAGATAAGCATTCTTTAGAAAAAAGCACAATAAGAGTAATGCTTTGGAAAAGTTGAATATAATTTTATTTCTTCTTGGGTTCTGGTTGATGTTGTGCTCTGCCTTTTACAGGATAAGAAATCACTGTAGTGAGTGATATGTGCAATAGTGACAGACTTTGAAAAACTTTTTTTTGAGAATATATATTTTCTGAGAAAGATATCTTAGTTGAATCTATTGGAATGTATGTTAAGTTAAAATAATGTGATATTGAAGCATTTTCAGTTAAAAGTTGTGATTTTAAAATACTTGCTTTCAAGATTTTGTATTTTTCCTTATTTTTTAGGGGCAGAAACTTTGTCTCTTTCTATTGTATAGTTACTGTTTTGGGGATCCTAGGGCTTACGAGTGATATTCTTTGTGGGGGAAGGGGGTGTCACCAGGAGGTATTGGTGGTATATAGCAAAAGCATCTAAATTTGTATGAAGGCTAGAATTCATCTTTTCTCAGCCTGATTTTATGGACCATAATTATAAAATAGGGAATCTGTAGGTCAATACATATCCCCATTATAAAATTTTATATCATAAATCTTTCAAATCTTACTGAACCATGAGTCTGACATATTAGGTGTTGTTAGGAGTAAAATTGTCTTTGGTAAGTGTAAACTTAGCATGAAGGGGCAGGTTGTAGAATTTCACCTTTTTGACTAATCATTTCAACTCCAACTTCTGCAACATAAAAATGTACATTTGTACCATCTAGGGTACTTATTTGAAAGTGGAATCCCAGTCCAGATTTAGGGATCCTGTCTTATGCAGTGAGATTAGACCAGAGCTTGGAATTCACCTTTTAAAATACCCTAGATAGTACCATTACAAGTGGTCTATCCAGGGTGATGATCCACCCCAACTGAACTAGATTCTTCTTAATGTTCTGCTGGGCTTAGTTGTTCAGTTGTGTCTGACTTTTTGTGACCCCATGGACTGTGGCCCACCCAGACAGGCTCCTCTGTCCATGGGGATTCTCCAGGCAAGAAAATTGGAGTGGGTTGCCATGCCCTCCTTCAGGAAATTTTGCCAACCTGGGGATCGAACCCAGGTCTCTTGCATTGCAGGCAGATTCTTTACCATCTGAGTCACCAGGGAGACCCGTTCTTAATGTTAGTGGTAAGCATATTAAGAATGCCCCCTTTAACTCTTGAGAGTGTTAGGTTTGGATGATAATATGGTCACCCTACTCACACCACCCTTTGAAAAACAACATAATCCTCACATCTGAGTAAAGCATAGCTCCTAAGTTTCAAAGAAGCATTTCGATGTTGTCAATTAAACTGTCTGTCAAGTTACCAATGAACTTCTATACCTTGAAATGGTTGTCTTCTTCCTGGCGCCCCCTCTCTACCTGCTAACACTTACCAGTCTCTTCTTTGCTGCATTCTTTAAAAAAAAAAAAAGTAATCCCCATTAGTTTATGTTTGGATTATTCAGATAAGCATGTACTTCAAAGTTACTAGCATTCACACTAAAATATAAAATTTTTTCACTTAGCCTGTAAACCTATGAGAATTTGTTTTCATACTTGAAAGTAAATCTGCTATGTGCAAAAGACCTGATAAAATCTGCCAATAGGAACAAAATTAGAGGACATGTTAAAAACCAAAGAATTTACAGTCTTCTATCTTCCTCCTACTTTTCACAAATTAAGCAGGTGTCTTCACAGCAAAAAGAAGCAGTCCTAAAAGTTTTCCCTCCTCATTTGGTAGAATTTGTTTCGTTATAATAACTCATTTATCACAATTTTCTATATTTAAGGATTCTATTTCAACAAAGATTGAGTCACCAATACTTAATATCTAACATTTCCTTCCATAGATGCCAAGAAAAGAAGATACACTCCATTCTCTTCAGAAAAACATAATCTAGTATACCAAGTAGACAGATAAATATTTCTTTAAACTGTGATGTAAGTTATATTGGAGTCATATGCAAAATGCCTTAGGAACACATGAAAAAAGAGTACAAATAAAACAAGTTTAACTAAGAAATGCAGCAGTATCTTTTCTCATAGACATCTAGGTGTGAAACTTTAGGGGAATACATTAACAACCAATTCTAGTTGAAGACAGTACTGATGTACCACAGAACATTGAAGTTTTATTTGACCAATAACATTTGTTGAAGAAGGGCCTACTATGTACAAAGTATTTTCCTTGGCACTGAAGGTGGTACAATGAATACATAAAGCATATTCTCTGTTCTCCAAAAGCTGAAAGAAGTATGACTAAAGAGAAGAGCTTAGTCATTAGGATACAGAATTTGAGACAAGGACAAATTTCCTATTGACTGTGAAAAATGTGACAATCTGTAATAATGAAGGTCATATTCCAGCTTAGAATTTGTATGTAAGATTTGGTAAATTTGTCTGCAAGTATTTTTCTGTGATAACTTTCTAAATCAAAATATTCATTTCATAAAGTGTTCTGATAAAGACAATGATTCGTCTCTTCTCTGTTCTCTTGGGTTTTCTTTGTTCATTTTATTTAGGACCCCAACAATCTTCCCTGATGTAACCACCCTTCATATCTCTGGGCCTCGTGCACATGTTTTGCAATTTAACAATCCCTAATTAACTACACAATGTTTTCTAAATATTTTTCAGTGTCTAGGATGTGCTGCCATTCCATATTTGATGAATAAAGAGTGTGAAGGGCACAGATCATATGTTCTGTGAATTTTTCACTTATATTTTCCTACCCATATGTGGCCTTCAATAGACATTGGACCAACCTTTTATTATTTGGAACTTACATGAGGGATTGAGAAGACTCAAGAATCTGAAATCAGGAACTGTGAGGGAATAATAGATTTGCTAATTAAACAGCAGTGAAGATATTACAAAACTAGAGGAAAACAGGCAGAGCAGTCTTTACCATAAATTGTAGCAATATTTTTTGGATCTGTCTCCTAAAGTAAATGGAAAAATAAACAATTGGGACCTAATTAAAGTTAAAATTGCAGGCCAATATCATAGGTGAACATAGATGCAAATATCTTCAACAAAATACTAGCAAGCCAAATCCAATAATATATTAAAAGGATCATATACCATAATCAAGTGGGATTAACCCCAGGGATGCAAGAATTTTGCAAAAGCCACAAATCAGTGTGATATGCCACATTAACAAGGTGAAGAATAAAAATCATTTGATTATCTCAACAGAGGCAGAAATAGCTTTTGACTAAATTCAACACTCATTTTGATAACAGCTTTCCAAAAAACTAAAATAGAGGAATCATACCTCAACGTAATAAAAGCCATATATGACAAACCTACAGCTAACATTATTCTCAATGGCTAAAAGCCTAAACCATTCCCTCAAAGATCAGGAACAAGACAGGGATGTTCATGCTTGCCACTTGTATTCAACATAGTTTTGGAAATCCTAGCCATGGCAATCAGAAGAGAAAGAAAACCAAATTGGAAAAGAAGTAAAACTGTCAGTTTACAAATGACACAATACTATACATAGAAATTTAAGATGCTACTAAAAAACTACTAGACTTCACCAATGAATTCAGTAAAGTTGCACAATACAAAATTAATACACAGAAATCACTTATATACCTATACACTAACAACAAAAGATCATAAAGAGAAATTAAGGAAATAAGCTCATTTGCCATCACATTAAAAAGCATAAAATAACTAGGAATAAACCTACCTAAGAAGACAAAAGACCTGTACTTTGAAAACTATAAGATGTTGATGAAAGAAATCAAAAGATGACATAGATAGAAGGATATTCCAGGTTCTTGAATTAGAAAAATCAATATTGTTAAAATGGCTACATTATCCAAGGCAATCTACAGATTCAATGCAGCCTCTAGCAAATTACCAATGGCATTTTCACAGAAGTAGAACAAAAAAAATTTAAATTTACATGGAAACACAAAAGACCTTAAAGAGCCAAGACAGTCCTGAGAAAGAAAAACTGAGCAGGAGGAATCAGCCTCTCTGACTTTAGACTACACTTCAAAGCTATGGTAATCATAAAAGTATGGTACTGGCACAAAAAAAGAAATATAGATCAATGGAACAGGACAGAATGGTCCCAAATAAACTCATGTTTCTGGTTAATAATCTACAACAAAAGTTGCAAGAATATAAAATGGATAAAAGTATCTCCAGTAAGTAGTGCTTGGAAAACTGAACAGTGATATGTTAAAAAAAAAAAAAAAAAAAAAAAAATTCTCTAACACTCTACATAAGAATAAACTCAAAAAGGATCAAAGTATTAAATGCAAGCCAGGACACTATAAGACTCAGAGGAAAACACAAGAACCCTCTTTAACATAAATTGCAGCAAGATCTTTTTAGATCTACCTCCTAGAATAACAATAATGAAAACAAACAAACAAAAAAACCAGATGGGACATAATTAAATTTAAAGCTTCTGTGCAGCAAAGGAAACCACAAACAAAATGAAAAGGAAACCAACAGAATGGGAATAAATATCTGAAAATTAAGGGGCTGAGAAGGGATTAATCTCCAGAATAAACAATTAACTCAATATCCAAAAAACAAATAGCCTCATCAAAAAATGGGCAGAGGCGTTAAATTGACATTTCTCCATAGAAGAAATCCAGATGGCCAAGAGGCACATGAGACAATGCTCAACATCACTAATTATCAGAAATGCAAATAAAAACTGCAATGAGGTATCACCTCACACCAGTCAGAAGGGCCTTCACCAAAAGTCTACCAACAATAAATGGCTGGAAGGGGTGTGAAGAAAAGGGAGCTGCTCCCCTTACACTGTTGGGAAGAATGTAAATTGGTATAGCCATTATGGAGAACAGGATGAAACTTGCTTAAACTAAATTCAGAGCTATTCCTATGATTCAGTAGTCTCACTCTTGGTCATATATCTAGAGAAAACCATAATCTGAAAAGATACACACACCCCAATGCTCACTGCATCACAACAGACAAGGCATAGACGTAAACGAAATATCAACAGAGGAGTGGATAAAGAAGATGGGGTATATTAATATTTGTGTGTGTGTGCTCAGTTGCTCGGTCATGTCCAATTCTTTGTGACTCCATGGACTGTAGCCTGCCAGGTTCCTTTGTCCATGGAATTTTCCAGGCAAGAATACTGGAGTAGGTTGCCATTTCCTCCTCCAGAGGATCTTCCTGACCCAAGGATCAAACCCATGTCTCTTGTGTCTCCTGCATTGGCAGGTGGATTCTTTAGCATTGCACCGCCTGGGAAACCCGGTGATTTACATTATATATACACACACACACACATACAATGGAATATTACTCAGCCATACAAATGAAATAATCCCATTTGCAGCAATTTGGATAGACCAAGATATTATCATACTAACTGAAGTCAGATAGGAAGACAAATACCACTTATATGTGGAATCTAATTTTTAAAAAGATACAAATGAACTTATTTACAAAATATAAACAGACAGATATTGAAAGCAAACTTAAACTCACCAAATTTCCATTTAAAGTGTAAATGTGGCAGACGAGGGATAAATCAGGAGCTTTAGATGAACACACATGTACATACACACTGCTACTTGTAAGACAGATAACCAGCAAGTACCTGCTGTATAGCACAGGGAACTATACTCAGTATGCTGTGATATCCTATATAAGAAAATAATCTATAAAACATTGAATATATGTACATATATAACTGAATTACTTTGCTGCATACCTGAAGCTAACAACACTATGAACCAACTATACTCCAGTAAAATTAAAGTATTAAAATAATGAAAAACTGTACAAGCTTTTTACAGAAAAGGAAACCACTGAGAAAATGAAAAA
The DNA here is from genome assembly GCF_033118175.1 of Dama dama. NCBI lineage: Eukaryota > Metazoa > Chordata > Mammalia > Artiodactyla > Cervidae > Dama > Dama dama. The sequence continues at coordinate 52,949,086 of NC_083713.1, forward strand.
ACAACAGAGCAAATGGGAGAAAATAATTCCAAACGATGCAAACAAGGTATTGATATTCAAACTACATAAACAGCTTATATAACTTAATATCAAAAAATAAACAATTCAGTTGAACATAGAATTGAATAGACATTTTTTTCTAAAGTGGAAATTAAGATAAAAAGATGCTCATGCTTTCAGGCACATGAAAAGATGCTCATCACTAATCATCAGGGAAATGCAAATGAAAACCACAGTAGATATCAACTCGCACCTGTCATAATGACTATCATAAAAAAGAACACAAATAACAAATGTTGACAACTACTTGGAAAAAAGAGAACCCTTGTACACTGCTGGTAGAAGCGTAAATCGGTGCAGTCATTGTGGAAAAACCAGGATGGAATTTTCTCAAAAAATATAGATAGAACTACCATGCATGCATGTTCAGTTGCTCAGTCATGCCAGACTCTTTGTGACTCCATGGACTATAGCCCACCAGGCTCCTCTGTCCGTGGAATTCTCCAGGCAAGAATATGGAGTGGTTTTCCATTGCCTTCTCCAGGGGATCCTTCCAACCCAGAGGTTGAAGTCAAATCTCCTGCATAGGTAGGCAGATTCTTTACTGTGTGAGCTGCCAAGGCTCTGGGTACCATAAGACCTAGAAATTCCACTCCTGAGTATATATTTGAAAAAATAATAAACAACATGAATTTGAAAAGACACATGCATTCCAGTGTTCATAGAAGCATTACTTACAATTGCCAAGATGTGGAAACAACCTAAGCTTCCATCAACAGATGAATGAATAAAAATGAATGAAATAAATGAACAAATGAATAAAAATTCCACATACACAGTGGACTACTACTCAGTCATAAAAGAACTGAATTTTTCCATTTGTAGCAGCATGGATAGATTTGGATGGAGGGCATTAGGCTAAGTGAAATTAGTTAGAAAGAGAAAGAAAAAACTGTATGGTATAATTCATATGTGGAGCCTAAAAAATACAACTACTGAATATAACAAGAAAGCAGATGCACAGATATAAGAACAGACTAGTAGTTACTAGTGGCAGGGCAATATAAGCATGGGAAATGGTAGATACAAAACTCTTGGGTATAAGGCTCAGTGTATTGTACAACACAGGGAATACAGCCAGTATTTTGTAATAACTAGCTGGAAAGTAACCTTTAAAGTTGTATAAAAATAAAAATTAAAAAAATTAAATTTTGTGTTACAGAATGCAAGTGCTACAGTGTGAATGTTTATTTTTCCCCTAAATTCCTATGTTGAAAGCCCAATGCAATGATATTAGTCATTTAAAAGCTTTGGGAGTGATTAGGTCATGAGATTGATATCCTTATAAAAGAGAAATCAGAGCTCCCTTGCCCACTTCTATCCTGTGAGGACACAATGAGAAGTCTACAACCTGGAAAAGGGCCCTCACTCAACTATACTGGCACCCTGACCTCAGACTTCTAGCCTATAGAACCATGAAAATAAGTTTCTATTCTTTATGAGCTACCCAGTCTATGATATTTTGTTATAGCAGCCTTAATGGACTAAGACATATTGGTACCTTAGAGCTCACAGGTGCTATAAAGATGAAGATACAAGTAAACCAAGCAGTTATAGTTCATCTCGGGAACCACATTTCAAATGATGTTGCATCAAAATTTGAACAAAATTCCTCTTCAGCAAACATTCTCCAGTTTTTTTCTTTCTGAGGCAGGTAAATCAGAGGTAAAACAAGGAAAGAACTTTAATAACATATGATTGAAAAACATGTGTCTCATGGAGACAGAAACATTCAGTATCAGTCTATCAGTTCAGTCACTCAGTCGTATCTGACTCTTTGAGAACGCATGCACTGCAGCACGCCAAGCTTCCCTGTCCATCACCAACTCCCAGAGCTTGCTCAAACTCATGTCCATTGAGTCAGTGATGCCATCCAACCATCTCATACTCTGTCTTCCACTTCTTCTCCTGCCTTCAATCTTTCTCAACATCAGGGTCTTTTCCAATGAGTCAGTTCTTCACATCAGGCAGCCAAAGTATTGGAGTTTCAGCTTCAGCATCAGTCTTTCCAATGAATGTCCAGGACTGATTTCCTTTAGGATGGACTGGTTGGATCTCCTTGCAGTCCAAGGGATTCTCAAGAATCTTCTCAAATACCACAGTTCAAAAGCATCAATTCTTCAGTGCTCAGCTTTCTATATAGTCCAACTCTCACATCCTTACATGACTACTGTAAAAACCGTAATTTGACTGGATGGACCTTTGTTGGCAAAGTAATGTCTCTGCTTTTAATATGCTGTCTAGGTTGGTCATAACTTTTCTTCCAAGGAGTAAGCATCTTTTAATTTCATGGGTGCAATCACCATCTGCAGTGATTTTGGAGCCCCCCAAAATAAAGCCTGTCACTGTTTCCATTGTTTCCCCATTTATTTGCCATGAAGTGATGGGACCTGATGCCATGATGTTAGTTTTCCAAATGTTGAGTTTTAAGCCACTAATGCAGTACTTGGGTGCAATCTCAAAAACGACAGAATGATCTCTGTTCATTTCCAAGGCACCCCACTCAATCTCACAGTAATCCAAGTCTATGCCGCAACCAGTAATGCTGAAGAAGCTGAAACTGAATGGTTCTATGAAGACCTACAAGACCTTCTAGAATTAACACCCAAAAAAGATGTCCTTTTCATTATAGGGGACTGGAATGTTAAAGTAGGAAGTCAAGAGATACCTGGAGTAACAAGCAAATTTGGCCTTGGACTACGAAATGGAGCAACAAAAAGTCTAACAGAGTTTTGCCAAGAGATCACACTGGTCATAGCAAATACCCTCTTCCAGCAACACAAGAGAAGACTCTACACAGGAACATTGCCAATGTCTATTATATAGTGTAAGTTCTCAGGGCTATTATGCAGAATTACTTTCTTCTGTATACCCTGATGGCATGATAAAATCCCATATGTAAAACTGGCAAGTCAATTTTGCTTAGGAAATTTCAAAACTAAACTTTCTGATAAGTTTTTTTCTCTATCAGCCACATACATTTATTGAGCTTCAATTTTGGTAATATCAGAATCTATTGATTCACAAGATAAATATTGATCTGACCTCGCCTTCACCTCAGTTTATATTTACTTCTTAAGTCAATAAATCTAGAAACTGATCTGACAGCAGTCAATATTAGTTTAAAATTCTTAAAATAGCAGCTTTACTGTAAGGTAATAATTCAGTATTTTATAGATTCTGCCTCAAAGAAATAAAAAGGCAATGTAACTTACAAATTCCCTAGATAAAACTATTTCTGTGTCATCTGGTTTCAAATAAGAGGAGCTCACTCACATCAAGAACATCTTTATTTTTTTTTATTTATTTATTTTTTTATTAGTTGGAGGCTAATTACTTCACAACATTTCAGTGGGTTTTGTCATACATTGACATGAATCAGCCATGGAGTTACATGTATTTCCCATCCCGATCCCCCCTCCCACCTCCCTCTCCACCCGATTCCTCTGGGTCTTCCCAGTGCACCAGGCCCGAGCACTTGTCTCATGCATCCCACCTGGGCTGGTGATCTGTTTCACCATAGATAATATACATGCTGTTCTTTCAAGAACATCTTTAATATATCTTCTAATCTCTGACCCAAAGTATTTGAAATACTTTATCCTGTTTGATAGTGGCAATTGAACACCAGTGCCTTGCTTTGCTTCTAATTTTAATTAAGCTATATCACGATTCTCTAAATGACTGGTGCTTTCTGTTGGGCCCAGTTCCCTCTGGAATGAATTTAACCTAGAGGTATAATATAGTCAACAGCCATATTGGACTTTAGAAGTTAAAGGCAATAATATATTTGTTACCTCATTAATCAGTTTGTTTTTATCTTTTCAAAGTCTACTAGATATAAACCCACAGGTCAAGATTTGCATTACAATTTATTACTTTGTTTAAGGCCACAGCACTCCTCTTTTACTTATACCACGTTCCAGTGCTTTGGGGGATGAATGACATACTCGTAATACAGAATTCCATAATGAAATCACCTAAAAGGTATTTTTTTTAATTTTAATTTTCCACCTAAATAACAGATAAGGAAAGTTCCTTTTGGAAATAATCCATACTCAGTTATGTTCTAAAGAAACAAGTTGGCTATTAAAATATAATTTCATCACACAACTATTTAGGAATTGAGTCTATATATCATGGAGAAAGATGAGGTCAAAACAAAAAACAATTATACGGTTTATTTCATAGGTTAGGTGCATTCTACTGTAGGATATTTTGAAATGTAACATGGGATAGACGTTATTAGTAATGTTTAAAAAGATTAGTTCATCCTTAGTGAATAAACATCTAAGTAGTATACGATCATGCTAATTAGCCAAACCTTGCCTGCCAGTGCAGGAGAGGTAAGAGATGTGCGTTTGATCCTTGGGTTGGGAAGATCCCCTGGAGGAGGGAATGGCAAAACACTCATTATTCTTGCCTGGAGAATCCCATCTGGTGGGCTCCAGTCCACGTGGTTGCAGAGAGTCAGACATGACTGAAGTGACTTAGCATACAAGCAGGCAGGCAAGGAAGATAACTACTTCAGAAAATACTGCCACCTACTTGAAGTCACATTCGAAAACCTTGTGAGTGCAAAGTTACTAATCCTTCCAATAATTAAAGATTTTAAGGACAACTATCTCTTGTTTTATTCATATCACTATATGTATATGTGTGTAATATGCTTAGCATATATGTTGCTCTCAAATTTGTATGCTTACCATAACAAATTTAGGCAGATTATTTGTATTCTGCCTTAATTAATCTTCCCTGGTGGTTCAGACGGTAAAGCATCTGCCTACAATGCAGGAGATCCTGGTTCAATTCCTGGGTCGGGAAGATGCCCTGGAGAAGGAAATGGAGAAGACTACTTGGGATTGCCTAAAAAATCCCATGGACGGAGGAGCCTGGTAGGGCAACAGTCCATGGGGTCACAAAGAGTCGGACACAACTGAGCGACTTCACTTTCTTTCTTTCTTTAACTAACCATCTTTGGTGTTATTCAAATGCTAAATCTAGATATAGAGAAGACTAATTCATACAGTGACTAACTCTTTCTTAAAGAAAAGCCCCATTTGTAAATATTAGAATGGTAAAGTTGGTATTATTCTTTTATTGATTAACTTTTAATCCCACTGTTCTTACAAGCTGCTATTTGTTTTTATCCTGAACTATTTCTTATAATCTATCCCAGCACTATGATTGTGTATTTATACTGAATTTAGCATTACAAGAAATATTTATTATAATACCTAATTGAAAATATCATGTAGATGAGGTATTTTTAAATTATCAAAATATAACTTGTAATAAGTATGTAACTGCAAAGTTTTGATAGGATAATTTTATAGTATTTTACTTATTTTTTATATTACTAACTCATGTCCAAAAGGAAAAAACATGTTCAAGGTAAGTACTCCTCTAATTATTCAGTTCTCTGCCTTTTCCTATATCTAAGAAAAAAGAAAATGATTAGAAAATGATTAGAGAGAGACAGTTATTTCCAGATACCTGGCATTTGAAACTCAACAAAATGAATTCTCTTCTTATCTAGAATTCTTTATATTTTTTGTACTTAGTTTTGGTTAACAGAGTGCTGCTTACAGTATCTCTCATTTGTGTAAGTGAAAAATAGCTATGTTTTTATTACTTAAAATATTACAAAAAGGGACAATATGCTAAAAATATGCAGTGAACAAATATCATCTGTACAGACTGGAAGAGAACCTTCATAAATTAACCTTATTAGTGCATTACTGTAAGCGAATGCCAAAAAAGCTCCTAATTTGCATTAAGATAGATTTTTCAGGTTGGCTGCATGATTTAATTAAAGAAAAGATTAAGAATCATTAAACAAGCTGCTCTACCTTGCAATAACAGAATTCATATCTGATTCAGGTTAACGAAAACACAGATGGTGATTCAGTAACTGTTGAGTTGCTGTAACAGAATGAAAATGATCCCATTAGTTCTCTGGAAATGTGAGGGAATTTGGAAATTAGTATGCAGATACATTGTATGGTGCTAGACAGCTTGGTCTGCTCGGATCATCGCTGATTATACTTTGTTTGGGTTGGCAACACTGAACTTAATAAATGAAAAAATGTTCCAGTATACCACAGTTGGAAACTGTTCAAGGTTGAAATAGGTGTGCAGGCTTTCAAAAGGAGAGAGTTAAGTAAACAAATGTCAATCAATTCAGAGCTGGCAATTTTTTTTTTTTTTTCCTTTAAAGAATATGTCTGTTTTTGAGAAGCAAGTGTCATAAAAACGGAAACCCTTTACTGGCTACATATGTCCATGTGGTATTTATTATTACAAAAGTACTTTAAATGCATACTACCAGTTTGAGGGAGATGTGCAAGCATTTTAATACCTTTTATTTTTTTTCTGCTAGAAATAGAAGAAATCTAGTCATTATGAGGATTATTATATTTTTCACAAAAATCAATATAATTCTGATGGAAAATGTTATGACAGGATTAAAAAATAAGTGTAAGAATAATGGTTATTGAAAGTTTAAAGGTGTCAGTAAGGACCACAAAGTAATTCTCAAGGAGCCTTCTGGGAAAGAACAACTTAAACAAGTAGCATTGTCAATCATGGCAGCTGACAGAAAAAGCCCTTGCATTCAAGATCTCAACTACACATATTGCCTCCATTTTTATCACATGGTTCATGCCATCAGTCTGAGTGTTCAGCATCTGACCCTTTGGAATGAATCTCAGTGACTTGGCAAAAGACCCTTCTGGACAGAGGTCTTCAAAGGCAGGAAGCAAATGACCCTGTTCTATTAACATGTTGCAGTAAAGCAGAACTGCAGCAGTACTGTGAAAGTTGACTTTGGTCTTAGTTTCCTAGCAACTAATTTAAAGCCCAGAACATTGTTCATTACAATGTTTCCAGCTACTGAACCACATCAAGATTTTATCCTAAATTTGCAGAACACCTTAAAATTTTTTTTTAAAATAACACCAATAGTCTTGGACAACCCATACTTTTAATGTGATAACACTAATCTCCTAAAAAAAAATAACCCCATTTTTAGTATTAGCACAATAAGGCTTTAAGCAGTTTGACTTTTCTGGCCACTATTCATTTCATTAAACTTTTTGAAAACATTTATTTTCTTTTCCAAAACATACTAAAAATTACAGTCTATAATGTATACTAACATCAACACCTGGCAACTTGTAGAAGTACATATGTTATTATTAACATAAGTGTCTTAATTACAAATGACACCTCTATAGTTCCTCTATTACAGGCCCTTTTTATGGCTTTCAAACTAATTTCTAAGGAAATTATGTTATTGAGAGGAAATGCTACAAGGTACTTTTCATGCAGTATATTACTCAAACTCATTTATATAATTACAAAGGCCTTGGTACACATACATTCCTTTTAACCATAACTTCATCTATTTTGTCCTCTTAAAAAAAATCCATGCCAGTTTCCTCAAAACACTGGACTATCAAGAAAGACACTGGACTTCTCTGGGGAATTCTACCAAACATATAAAAGATTATACCTAGCCTTCTCAGATTATTCCAAAACTTTGAAGAGGAGGGAATAGTTCCAAATTCTCTCTATGAGCCCAACATTGTAGCATACAAAATTAAATATACATAAATATTTCATTTTTTGTGTAAAGAAATACAACATATCAGAGAAAGTAAACAAAAAATCTCATTCAAAATTTCATCAAAAACTACCTAGAAATAAACTTAACCAAGAAGGTGAAAGACCGATGCACTGAAAACTATAAGACACTGATAAAGGGAATGAAGATGAGTCAAAGAAATGATAAGGTAGCCTGTACCCTTGACTAGAAGAATCAGTATTATTAAAATGGCTCATACTACCCAAAGCAACCTACAGATTTAATGCAATCCCTATCAAAATATCCAGGATATTTTTTCATAGAACTATAACAAATAATCCTAAAATTTATATGTAAACACGCACACACAAAAACCATGAATAGACAATCCTGAGGAAAAAAACAGATTTCAGGCTATACTACAAGGCAATATTAATCAAAATGGCATGGTATAGGCATAAATACAGACACACAGATCAAGAGAACAGAAAACAAAGCTCTGAACTAAGCCCACCCGTCTATAGTCAATTAATCTATGACAAAGGAGGCTAGAATATATAATGGAGAAAAGAGTCTCTTGAATAAGTGGTGCTGGGAAAGCTGAACAGCTACATGTAAAACAATGAAGTTAGAATATTTCCTCATACCATATACAGAAATTCAATGGTTTAAAGACCTAAACATGAGATACGACACCATAAAACTCCTAGAGGAGAATATTGGTGAAACACTCTTTGATATAATTCATAGCAATATCTTCTTAGATCTTTTCCCTAAGGCAAAATAAATAAAAGAATAAACAAACTGGATCTAATCAAACTTAAAGTTTATACACAGTAAGGAAGTCATTGGCAAAATGAAAAGTTAACCTAAGGGAATGGGAGAAAATATCTGTAAATAATGGGACTAATATCCAAAATTTATAATTAGCTTATACATCTCAGTATCAAAATAACAATCCAATCAAAAAATGGGAAGATTTGAATATTTTTCCAAAGATAACATACAAATGGCTAACAGGAATGTGAAAAAATGTTCAACATGGCTAATTAGAAAAAAAAAGACAAGATTACAATGAGATTTTTCCTCACACCTGTCTAAATGGTGACCACTGAAAAGTCTACAAATTACAAGTGCTGGAGGGGATGTGAAGAAAAGTTAGCACTTTTATACTAATGGTGGGAATGTAAATTGGGGTGAGGACTATGGAAAACAGTATGAAGTTTTAGTTTTAAAACTAGAATTCACTAGATCCAGTAATTTCAATCCTGGTTATATGTACATATAGAATATATATATATATATATATATACACACACATCATTTCAAAAAGATACATGCACCCCCTCAATGTTCATAGCAGCACTATTTACAATAACCAAGATGTGGAAGCAACCCAAGTAATCATCAACAGATGATTGGCTTAAGAAGTTGTGATATATATCTACAATGGAATGTTACTCAGCCATAAAAGAGAATGAAATATTGCCAACACCCAAAAAAGATGTCCTTTTCATTATAGGAGACAGGAATGTAAAAGTAGGAAGTCAAGCGATACCTTGAGTAACAGGCAAATTTGGTCTTGGAGTACAAAATGAAGCAGGGCAAAGGCTAACAGAGTTACAATTCCATCACCTCCACTAGTTTTGTTTGTTAGTGATGCTTCCTAAGGCCCAGTTGACTTCACATTCCAGGATATCTGGCTCTAGGTGAGTGATCACACCATCTTGGCTATCTGTGTCATTAAGATTGTTTTTGTACAGTTCTTCTGTGTATTCTTGCCACCTCTTCTTCATATCTTATACTTCGGTTAGGGCCATACCATTTCTGTCCTTTATTGTGCCCATCTTTGCATAAAATGTTCCCTTGGTATCTCTAAATTTCTTGAAGAGATCTCTAGTCTTTCCCATTCTATTGTTTTCTTCTATTTCTTTGCAGTGATCATTGAGGAAGGCTTTCTTATCTGTCTTTGCTGTTCTTTGGAACTCTGCATTCAGATGGGTATATCCTTCCTTTTCTCTTTTGTCTTTTTTTTTTTTAGTTTTCTTTTTTTTTTATTATTATTATTATTTTATTTATTTTTTCAGTGGGTTTTGTCATACATTGACATGAATCAGCAATAGATTTACACGTATTCCCAATCCCGATCCCCCCTCCCACCTCCCTCTCCACCTGATTCCTCTGAGTCTTCCCAGTGCACCAGGCTCGAGCACTTGTCTCATGCATCCCACCTGGGCTGGTGATCTGTTTCACCATAGATAATATACATGCTGTTCTTTCGCAACATCCCACCCTCACCTTCTCCCACAGAGTTCAAAAGTCTGTTCTGTACTTCTGTGTCTCTTTTTCTAATCTCAAAAATATACAAGCAACTCTTGAAGCTCAATTCCAGAAAAATAAATGACCCAATCAAAAAATGGGCCAAAGAACTAAACAGACATTTCTCCAGAGAAGACATACAGATGGCTAACAAACACATGAAAAGATGCTCTCTTTTGTCTTTCATGTCTCTTTTTTCTCAGCTATTTGTATGGCCTCCTCAGACAACCATTTTGCCTTTTTGCAATTTTTGTTTTTTTTGAGGGAGGGGAATGGTCTTGATCACTGCCTACTGTACAGTGTCATGAACCTCCCTCCATAGTTCTTCAAGCACTCTGTCTATCAGATCTAATCCCTTGAATCTATTTGTCCCTTCCACTGTATAATTATATGGGATTTGATTTAGGTCATACCTCAATTGTCCAGTGGTTTTCCCTACTTTCTTCAATTTAAGTATGAAATTTGCAATAAGGACTTCATGATCTGAGCCACAGTCAGCTCCTGGTCTTGATTTTCTTACTGTATAGAGCTTCTCCATCTTTGGCTGCAAAAATATCAATCTGATTTCGGTACTGACCATCTGGTAATGTCCATGTGTAGTGTCTTCTCTTGTGTTGTTGGAAGAGTGTGTTTGCCATGACTAGTGAGTTCTCTCAGCTAAACTCTGTTAGCCTTTGCCCTGCTTCATTTTGTACTCCAAGGCCAAATTTGGTTGTTACTCCAAGTATCTCTTAACCTCCTAGTTTTCATTCCAGTCCCCGATCATTAAAGGACATCTTTTTGGGGTATTAGTTCTAGAAGGTCTTGTAGGTCTTCATAGAATCATTCAGCTTCAGCTTCTTCAGCATTACTGGTTGGGCAATAGACTTGGATTACTGTGATATTGAATGGTTTGCCTTGGAAACAAACAGAGATCATTCTGTCGTTTTTGAGATTGCACCCAAGTACTGCATTTCGGACTCTCTTGTTGACTATGAGGGCTACTCCATTTCTTCTAAGGGATTGTTGCCCACAGGAGTAGATATAATGGTCATCTGAGTTAAATTCACTCATTCCAGTTCATTTTAGTTCACTGATTCCTAAAACATCGATGTTCATTCTTGCTATCTCCTATTCGACCACTTCTAATTTGCCTTGATTCATGGACCTAAATTCCAGGTTGCTATGCAATATTGCTCTTTACAGCATCGGACTTTACTTCCATCATCAGTCACATCCACAACTGGGCATTGTTTTTGCTGTGGCTCTGTCTCTTCTTTCTTTCTGGATTTATTTCTCCACTGATCTCCAGTAGCATATTGGGCACCTACCGACCTGGGGAGTTCATCTTTCAGTGTCCTATCTTTTTGCCTTTTCATACTGTTCCTGGGGTTCTCAAGGCAAGAATACTGAAGTGGTTTGCCATTCCCTTCTCCAGTGGACCACGTTTCGTCAGAACTCTCTACCATGACCCGTCTGTCTTGGATGGCCCTACATGGCATGGCTCATAGTTTCATTGAGTTAGACAAGGCTGTGGTCCACGTGATCAGTTTAATTAGTTTTCTGTGATTGTGGTTTTCAATTTGTCTGCCCTCTGTTGAATAGGAATAAGAAGTTTATGGAAGGTTCCTGATGGGAGAGACTGACTGAGGGGGAAACTGGGTCTCGTTCTGATGGGCGGGGCCATGCTCAGTAATTCTTAAATCCAATTTTCTGTTGATGGGCGGGGCTCTGCTCCCTCCCTGTTGTTTGACCTGAGACCAAACTATGGTGGGGCTAATGAAGATGATGGAGACCTCCTTCAAAGGGTCCTGGGCATGCAGTGCCCTCAACCCTGCAGCAGGCCCCTCCTGACCCACCCCTCTGCCACAGACTCTTGAACACTCACAGGCAAGTCTGGGTCAGTCTCTTGTGATGTCACTGCTCCTTTTTTCTGGGTCCTGGTGCACACAAGGTTTTGTTTGTGCCCCAAGAGCCTGCTTCCCCAGTCCTGTGTAAGTTCTGTAATCAAATCCCACTGGTCTCCAAAGTCAAATTCTCTGGGCATTCTCAGTCCCTTTGACAGATCCCCAGGGTGGTAAATTTGTTGTGGGTCCTAGAACTTTCTTAACAGTGCGAGAATTTCTTTGGTATAATTGTTCTGCAGTGTGTGGGTCATCTGCTCGGCAGCTTTATGGTGGGTTAATGGCGACCTCCTCCAAGAGGGCTTATACCACAGGCTGTGTGACCCAGGTAGCTGCACCCAGAGCCCGTGCCCCTACTGCAGGCCACTGCTGACCAGTACCGCCACAGGAAACTCAAACACAGGTCTGGCCCAGTCTCTGTGGGGTCTCTGGGTCCTGGTACATACAAGGTTTTGTTTGAGCCCTCTGAGAGTCTCTGGCGGGTATGGGGTTTGATTCAAAATGTGATTTCACCCCTCTTACCATCTTGTTAGGGCTAATGCTTTGCCCTTGGAGAAGCCTTGCTAGGGCTTTCCTGGTAGCTCAGTTGGTAAAGATCTGCCTGCAATGCAGGAGACCCTGGTTTGATTTCTGGGTCAGGAAGATCTGCTGCAGAAGGGATAGGCTACCCACTCCAGTATTCTTGGGCTTCCCTAGTGGCTCAGCTGGTAAAGAATCTGCCTGCAATGTAGAAGAACTGTGTTGGGAAGATCTCCTGGAGAAGAGAAAGGCTACCCACTCCAGTATTCTGGCCAAGAGGATTTCACGGACTATACAGTCTCAAAGAAAAATCAAATACAGTGATGGCTGTAACTTATTTACAGAATAAAGCAAATATTTACCCACATTTTAGATAAACTTTCTTACATGACATCAAGTTGAGTAAATAAATAGTGTAAATCAATTTCACAATGCTATATTATTCTTAAAAGGCCATCAAAATTAAAATACACCTCAAGTATATATATTAAATATCTGTAAAAGAATGAAGACTTGGTATTACCTTTAGTTTGATCTGCATTTATTATTCCTTAAGTCAATATTTTAAAATTATGTATTACATTGCCCATGATCCCAAGATTTAAATTACTTTATTTTTCAGTAATATCCTGTTTCTACATTTATTTCATGATTATGAAATTGAAATTTTTAACTTACCAAAATTTTCACAGCTAAACAGGATTGGAACCTGGCAATTCTGATGCCAAATTCAGTTTTCTTCCCTTAAATAGATGTTAACTTTAATCAATGAAATCATTGCAACCTTAACTATACTTATTCTAAAGAGCCATTTTGTGGCAAATAATACAGGTAGCGGGCAGTTCTGTTTTCAATTTGTACTGTGCCAAATTGAGTTTGACTTGTTGACACATTGCTTTGCAAAGTTTTGTGTAATTTGTTTCTCACACGTGGTCTATTTTTGCAGTAATGTAGATTTAAGTACTAATCTCATTCACAACTGTGTCCAGGATGGGGAATGAATGCCTGTGCCACAGCATTAAAATCCATACAAAAGAGGAATAAAGTCTCCACTGCAGAGAGCCTTTGTTTATTTACCCACAACCAATAAATTAAGGAGTTCATTATGGTTAGCATTCACTTATCTGAACAAACTGTTTCCATAGAGTGCTGGGGATGAGTTCCTACTCCAAATTCCTGGAGGAAAGTCAAGTCTATGTTTAAAGAAAAGAGAGCCCTGAGCAACCACATTCATCTACCTACCTGCCCTGGAGAAATTTTGTTCCAGTTCTTATCCAGAGCAGAGCCACAATTCTCAATATTTTGCTTAAGGCTTGTTAGGAGCACCCCTGGTGGCTCAGACAATGAAGAATCTGCCTGCAAAGCAGGAGACCCAGATTCAATCCCTACGATGCAAAGATCCACTGAAGAAGGGAATGGTTACCCACTCTAATATCTGTCCTGGAGAAATTTTGTCCCATTTCTTACCCAGAGCAGAGCCACTCTTCCAACGCCTTTCTTAGGGCTTACCTGCTCTTAATGGGAGGGATTCTGTCGACTGCAAAGGCAAAGTGGAGGAGGGAGGGATGAACAAACTATAGAGCTAAGAAATTATAGAACAAAGAACAAATTATACTCTCCATATGAGATAAATGGGGACAGAGGAAAGAGCTTAATGGAGAAGAAAGAGGAAGATCAAAGAGGAGATGGGGAGAAAGAGGAGGAAGAAACCAAGATGAAGGAGGGAGAAATTGGAGGGGGAAAGGGACTGAGAAGGAAGAAAAGGAAGGGAAAAAGAGAAATCACGGTGGCAAAAAAAATTCAAACCAAGGAGTAGAGTGGGGGACAGGTTGTGAGATGATGGGAAAGTGCATGATGATCCAGATACCAAAAATACAAACTGTCATGAATTGAGTTGTCATTTGTTCTTTTATCCCAATTAAGATCCCACCTGCTTTCCCTACTTTCTCATGGAAACGTGTGGACTACACTATGGATACTCCTTCCCTGACAGAGTTCTCATTTTCTCTCCCAGCCCATAGACCAACCTTGGTAGACAAGACATAAAAGCATGGTCATTGCATCAGTGGCACTGTCCAATAATAACAACAAGGGAAAAGGGAAAAAATGGCATTAATTCCTGTAAGCAGACTAGGTTAGAGATATGTCAAGGAGGTGCTCGTAAAATCAGGAATCATTTCAATTCTCAACAAAGTTAACAAACATCTTGGAAATTTGTTACTTAGATCACCTTGTAAGTATAATTCCCTCAAGGTCAGAAAAGTATTGTAGACAGAAGGAAGCACTAAGAAATGTGATATTTTTTTTTCTTTATGCATATATTTTAAGGTTCTTCTGTGTATATATCCCATGGGACCAACCAAAGCTTCAGCTGTTCTATTCCTTGCTGACTTTTTCACTATGTTCACAGGGTACTCAAGGCAAGAATACTGAAGTGGTTTGCCATTCCCTTCTCCAGTGAACCACATTTTTTTCAGGCCCTAACTAGTAAGGATATGCCCCCTTCAGTTGCCCCGCCAGCACCCTGGTTGTCCCCCTGCTGGTCCTTGTTGAGCATGTAAACATTCATCAACTGCTGGGAGTCAGTCAACATGCTGCCTGGGGGCCAGAGCAAAGGCCCATCAAAAGGCAAAATGTATGACACTGGAAGATGAGCATCCCAGGGAGGTAGGTGTCCAATATGCTAATGGGGAAGAGATAACTCCATGAAGAATGATGCAGCTGGGACAAAGTAGAAAAAATTCTCACTTGTGGATGTGTCTGTCTTGTGGTCTTGTGGTGAAAGTAAAGTCTGATGCTATAAAGAACAATATTGTATAGGAATGTGAAACGTTAAGTCCATGGATTCAGGTAAATTGGATATGGTCAAGTAGGAGATGGTAAGATAGAATATCGACATCTTTGGAATCAGTGAACTAAAATAGACAGGGATGGGCAAATTTAATTCAGATGAGCATTATATCTACTACTTGGCAAGAATCCCTTAGAAATGGAGTAGCCCTCATAATCAACAAAAGAGTCTGAAGTACAGTACTTGGCTGCAATGTCAAAAACAACAAAATGATTTCAGTTCATTTCCTAGGCAAACCATTCAGCATCACAGTAATCCAAGTATATGCACCAACCAGTAATGCTTAAGAAACTTAAGTTGGATGGTTCTATGAAGACCTAGAAGATCTTCTAGAACTAACACCAAAAAAAGATGTCCTTTTCATCATAGGGGACTAGAATGCAAAAGTAGACAGACAGGAGATACCTGGAGTAACAGGTAAATTTGGCTTCACAGTACAAAATGAAGCAGTGTAAAGGCTAACAGTTTTGCCAAGAGAATGCTCTAGTCATAACAAGCACCCTCTTCCAACAACACAAGAGACGACACTACACATGGACATCTCCAGGTGGTCAATATCAAAATCAGATTGATTATATTATTTGCAGCCAAAGATGGAGAGCTATATACAGACAGCAAAAACAAGACCTGGAGCTGACTATCACTCAGATCATGAACTAATTGCAAAATTCAGCCTCAAATTAAAGAACACAGGAAAAACTAGTAGGCCAGTCAGGGAGGACCTAAATCAAATCCCTTATGATTACACAGTGGAGGTGACAAATAGATTCAAGGGATGAGATCTGGTAGACAGAGTGCCTGAAGAACTATGGATGGAGGTTTGTAACATTGTAAAGGTGGTGGTGACCAAAGCATCCCTCAGAAAGAGAAATGCAATAAGACAAAGTGGTTGTCTGAGGAAGCCCACAAATACCTGAGAAAAGAGAAACAAATGGCAAAGGAGAAAGGAAAAGATATGCCCAACCAAATGCAGAGTTCCAGAGACTATCAAGGAGATATAAGAAAGCCTTCTTAAGTGAATAATGCAAAGAAATAGATGAAACAATAGCATGGAAAAGACTAGAGATCTCATCAAGAAAATTAAAGATACCAAGAGAACATTTCATGCAAAGATGGGCACAGTAAAGGATAGAAAAGGTATGGACCTAACAAAAGTAGAAGATATTAAGAAGAGGTGGCAAGAATACACAGAAGAAAAAAAAAAAGAATACACAGAAGAACTGTACAAAAAAGGTCTTAATGACTCAGATAACTATGATGGTGTGGTCACCCACCTAGAGCCAGAAATCCTGCAGTGTGAAGTCAAGTGGGCCTTAGGAAGCATTACTACAAACAAACCTTGTAGAGGTGATGGAATTCCAGCTGAGCTATGTAAAAATCCTAAAAGATGATGCTGTTAAAGTGCTTCACTCAATATGCCAGCAAATTTGGAAAACTCAGCAGTGGCCACAGGACTGGAAAAGGTCAATTTTCATTCCAATCCCAAAGAAAGACAATGCCAAAGAATGTTCAAATTACTATACAATTGCACTCATTTCACATACTTGCAAGATTATGCTCAAAATCCTTCCAGCTAGGATTCAACAGTAAGTAAACCAAGAACATCCAGATATGCAAGCTCCATTTAGAGAAGGAAGAGGAACCAGAGATCAAATTGCCAACATGCACTGGATTACAGAAAAGCAAAGGAATTTAAAAAAATAAAATAAAAATCAACTTCTGCTTCATTGACTATGCTAAAGCTTTGTGTGGATCACAACAAATTGTGGAAAATTCTTAAAGAGATGGGGATAGCAGACCATTTTACCTGCCTCCTGAGAAACCTGTATGCAGGACAAGAAACAACAATTAGAACCTTGCATGGAACTATGAACTGGTTCAAAATTGGGGAACAAGTACATGAAGGCTGTATATTGCCACCCTGCTTATTTAACGTGTATGACGAACACATCTGGGCTGGATGTGAAATGCTGGACTGGATGAAGAACAAGTTGTATTCAAGATGGCTGGGAGAAATATCAACACCCTCAGATACACAGATGATACCTCTTTGATGATGAAGTGAATAGGAACTAAAGAACCTTTTGCTGAAAGTGAAAAAGATAGTAAAAAAGCTGGCTTAAAATTCAACATTCAAAAAACTAAGATCATGGCATCCAGTACCATCACTTCATGGCAAATAGATGGGGAAAAAGTGGAAACAGTGGCTGATTTTATTTTCTTGGGTTCCAAAATCACTCCAGATGGTTACTGCAGTCATGAAATTAAAAGATGCTTGCTCCTTGGAAGGATAGCTATGACAAACATATTATATTAAAAGACAGAGACATTACTTTGCCAACAAAGGTATATATAGTCAAACTATGGTCTTTCCAGTAGTCAGGTACAGATGTGAGATGTGGTTCATAAAGGAGGGTGAACACCAAAGAATTGATGGATTTGAACGGTGGTTCTGGAAAAGACTCTTGAGAGTCCCTTGGATCAGAAGGAGATCAAATCAGTCAATCCTAAAGGAAATCAACCCTGAATATTCATTGGAAGGACTAATGCTGAAGCTCCAATACTTTAGCCACCTGATGCAAGCAGCCAACTCATTAGAAAAGACCCTGATGCTGGAAAGATTGAGGGCAGGAGGAGAAGGGCACGACAGAAGATGAGATGGTTGGAGGGCATCACCAACTCAATGGGCATGAGTCTGAGCAAATTATGGGAGATAATGAAGGACAAGGAAGACTGGTGTGCTGCAGTCCACAGGATTGCAAAGAGCTGGAAGCTACTTAGCAAGTGAACAACCACAACAGTTTTTATTATTTATGAAATGTGTAAACAGATACATGATAAAAAGATTTCATGTGGTCCAGCATGTTAAAGTTGAAATTTTAGGCGTGAAAAACTTCTCTTCAGTTTCTCTGCTAAAGACAGTCCATCTTTGTCTATAGCCTTCCAAAAGTATATATGAATGGCAGGTCGAGAACTTTCAAATTTCGTAAAATGGGAAAACAGTTATTTAGCCTGCTTTTGCATCTAGAGCAAATAGAGGTAAATTTAATTGTTTTGAAAGCTAAGGTGTCTGAACCAGTCATATTTCTGGGATGAAGTCAGAGATGGCATTCATTTTCAGTGAACACTGAGTATTTTCACTCAAAGGATTACTTTCATTATTTGGTTCTCCATGTATCTTGGCAATACATACTAAGGTGCATGAAAATAAAATTGGGGACATTGGAAAGATAATTACTAGAGACACTGTTTCCATTGGGGAATAACTGTTATAAGTTCCTAAGAAGCAGCTATAAATCTAAAACATAAAGAACTAGCCACTCTGGTGATATTTCTAGCTAATACCACTACTCTATGTAGGTCCTGAAGATTTACCAAACCTTTTGGCAAGATGATCACTGTACTTTCGTATGAGATGATGTCTCTTACCATCATAAGGTGGTATAATGGCAGGTTAATATACCCAAATACCCATGGGAAAATACTAGAGTATTTTAGAGTAGAAATTGATTTTCTTTAAATGGCAAAGTAAATTAAGTTATATAACAACATTCATATACTCTAACAGCACAGTTCTTAGTCCATGGTAAGCACTCAATAAATATTTATTAAACTATTTCCCATGCTTTAAAATATCTATAGTCCTAAATATTAAATGATCCTTCTTAATAAGAAAATAAATGAATAAAAGTTAAGAAATACAGAATCAGTTATTTTATTCATACAGGCTTGTCCTGGGAATTGTAGTATATAGAGACTCAGAATTTTAAGTATTATATGAACCTGAGTATCATCTGGTGCAATGCAGTCATTTTATAGATGATTATATAGAGGTCCAGACAGATTTTCTCAGAATTTTGAAAACAATAGGGAATTAGTATATTAGTACACCATTCTCTTGGAGCTAACTGTCTATGTTTCAGTTTAAAATTAGTATAAAAATAAAGTCTTTACTTATATAGATAGATGAGAAGATCTAAACAACAGTCTGACATAGACACCTAGATTTACCAAATCAAGCACCAAATTGAAGGAGAGGCAGACCAGTCTGAAAGAAACGAAAGTGGTAATCTAGGGCCAGGTTACTAGATACTCAGAGACTCACCTCCTATTCGGGATTCAAAACAGAATCAAGAGTTCAAAATTAAAGATGATTTTATGGTTACTTTTTAAAAGAGCTACTGAAATGCTGTTATATTTATTCAGGGATCTTGGTTCGATCGGCTACCCCAGAACTAGTAGGAAATTACTTAAGTAGGGAGCTTACTCTGGAAGACCCAGAACACTGGTGTCTATGTCTGTTTAATAATTAATTACACTCACCTCCAGCAGTAAAGAGGGGCAGGGCTTAGACCTGCATTCCCAAAGTTCCCAGTGGCAGAGGATGTGAGTCTTCCCATTCACCAGACACAGGCCACAGGGGAAGAGGGCTCACTCATGGCTTCTTGGGTACCTGCTATAGAAGACCTAGCAGGGCATTAGAGAGTTTGGGAAGAATGGACGTTGGAAGGCCAGGAGGTGAGAAGCAGGGGCAATAAGCATAAAGAATGCAATATCTATGACACAAAGTATCATCAGAGGGACCAATAAAGGGCAGGAAGAACTCATTCAAGTGCCCATGAAGTGAAAGTCAGTATTAAACATCTGCCCACCAGAGGGTCTCCATGCCAGTGACAATGGCGCCCTCCACACGGGGTTAGCTATACTTTTCCCCCTGACCTCTCAACCCCCACAGCCTGATGTTTAGGAGGTCAGAAGTAACAAAATGCTGGAGGAGAAGGAGAAATGGATGGCACAGAGAAGCCCAGACCATCCTGCCCTCTCCTTTGCCCCAAGCAGACCCTGGCTTGGGGGAGAGAAGATTAAGTGCCACATCAAGTGAAAATCAGGATTATTCCAGAAGATGGGTGTTCTAGTTTCTGAATTAAGAATGGGTTTGTGACTTAAAGCTACCAGGACCTTTACTATCAGTGAATGCCCAGAGAAAAAAATGGACCTGCTACTGTACTTCTCTAGTGACTGCAAAAGACTTTCTCTAAATAAACTTTAATAGGATACTGGCAGCCAAAAATAAAGTTATACTTTGCTTACCTTCAAAAAGTCTTACATGAGCTTACAAAACTGTTCACTAATGCAAATACAAAGTGTGTGTGTGTGTGTGTGTATATATATACACACACACATATGAAAATACACATTTATTGATATTATAGTATTGCTGCTAAGTCACTTCAGTCATGTCCAACTAATGTGACTCCATAGACGTCAGGCCACCAGGCTCCCCTGTCCCTGGGATTCTTCAGGCAAGAACACTGGAGTGGGTTGCCATTTCCTTCTCCAATGCATGAAAGTGAAAAGTGAAAATGAAGTTGTTCAGTCGTGTCCGACTCTTAGCGACCCATGGACCGCAGCCTACCAGGCTCCTCCATCCATGGGATTTTCCAGGCAAGAGTACTGGAGTGGGGTGCCATTGCCTTCTCCTAGCCATAAAATACTTCCAAATAATTCAGCACATTTTGCTAAGAGACTGGCCACCAATGTTCAGGATTGTCTATCCCTTTAGCAAGTAGCAATTTGCTTGGAACAGTCATTATCAATAGGGGTGATTTTCCCCCCAGGGCACCTTCAGTGACGTCTGGTACATGTTTGGTTCACACAAGTAGGGGTTGCTGCTGGCATCTAATGGGCAGAAACCAGGGATGCTGCTAAACATCCTGCAGCGCCCAGGACAGTCCCCACAGAAAAAGAATTATCTGCCCCAAGTCTCAATAACTTCATGATTTAGAAGCCTAATTAAGTAACTATTTAAGTGAAATAGGAAAGCTGAAAAAAGACACCATACAAAGCGTCCCATATTATCACTGGCTCAGTTCAGTTCAGTTGCTCAGTCATGTCTGACTTTGCGACCCTATGAACTGCAGGACACCAGGCCTCCCTGTCCATCACCAACTCCCAGAGCTTACTCAAACTCATGTCCATCGAGTCAGTGATGCCATCCAGCCATCTCATCCTCTGCCGTCCCCTTCTCCTTCACTTTATCTTTCCCAGCATCTGGGTCTTTTCTAGTGAGCCAGTTCTTTGCATCGGATGGCTAAAATATTGGGGTTTCAGCTTCAGCATCAGTCCTTCCAATGAATATTCAGGACTGATTTCCTTTAGGGATGACTGGTTTGATCTCCTTGCAGCCCAAGGGATTCTCAAGTCTTCTCTAACACCACAGTTCAAAAGCATCAATTCTTTGGCATTCAGCTTTCTTTATAGTCCAACTCTCACATCCATACATAACTACTAGAAAAACCACAGCTTTGACTAGATGGACCTTTGTTGGCAAAGTAATGTCTCTACTTTTTAATATGCTGTTTAGGTTGATCATAGCTTTCCTTCCAAGGAGCAAGTTTCTTTTAATTTGATGGCTGCAATCACCATCTGCAGTGATTTTGGAGCGCCCCTCCCCCCAAACTAAAGTCTGTCACTGTTTGTATTGTTTCCCCGTCTATCTGCCATGAAGTGATGGGACAGGATGCCATGATCTTAGTTTTCTGAATGTTGAGTTTTTTAAGCCAACTTTTTCACTCTCCTCTCACTTTCATCAAGAGGCTCTTTAGTTCTTCTTCACTTTCTGCCATAAGGGTGGTGTCATCTGCATATCTGAGGTTATTGATATTTCTCCTGGCAATCTTGATTTCAGCTTGTGCTTCATCCAGTCCAGCATTTCTCATGATGTACTCTGCATATAAGTTAAATAAGCAGGGAGACAATATGCAGCCTTGACATACTCCTTTCCCAATTTGGAACCAGTCTGTTGTTCCATGTCCAGTTCTAACTGTTGCTTCCTGACTTGCATACAGATTTCTCAAGAGTCAGGTCAGGTGGTCTGGTATTCTGGTAAGGGATCAGATCTGATAGACAGAGTGCCTGAAGAACTATGGTCGGAGATTCCTGACATTGTACAGGAGGCAGTGATCAAGGCCATCCCCAAGAAAAAGAAATGCAAAAAGGCAAAACGGTTGTTTGAGGAGGGCTTACAAATAGCTGAGAAGAGAAGCTAAAGGCAAAGGAGAAAAAAGTTATACCATTTGAATGCAGAGTTCCAAACAATAGCAAGGAAAGCTAAGAAAGCCTAATCTCCACTTATCACTGGCTACTTCTTGTCAGTTCCATCACCTAGAAATTCCTTCTCTGATGGATCCATTCTTGGAGTGTCTCAGGCAGGGCTCAATGATATCTTTCCTATTTATGTGTCCCTTATGGCAGAAGGTGAAGGTGAACTAAAAAGCCTCTTGATGAAAGTGAAAGAGGAGAGTGAAAAAGTTGGCTTAAAGCCTAACATTCAGAAAACTAAGAGCATGGCATCTGGCCCTATCACCTCATGGGAAATAGATGGGGAGACAGTGGAAACAGTGTCAGACTTTATTTTTGGGGGGCTCCAAAATCATTGCAGATCATGAGTGCAGCCATGAAATTAAAAGACGCTTACTCCTGGGAAGGAAAGTTATGACCAACCTAGATAGGATATTAAAAAGCAGAGACATTACTTTGCCAACAAAGGTCTGTCTGGTCAAGGCTACGGTTTTTCCAGTGGTCATGTATGGATGTGAGAGTTGGACTATAAAGAAAGCTGAGCACTGAAAAATTGATGATTTTGAACTATGGTGTTGGAGAAGACTCTTGAGAGTCCCTTGGACTGCAAGGAAATCCAACCAGTCCATCCTAAAGGAGATCAGTCCTGGATGTTCATTGGAAGGACTGATGCTGAAGCTGAAACTCCAGTACTTTGGCCACCTCATGTGAAGAGTTGACTCATTGGAAAAAGCCCTGATGCTGGGAGGGATTGGGGGCAGGAGGAGAAGGGGACAATAGAGGATGGTATGTTGGATGGCATCACCAACTCGATGGACATGGGTCTGAGTAAACTCCGGAAGTTGGTGTTGGACAGGGAGGCCTGGCATGCTGCAATTCATGGGGTTGCAAAGAGTCAGACAATACTGAGCGACTGAACTGAACTGAGTTGTGTCAACCAATTTGTAAAATAAACAAGTTTGGACAAGTAATTTTGAGTGGCTTATACCTCTGACATTGAGAGATTCATATATTTATCAATTTTTTTTGACAAAAAGAATTCAAAACAATAGGAGGAAATAAGTAATGAAAGGTAAATAGAAAATAAATATAAATTATGTACATGAATAACTTGATAAACAATTGATAAAAGTTAGTGTGGGACTTTTAACCCAATACATTTTTCAATTAGACCTAATGATATAGAAGCTATAAGACAGTTCTTTATTTTATTCTATATTCGCATTTAATTATGATGCAAGGAGTGAGCTTATTGGTGCCTGATATGGTACCTAGAAGCCAAAAATTGTTCAGTAAATGTTTGTGATATGAAAGAATAAAACATTTCCCACTGTTATTAGGGAATCAATTTTTGTGATTCTTTCAAAATGATGCAAGTTGCTTTTTTTTCTTTTAATTAGGCAATGTGGGAAGTTCCCTCCCTTCATTTTGGACATATTCCTAAAGTAGTAGAATTATTTGCCTAATAAATTTTGCTCTTAAATATTAGTAATAAGGGGACATTTGTCAGTGAAATCAATGGCTATTCTCATTTAATAATCCTGAAGGAAACTATCTGCTTCATAACAGTAGCTTGGTTAAATTAAGTAGATGGTCATAAATAGATAGCTACTCTTCCATTTAGGGAAGAACAGAATTTGGAAGATAAGCAGAGAAGGAAAGTCAAGGTTAATTCTAAACATACTTTCTGACTTTACATAAAATCTACTAAAAACCTCTTCTGCTTACTCCCACGCCTTGCCTGCTATTAGATGCGTATGGAAATTTATGATTCTTCTACTAGAAACACACACTTTTATTAGAAAACTTACCACATAAAAAGAGATTCAAACCATTTAATGTGTAAAGAACCATTCAGACAAAATGGAGAAATACTTTGAATTCGAATTTTCTTGAGAGGGATCAAATGGTACCAATATCCATTCTAATTATAAAATTAAAACTTCAATGATGAATTATGCTTCATTCAGAGAAGGAACAGGGTAAGAAAAAATTATGATTCCAGGATATGAATTTTGCATAAGTTTGTTTGCACTCTCAAATAGACTATAATCATCTAATCGAATAAGCTTTGAAAATGCAATCTTCTTTATCTCACTCCTTCCCCTATTCTTTCCCCCTTATCTCTTTTAGTACCCCAACTTCTTTTATATTTTGAAATACACTGCCTTTCTAACCAGTTGACTAACAGCATGAACCCATTAGCTACGTGATGTTATCCTGAATTGCTGCAAATCCATGTATGATATATGGTAGATCTACAGCATACAGCACATGAGTCTTTTTTTTTCTATAAATAACAATAATTTGTTTGTTCTTTCATGTTCTGTTACTCTGTGTTAGAGATAGACTGGCATGCTACTGACTGACACCATTCCAGTCAGATCACACATAGTACAGTACAATCCAGCAGGAGTGATCATAAAAAGAATTCTCTCTCACCCTGGGAGGTTGACCTTTCCTGGTAAAGGTTGTAAGAAACGTATGGATGCTCACACTACTATTGCTCACAGCTTACCAGGCTCTGAATAAAACACAGCTTTAGTAAGGGCAACTCCATGGACATTTTTGAGTAGGTTGAAAGGAGTGTAGTAAGGAGATATCAGCAAAAAGTACCTGCCAGCAAAGCCCATAGTGATAGAGTGCCATCAATACATAAACCTTAAAAATACCAGCACTATCCAATTGCAAAGCATTGTAAGATAAAACAGATTTAAAGTTCAGAATGCCTTTTTCCATTGTTGCTTTTATTCCCATGTTCCTTGGGAAGAGGACAAAATATACAAGTATATTTGTCTTAATAAGATTGTGCTTCTGTAAAAACATCATTAATCCTAAAGTAACTATAGATGGTACCTAAGGGTAAAGGAGGCAGAGTAAAACTAAAACTCAGTGTCTCTTTCCCACAATACATCCTCTCTGCTTCAGGAAAGAAAGGAAAGCCCATCACTGCCATGACTACCTCAAGGGTAACATAAAAGGGAGAAGTTCAATACGGCAGCCAAAGAGAGAAAAAGGACGAGTCTAATGTGGCTTGTATTTTTGCTCGTCGGCTATGCTTTCCCTCTCTCTCTCTAAATATAGCACTGGAGAGGCAATGTGAAGGAGCTAACTTTTAAAACAAACTACTCAGTCCATAGAGAAACCTGGGATGACAGGGGGTCAATTACAAAAATCTATCAGGAGAAGTTCTACCCATCTACAGTGGCAGGATCTCAGGGGACAACTTAGAAAGGACCACTGGGATTCCCCTATTATTTATACTCTCAGTTTAGGGGAGTGGCCGGAGAGGTAGCTGCCCATTATCAAAATCAAATGAGGCAATTTCCCTGGTGGCTCAGAGGTTAAAGCGTCTGCCTCCAATGCAGGAGACTCGGGTTTGATCCCTGGGTTGGGAAGGTCCCCTGGAGAAGGAAATGGTAACCCACTCCAGTATTCTTGCCTGGAGAATCCCATGGACGGAGGAGCCTGCTGGGCTACAGTTCACGGGGTCGCAAAGAGTCTGACACAACTAAGCAACTTCACTTCACTTAATTAGAATTGAATACCAAGAAAAAATTAAGATGATAATATCTTTGGAAACAGAAAAGGTAGGAAGGCACATAAAAAGCCCCAGGGGCTATGTGAAGTCCTCACCTCTAACTGTCAGCATCGGTGCTATGGGCATCCTAATATGTTTCCTAGTCACTGCTGATTTTGACTCAAGAAATCTGGGGCAAGGACTGAGATTCTGCATTTCTATCAGGCTCCCTTGTGATGCTTGGGCTGCTGGTCCAAGAATATTTCAAGCAGCAAGGAATTAGAATAAATTAACAAGTGAATCAGGTTCCATGATAGAAGAATAGGTCTTAGGTTTAGCCAGAAAGAGAAGGCAGGAAGGGGCAGAGAGAGAGATGAGAGGGGAGAGGAGGGAAGAGGAGAGAACAGAGAGGGAACAGAGAGAAAAATTGTTTAAATCCTAGACCACTGCTCTCATGTTACTAATTATTAATATGCCAAAATTTTAGAAAAGGGAGCAGAATCTACCTCTAACAAGACAGCATGTACAAACTCCAACTGAGCTCTGCCCCCTCCCCCTTACTCCTCTACTTAATCTGCTACACACACACACACACACACACACACACACACATGTACACACACCTCCTCCCAACATCACAGACTGTAGAGAAAGCATGTTGCACTTCTGAAGTGAGAAAAACTGTTCTTAAGATGAAAAATGATACAGGAGAATTTGTCCCTATTATATTGGGATGGTCAAAACATTTGTTTGGGTTTTCCATGGAAAAACTCAAACAAATCTTTTGACCAGTTTAATATTAGAGCATAAAAACTTGACTAAAAACTCTGTTAAGTTAGAACAATTAAAGTAAAAAGTACAAAGAAAAGTATGAAGACATACTTTAGGAAAAGAAAACATAAAGGATATAGCATGCAAAAAAAAAAAAGAAAAAGATAAAGGCCACAGTCCAGAAGAACAATCAACAAAAGGATCAAAATAACATTTCCTATGACTGATTCACACTACTGAAGACTTTAAACTGGAACCGCATTAGGGCTCAAAGATGAATGACTCAGGTAAAAAGGAGAATTAGCTGAAAATGGATTTCGTCTACCTAGGAAAACACCTACAAATACATGTGAGAAAATAAAAGAATGTGTGTGAGAACTATACCACCAACAGTGAGGGAGGTGTCATAAAATTTTTCCGATTGCAGAGAAAGTGATAGAGACTTTTAATAAATAGCAATGTTAATAAAATTGGGGGCATATGGATAATGCAAAAGTATTTGATATTACCAAATAAGAGATCTGAATATATGGAAAAGAAGTTCCCAATTAACAGATGCATTTAATGATGTTTAATTATACATATCGATTTACTCAACATTAAAAAACACTAAGATCAAGGCATCAGTCCCATCACTTCATGGCAAACAGAAGGAGAAATTGTGGAAGCAGTGACAAATTTTATTCCTGGGCTCCAAAATCACTGTGGACAGTTTCTGCAGCCATGAAATTAAAAGATGCTTACTCCTTGGAAAGAAAACTATGACAATACCTAGTAGCATATTAAAAACCAGAGACATCACTTTGCTGACAAAGGTCTGTATAGTCAAAGCTATGTTTTTTCCAGCAGTCAGGTACAGATGTGGTTCATAAAGAAGGCTGAATGTCTAAGAATTCATGCTTTTGAATTCTGGTGCTTTTGAATTGTGGTGCTGGAGAAGACATGAGTCCCTTAGACTGCAAGATCACATCAGTCAATCCTAAAGGATATCAACCCTGAATATTCATTTGAAGGACTGTTGCTGAAGCTCCAACACACTGGCCACCTGATGCAAAGAACAAACTCCTTGAAAAATAGCCTGATTCTGGGAAAAGACTGAAGGCAAAAGGAGAAGGGGGCAACAGAGGATGAGATGGTTGGATGGCATCACTGACTTAATGGACATAAGTTTGAGCAAACTCCAGGAGATGGTGAAGGATAGAGGAGCCTCGCATGCTGCAGTCCATGGGCTCACAGAGTTGGACATGACTTAGCGACTAAACAACAACAATGTGGATTTAAGTTTATCAAGTTAATAAAAAGATAAACTGAGGCAAATTAAAAGCATGCAATGACTAGAGGTAGATCACTGAGTAAGTGCTAGATCAATTAAACAACAGTATGCTATTTAAAAACAAATATTGAACAACAGCAAAGAAAGTCCAGAGCTTTTGGAAATTAAGTATATTTCAGCAGAAAATTCAGTAGAATATGAAAATAAATGTGATTTATCTCCCAACATGTACGCTCTCAAATTATTGAACTACAGTACTAGGAACTAGGAAGTTCCTAAAAGATGGGCAAACAAAATAGTAATTCAAAAAAGATACATTATCTAAGAACAGAGGTAGTTGTCAAGGGCAAGACTGGCGTGATAGCTGTAAGGCAGGTGCTAAGCACGGCCTCTAGTCCATATTAGACCAGGTGAGCAGGCTCAGAGAGAGGTGTCCTGAACAACATAAAATTGATAGACCATTGATATGTTTAGACACACGGAAGTGAAGTTTACTTTAGGTAAGGTTTCTAGGGAGATTTAATGATTAATACAAGGTAAACTAAAGCAAACAAAAAGCAAGGTAATTATTAACTAGGGAAAATCATAAATTGTTCAAGATGAGAAATGTAATCATAGTCTCCTATGTGGATCTTTTGTAATAGAATAATGTTAGGAGGATGTGTCAGATAAAATAAAAATTATGTCCCTGGAACATTTTACTTGTATTAACTTATTTAAATATCCATGGTAGATACCATTATTATCCCCATTGTTTTTTCAGGGAACAATTTGTCTAAATTTGATAGGTTTCACAAAAAAGGAGAAATATTTACTTGAAATTACAGAAAGGTCCATTTTTGTTCAATAGGAAGCATATAAAGAAAGCCAATGCCAGAATACATGCCAGTTAAGCTATTAAAATGTAAAAATTATGAAATAATTTTTCAGATACCCAAACAGGAATAAAATCCAGGCTAGTATCAGGATTCTTTACACAATATTCCTTCATTCGTTACATGAATGCTTTGGGAGCACTTCCAATCGGTGCAATGGTTTCAGGCCACAAGAGAAAGCAGACAAAACTATCTTTCCTCATAGACTTTACCTTTTCTCTAATTCAAAGCTAGAAGACAGGGAAGCAATGGGTAGAAGGTCAGAAAGTATAGAATGCAGAACAAATGCTGTTTAAATACAACATGAAAGAACACATATTCTCAAACATAAAAGTGCTCAGGAAATCCATCACCTGTGAGCTTTTTAGGCTCAAGTCAGACAAGAGTCACCTTCAACTAAAAAAGTACACAGAAAATAGCCATGTATCATAACGTGACATCAACCCATCTTTTAAACATTTTATCATGTATTTCACAAGTGGCAAGCACAGTCATTCAGCTTGAAATGTACATGAAATGTACAGCTTGAGATGTACTTGAAATGTACATGCCTTTCAAGCCATGAAAGGCACATGGCTTCAGCCAAATTCAGTCCCTCAACTTTCCCACACTCTTTCAAACCTCCCCTCCCCCACCCAGGTGAAAATTTTGCTCACATCTCCTTTCCTCCTGAAATGTTACTCCTTTTACTTCTGAAATTTCTGATTCCTACTTGCTCTTCACAGCCCAGTTTATGTTCCAGATTTTAAAGGATCCTCTGATCACTACAAATCATAATGATCTCCATTTTACTTTCAAATGTTTTAAAGAACTAATTCCTTAAGAACTAAATTACAACTCTGCATGTCATGTTCAGTATTTTCAGTTACTTTCAACGTGCTGGAATTCCCCAAACTGAGATTCTGAAAGATGGGGACATTCTCTTAGCATACTTTACCTTTCCTACCCCAGGACACTACTCCTAGTAAATATTTAATAAAGCTCAATGAATGTTTCCTCGATCGTCATTTTCTCATTCCTTGCATGTTCTTCAAGTTATTAGCGGTCCATTCTGTAACGGCAAACGTCCCTGTGACTTCCCAGAATTAAGCATTCAGGTATAGAGAGGCTGAATAAGCTGACTGTGTGCTCCAGATACACATTTCTGCTTCCCTATAGTGGTGGGTTGAAAAGTACAGGAATCACTGCCATGCATTGGCACATGGCATCAGTGACTGCCGCTCAGGACACGACAGACCAGCAAAACAAGGAAGGGCGACTGAATGGGACATTTAGACCAGAAAAACGGAGTTCTAGCTCAAGATTTTCTACCCTTTAGGTTCAGTAGTTCCTAAAAATACATGTCTAGTGCTTCCTGTGTTTCCAAACAGAATACAGCCTCCACTGGACTCTATTTCCTAAAGTAGCTTTTTAAAAACATTTAACAGGCATCCATTAGAAATATAAGCATGTATAAAAATGTAAGAAGTCATGCAAAGAGATTGTGAAAGGTAGAATAGAGAACAAGAAGGGGAAGTGCAGATGCCTCAAAGAGCCATGACACAGTCACTGTGTCATAACGCACGAGAGTCCATTTTCTACTCTTTAGGGGTATTTTGCCATTTCAGAACACCCAAGATCAAATCATGGCTGTCAAAGACCCATGCTGCATCATCACATTGCTGGTGGCCAGGAGCCAGAGCTGTCATCACTTGGTTTTGTGTGGCTTAGAGCAGAAAATCTGATTGTTCAGCAACATGTAATCAGCTTAAAACAAATCTGGAAGATGTTACCCAAAGACAAGATGATATCCAGGCCCTGGAATTTTGTACAAAGAAAATGAAGGATTTGCTTTAAGATAAAAACTGTATCTGTGACAAGAAACTTGAGACATTGGGACAAAATTCAAGTCAATAAGTTTAATAGTAAAACTTTAAGAAACTGGGATTACATCCCAATCAAGCCAGGCAGGCCTGCAGAACAGTGAGAGAAACCAGAATCCAATTCCTAGAACCAAAATCTTTTCTGTCTTCATTTTCCAGTGATACACACACACAGAAGAGTGTATCACTTATAATATACTCTTCAGGGAAGGCACACTCCCAGGAGAAGTAGAATTACAGTTACCTAACACCAAGATGATAGAAGTCTTAAGAGTTAAACTGAGTCTTGACTTTGCTGCTTGCCATGTGACCAATAAATTTGAACATGTCATTCTGTCTCTATTAACCTTTTTTCCTTTATTTGAAAAAGTAGGGATATTTTTCTACTAGATACTAGTTCTACTAATATTTTGATACAAATCTTTTTGTTTCCGTCCTTCCACCACCCCACACTCTGCGCCCCCCAATCCACCTGGTGTGCTAATCTAGCAGAAGTAGAGTTTATAATATTATGTTGCATTGAGGAAGGAAACAGACTTTTAACATCAAAATTGCCATAAATATAGTCACAAGAGGCTACTCTGCAGAATGTGAAAGACTGTTCTCACCTGAGAAAATGCACCTTGTGTCCTTCCCAATCAATGCCTCTGACCCCTTCTTTCTCCACCCTCCAGCACTGAAATTTGGCCGCTGTATTTAATTGACTACCAGAGGCAGAAGAATGGGGGTACATGGGGTGAGCATGAGGAGATGTCAGGCCTCCGAAGACAGATAGAGTCCAAGTTGAGTCATTCAAGAAGGCCATCCAGAAGCAATGCTATTGAGCGAGTCTTGAAAGATGAGTGGAAATAGCCAGTGCTTATTATTCACCAAATACCATTTTAAGTAATTTATATATATTATTTCATTTAATCTCCCTGACAAACTCTTTCGGATGGCACATTTGTAATTCACATTCTGCAGATAAAGAAACTGGGCAAGAGAAGTTAAGTAACTTGTATAATACCTCCTCACATACAGTAAGTTGTAAGTGGGTTTGAGGCCTGAACCCAGAGACCACTTTCCCATGACTATTTACTCTTAAGTGTAGAATTGCCCAGGTAATGCAGATCAATAAGCAACAGTTAGAACCAGACATGGAACAATCAGTTCAGGTTGGTTCTGTTGCTCAGCCATGTCTGACTCTTTGTGACCGTATGGTCTGCAGCACTCCAGGCCTCCCTGTCCATCACCAACTCCCAGAGTTTACTCAAACTCATGTCTAATGAGTTGGTGATGCCATCCAACCATCACATCTTCTGTCGTCCCCTTTCTCTTCCCACCTTCAGTATTTCCCAGCATGAGGGTCTTTTCAAATGAGTCAGCTCTTCGCATCAGGTGGCCAAAGTATTGGAGTTTCAGCTTCAACATCAGTCCTTCCAATGAATATTCAGGAATGGTTTCCTTTGGGATGGACTGGGGTTGGATCTCCTTGCTGTCCAAGATATAATCAAGAGTCTTCTCCAACACCACAGTTCAAAAGCATCAATTCTTCAGTGCTCAGCCTTCTCTATAGTCTAACTCTTACATCCATACATAACCACTGGAAACACCATAACTTTGACTAAACGGAACTTTGTTGGCAAAGTAATGTCTCTGCTTTTCAATATGCTGTCTAGGTTGCTCATAACTTTTCTTCCAAGGAGGAAGTGTGTTTTAATTCCATGGCTGCAGTCACCATCTGCAGTGATTTTAGAGCACCCCCTCCCCCCTCCCCACAAAAAAAGAGTCTGTCACTGTTACCATTGTTTTCCTCATCTATTTGCCATGAAGTGATGAGACCGGATGCCTGATCTTAGTTTTCTGAATGTTGAGTTTTAAGCCAACTTTTTCACTCTCCTCTTTAACTTTCATCAAGAGGCTCTTTAGTTCTTCTTCGCTTTCTGTCATAAGGGTGGTGTCATCTGCATATTTGAGCTTATTGATACTTCTCCTGGCAATTTTGATTCCAGCTTGTGCTTCATCCAGTCCAGCGTTTCTCATGATGTACTCTGCATATCAGTTAAATAAGCTTGGAACAATGGACTGGTCCAAAAATGGGAAAGGAGTACATCAAGGTGTATACTGCTATCTGTTTACTTAACGTCTATGCAGAGTACATCATGTGAAATGCCAGAAGTCTGGATGAAGCACAAGCTGGAATCAAGATTACCAGGAGAACTATCAATAGCCTCAGATATGCAGATGACACCACCCTTATAACAGAAAGTGAAGAGGAACTAAAGAGCCCCCTGATGAAAGTGAAAGAGGAGAGTGAAAAAGCTGGCTTAAAACTCAACATTCAAAAAACTAAGATCAAGGCACCTGATACCATCACTTCATGGCAAATAGACAGGAAAAAGTAGAAACAGTGACAGACTTTATTCTCTTGGGCTCCAAAATCACTGTGGATGGTGACTGCAGCCATGAAATTAAAAGACCACTTGCTCCTTTGAAGAAAAGCTATGACAAACCTAGACAACATATTAAAGAGCAGCGACATCAATATGCTGACAAAAGTCTATATAGTCAAAGCTATAGCTTTCCCAATAGTTACATACAGATGTGAGAGTTGGATCCTAAAGAAGGCTGATCACTGAAGAATTTATGCTTTTGAACTGTGGTTCTGGAGAAGACTTGTGTGAATCCCTTGGACAGCAAAGAGATCAAACCGTCAATCCCAAAGGAAATCACCCTGAATATTCATTGGAAGGACTGATGCTGAAGCTGAAACTCCGATACTTTGGCCATCTGATGCAAACAGCCAACTCACTGGAAAAGATCCTGATGCTGGGGAAGGAGAAGAAGGTGGCGACAAAGATGAGATAGTTTGAGGGCATCATCAACTCAATGTACATGAGTTTAAGCAAGCTATGGGAGATAGTGAAGGACAGGGAAGCCTGATGTGCTGCAGTCTATTGGGCTGCAAAAAGTTGGGCATGACTCAGCAACTGAATGACAGAGAGGTAGTTTGAACCAAAGGAGTCACGTGAGTAAAGGTACAAAGGCATGAAAGATGCTTTGTGTTCAGAGATCTAAAATTTGGGGGAAATATACAGGAGAAGCTATTGAAAAGTAACCTAGAGCCAGGTTCAGAAATGCCAGGATTTGCTGATTTACAAATAACTGGATAACTTTTCATATTAACTAATTTACTTTCCCTGCCATCTCCCCATCTAATGACTGCTTATCCAGTTATTTCTCCTCATCTGCTGGACCATGAGGCATCAGTCATCCTGAGAATCTTCAGATTATTGTGTTTCTCAACATAGAAGTTACTTATGGCATAAGATTTTTACCAAGAAAAAAAAAAACAACTTGGACTAATCCCTGGTTAAGAGAAGGTCTCCTCTGGAAATACAAACTATTCCACAGGTTGAGGAAAGGGACAGGGAGCAAAGTAGGGATGATTTAAACTATGGTTGGGTGTTTTCTGAGAAATAGGTGAATATGCCCACAAATCATATCAAGTCTAGAGCACCAGCAAGATCCACAGTTGCCAACTACCCAGCAATGGAAAGGGGGAGTAGCATGGATACAGCTTCATGGAACATCTAGGTAGAGCTTGGCTGAACACATTTCCAGGAATCCCAGAATGCAAGCAGGTCAAGGTCATCTGTGAGGCCAAGAAGAGCAAGATACCTTCTGTGAGAGAGCTGGTCTGGAAAGGTCTTGGGTTTGCAATAAGGAGAAAGCAGCAATAAAATGCATTTATTTTGGAGCAGAAGTCCTACGGGTGACTGAAGTGTCAGTAGATGTCACTGTGAAAAGTGAAAGTGAAGTCACTCAGTCATGTCCAACTCTGTGGATGAATGCTAACAACCTGAACCAGATTCCTTTTGCCCCATTCACCTCACACCATACATTCTTAATACCAGGTACTCCTTTCTCAAGGATTGAGTTTAGGGATGGGAGACTATTTGATGTGGATTTAATTTTCAATACAGTGTGAAACAAAGCTTAAATGGAGAAGAATTTCAGCTCTAGAAAAATTAAATTCCTTATCACCTTAATTTGTAACTTGGCATTCATGCCTGCGGCATACCAAAGTTTTATTGTGTATATGTACGCGTGTGTATTTATCTGCAATGTATAAGCAAACTGGAAGTGTGCACTCTGAGTGGAATTAAAAAGGAGCAATCAACTAGGGGAGATTAGGAGGAACTAGAAAAGGGAAGAAGCAGTAACACTGGGATGGGGAGAACCAACTTCTATGTAATAAGCATATTTTTCTTATAAATGGACTATATAATAATTTTACAAATATTTACACACACCTATTTACTCACTTTCCAAATAAAAGTGCTTATTTTTGTGTCACAACTTCTGTGAATGATGACTAAAGGGCATTTTCTATTTTCTTTCCATTTGTGGCCTGCTCATTCCACATGTGAATTTGCTATGGACAATGATTCTAGTCCTTTCTTGGACTGGTCCTGACTACACTGTCCTCAGGGTGGTTTAAATATTCAGATCATTATTCCTTAGCAGATTCCAAGCAATTCAGGAGCAGGCATTCTGCTTTTCAATTTCTTCTGAACTCTTTGCACAATTGCCTCACCCAGTAATGTACTCTGTTGTGATAATTCAATTTATAACATGCTTCTCTGAAGTTTTCAGTTGTGTTTACTTCATTTAAGTTTTTCCAAATTTAGGAACATTAAGCAGATACCTTGATTTGGTTCTGAATTGCAAATCAGTACCATGTTTGCCAACACTGATGACCTTAAAACTGTTATATTAATCCTCACTTCATTTTACTATATTCATATATTTTTATCAGTATTTGAATAATTATTTTCCATTTATGTGATATGTGTTCTAATTGGCACCCTATGATGACATTGCAATGAAGGGTATCCCAGCTATTTATCTTGTCTAGGATCAATTTCCTCATTTCTAAAGTATAAATATTAAGACTAATTATTAATGAATACTAACATGGCACTCTGCACTGGCCCTAGTTTTGTTCCAAGCACCTTGAAAATATTAATTTAGTTCTCGTAAGAGCTCAATGAGTAGATACTTCTAGAATATACACTTTATAAAGAAGCAAAGCAAGCGCACAAATGTAAAGTAACTTGTTCAAGGCCACACAGCTTGTAAGTCATGAACCAGAGCTAAGTCCATGCTCTTAGCCATTACACAACGCTGCCTGTCCAGTTAAAAATGCTTGGACAGAAAACAACAAAATTCTGTAAAGCAATTATCCTTCAATTAAATAATAAATTTAAATGCTTAGACTTTGAATGCATGCACAAGTTCAACAGACATGATTTCTACTAGTAAGGTGCTGACAATTTAAATCAGTACTTAAAAAACTAACACTTAAAGTTACTGACTATTTCATATAAATATTATAATCAAATGATCAGTAATATTCACCTGCTTCAACTCACCACTTATGAAAACTTTTCAAAACACTGACAATACATTTAGCAGAAATTGAGCCTTATATGTGGGATTATTATAACTATACACTAAAGACACTCTAAAAAGCTTGCTAACCATTTGTTGGTCCACAGAATAATTATCACTTGTCACATCAGCCCATGGGCACACACCAGGGATCCCAAAAGGGTCTGGATAAAACTAAAAGATAATAGTTTTTCTTTGCCAGCTTCCCATCTTTTAACACCACCTCTCCTAGCAGCAGCTACCCTTTTGGACACCTCAGATAAGCACAAAGAACTGTCTTATGCTCACTGTGCTCTGAGTGAAATTTGCCACTTAAATTAAAAATTTGCATTCATACAGCACCTGATTTCAGTCTTTCAGATTTCCAAAGTTACATATCTCTGAAAGAAGCAAATGCAGAAGCAGACAACGTGCTAACACACAGTCAGCAACCACTTTATGAGAAGGCCTTGCAAAAATGACAGCAGTTGGGAAATTCCCCGCCTCATACTAAGAGGAATCCTACGATTGTCACATAAAAAAGCAGAAGGTAATAAGCTAGGACTACTTCAAGAAGCTTTGCATCTCGATGTAAAGTGACTCAGACACACTGGTTTTAAGAATTTTGCTATTTTCTATTCTTTGTAGAGCTCTAAATTCTAATCGTAAAAACTCACAATTTTTGAGAATTTGTAAGTACTGGGCAATATTCTGACAACATCATATATTTTCTTTCTCAAAACACTCCTAGGAGGCAGAACCTACCAGTTCTCCATTTCTTCCCCCAGTGCTCCATTTCTGAGATGTGACAATAGAGGCTGAGAGAGTCACACTCAGTGGCTGAATCTGTGTTATTTCCTTAAGCACGTTCGAGTTATCTGTTGCTTCATAACAAACCTGCACAAAACATAGTGCCTTAAAATGACCGTTTTCTTTACTCACATGTTGGTGGGTCAGGGGTTTGCAGAGGGCTTGGCAGGGCTCCTCTTTGATTCTTGGGGCCTCCTCTGGAGCAGCACAGGACAATGAAACCTCTTCCTCCGTGATTTCTCCACTCAAACCCGTGGCCTCCACACTTCTTGTCTCTGGCCAACATTGCATCACATCATCCATAGCTTCTCAATGTGGTTCGGGTTTCTCACTGGGCTGGAGGCTGAAGAGTCTTATTTCTTAATGGACACTGCCTTTTAAGAGCCAATATTCCTAGAGAGAAGGAGCAAAATCTGTCAATCCCTTTATAAGTAGGTCTACAACTACCTTTTACA
Organism: Dama dama; assembly: GCF_033118175.1. NCBI lineage: Eukaryota > Metazoa > Chordata > Mammalia > Artiodactyla > Cervidae > Dama > Dama dama. Next base: position 52,986,367 of record NC_083713.1, read on the forward strand.
AGTAGGTCAGAACACCGCTTCTACCACTTTCTAAAGATCAAAGCCATCCACAGTCAGAGGAAAGATAGGCCATGCCTGTCAGTAGTAGGAGTGTTGATATATTGGCAGCCATATTTAATCAAGTAAGCATTTGCAGGGGATACTGGTGTTGGGGACATTTGAAGCCTCCTTTAGGACAGACAGTGAAGTTGGCTCCCTCATATGCACGTGAATTGATGTTGAGAATGGGTTGAAAGCTCAGTTGAGTCTTTTGACCTGTGTGACCCTAAGCAGAATTTCACTATGTTAGAGAAAGAATCCTACCAACTCTCATTCTGAGATACAGGGACAGAGCTGCACAGCTCTACCTCAATCTATTTGTCAAATTATTAGTTAAGAACAGTTGAGTCATGGGAAACAAGATCACCTCTTAATATGAGGTGGAACATTTCCCAATTTCTATCATGGTTGCAAGGTGTGCTCATAAAGTGGTTTATTACACTTTGACTGTCTCTGTGTTTCTTCCTATCAGAAAGCATGGCTTTTGTTACTAGCTATGGATTGCATGCAATGGAAGGTATGGTTGATTGTGTTCAAGAATGAGTGATGCCTCCAACTGAGGGATCCTTAGCAGAGAGAGATCGGATCACATGAAAAGGCTAATTTTCAACCAACTCTGACTAATGAAAACTGCAATTTCATATGATTCAACTTAATATTTTAGGTGTCCTTCCACATTGAACTGTGTAGCAAAAAAAGAGACTTTATATAAATAACTAGTAGATTTAAAAAGAAAATCATGCTGTCTTAACTTTTAGAGACAGAGGTCATTTAATGCTAGGTCGCAATTGTCAGACCAACATTTTTATCTTCTGGTTACTTATATCCTTTAGTTTAGATTCCTGAAGCCCTTCCTGGCATTGATTCTCTGAGTTTATGAGGCCAACGCTTATATTTGGTGAATACTTGTAAAGGCCTGCTCGCCAACCTTATCCCCAAGGGAGGGAATAAGGTCAATTCTATGTGTCAATAGCAGTGAAAGTGTTCTCCTTCATACCAAATCTTCTATTTTTCTTTGTGACTTTCCAAGTGTTGCTCCCCACTTGAAGGACCAGTCTTACAATTTACTTCTAACTGAAAAGCTTTTCAATAATAGATTCCCCTGTGAAGCTCCCCACAGCTCTTAAAATGAGGGAAGAGAGCCAAACCTCAAAGCTCGAAGCTGACTACTTGCTGAGGTGGTATATTTTGGGAAGGGATTATTATGTGTCAATAACTCTTACACTATGGTTTGTGTGGTATGAAACATTCAACAGATGTAAATTAGTAATAGCAATGTGATAATGACTATAATTCTTTGGTCTTGTATTTCTATTACTTAAATAGTATTAATTGAAGCAAATATGCTTTCTCTCATACCTTAGAAGTGTAAAATACTTAATAACATGTGCTTCAAGACACCACAGTGTCTTTGGTCTCTGGTGTCCAAGAGACAAAGTCTCTAAGAGATAAAGTCTTGTGCATCGTGGTGAGGTTCTAAATCTTAACATTGGGAGTGTGGGGATTTTACTTGCTATTTGAAACGCCATAATATGATACTAATATTTCTGACTCTAGAAAACCAGGGTATACAAAATGATGTGGGGATTGGAGTGAAAGAGATTGTCTTTCTCAGTGGTATCCTACATGGCTTACAGGAGGGTGTGAATTCGTGATATCTAAGAACAGAGGGCTGCTGACTAACATCAGTTCTGTCTTTAAGGAAGTCTGGGCTCTGCATGATGTTTGGGCTGAGATACAAAACAATTTCTCTATTTTCCCAAATAGTTCACCCCTCCCTAATTATAGCCCTCAGACAAATGTTTTGTTACCATGAGAAAGCAGGCAAAGCAGAAAGAAAATAATCAGGCATTTTCACTTAGAACATTGAACGTTAATACCATCTTTCCTCTTGCTAACAGACCTTTCAATTTTACTTCTTACATGTTTTAAGTGTGATCAATTTTACCTTTCAAGATATTACTCCTCATCCATAAAATTACACAAAAATTGCCATAAACAAGCTGACTAAAAAGGAACAATCGTTGTAAATTTAAAAAAAAAAAAACCTTCATGTTTATAGAAATAATAAAGCCCATGCAGTACTTCTTTTAAAGATCTTGCTCTAAACAAACTGAATTATTCATGCATAGAATTGAACAGCATTAGAACACCTGTTTTCAATCATGCATAATGTAAAATCACTCATTACCTCACAAGAGCCTCTACATCTCCAGCAATCAAATGGCATTGAAACAGCAAAACAGGTGCCTGGCAGGTGGATCCAAGCAGATGTTTTGGGCTTGCATGCCTTTTCTTGTACAGGTGTGATGATCTTGTTTTCAACTGCATAATTGCTATTTAAATAGGTAATATTTAATTCTTATGTACTTTAATATTTATTTTTGCTTCTCCAATTCCTCTCCCACTTTGCTACTGCCTGGGCCTGAGGTGGATTTGAAAGCTTTTAGAACCCTGTAAGGTGGAGAGATGCCAGTTGAAGGTGCAATTCTACTGTCCTAGGCTTTTATGATGAAGGGACCCTCCGTGAAAAGTAGCTTCTGGTGAGCTTGTGGAATTTCAGCAGCGTGGCTAACAACTGAATAGGAAAGAAAAAGTTACTTTCCCTTGTTAGGTATAATCCAAAAGTCATATTTAACCATTTCTTCCTTGCATACCATGAATTTTAAATGAAGTCAATGCAAACGATGAGTGCAAATCAGAAAGAGAACATCTTTCTTCAGCTGCTTATACACAATTTATTGAACTTCTGCAAAAAGAACTCTGTGTGTATCTTCCTTGTGAGGCATCAAAATGCATTTGCTTAAGCATGTTTTACTAAAACATCTTTAAGTCTCAGCTGGAAATAGGGTTTTCACTTCGTACTAGATTTATCCAATACAAATTCATCCAAGCGGAATAAGTAATGCAGCCTTCAACAGGGGGTGTCACAGCACCTTATTTCCCTGTCTGTCCATATCATTCTTTCTTTCTTTTTTTTAATAATCAACAAATTTAGCATCAGTGAAAGGTGCTATATTGAAAGCTTCAAAGAGAGAAAACTTTATTTTTGAGAACAGGTGCAGCATGAATTTCTATGGTGTCCCATCAATGCTGTCATTCTTTGTAAATCTTTGTGTCTGTTTTAGCCATCGGTTTACAGTGAGTTAGGCTAACAGAGTAGAATTGCAAGTTCATTCTGCCGACATAGTTGGAGGTTTGGGCACCCATATATTTCTCACAAACACATAAAAACGTATAAATCTTTGACATGTTACACTATATAATCTATTTTGGGGGTAACCTATGCAAAAATGTTCAAATATTTCTATGTAAAGAGAACAATGGTTTCAGTCATCCAAATATTGTGTTAACCCCATTCAAGTATGTAGATATTTCTAAGAATCTGGGTATGTGGAATCATTCATGTGGACCAAAGACCCAGAGATCTGGGTCTCTCTCCTTTCTCTCCCCCTTTCCAAGATGTTTGTCTCTGTGCAGATATGGCCATGATATTAGTTACCCATATAGTTCTCTTTCCTGGAGAAGGGAATGACTACCTGTTGCAGTATTCTTGCCTGGAGAATTCGATGGACAGAGGAGCCTGGCAAGCTATCGTCCATGGGGTTGCAAAGAGTCAGACACAACTGAGCAACTAACACGAACAAAGTTCTTTCAAATGAAAATATCCTAAAATGAATGAAGCAATAATCATATTGTAGCTATTTTACCACTTAAAGTGTTGTTGTTGTTTAGTCTCTAAGTTGTATTTGACTCTGTAGCTCACCAGTATCCTCTGTCCATGGGATTTCCCAGGGTTGGGATTTCCCAAGAATACTGGAGCAGGTTACCATTTCCTTCTCCAGGGGATCTTCCTGACCCAAGGATTAAACTCACCTCTTCTGCATTGCAGGTAGATTCTTTACCGCTGAGCCACCTGGGAAGCCCACTTAAAGTGTTAATATTACTTAAACTAAGGTAATGGATTTTTGAAGCCAGATCACAAAGCTAACTCATAGGTCTTGTCTTTTCACCTAAGCATTACTGAATTATACATACATACACATAATTATATATATATATATATATATAATATCACACTGTGCTATACAATAGGTCCTTTTTGGTTATCAGTTTGATATATAGTAGTGTGTATTAATCCCAAATTCCTAATTTATTTTCCCATCCTATTCCTCTTTAGTAACCATAACTTTGTTTTCTATGTCTGTGAGTCTATTTATGTTTTGTAAATAAGTTAATTTGTATCATGTTTTTTTTTTTTTTAGATTCCACATGAGTGATATCATATGCTGTTTGTGTTTCTCTAACTTATTTACCTTAGCAATGATAATCTCAAAGTCCATCCATGTTTCTGCAAATGGCATTATTTCATTCTTTTCTTTAATGGCTGGATAATATTCCATTACACACACAAACACACACAGGCATATAACATGCTTTTTAAGGGATGAAATATTTTAAATAGATAATTATATTGTATTGACTGGAAACATATGAACAAACAAACAAAACATTTAATGCATTACTAATGAATTGTTTCATTTCTAAAGAAAGTAATGCCCTGGAATCTATTCAAAGATAGTAAGGGTTGTAGTCAGGGAAGCTCCCACAAAATTCCTAGACTTCAAGGATTAGAAAGCAATTCCCATTCTTCACTAATCACTGTTTCCAGCAGAGCTTGACAAATTATCTTGTGCAGTAACTGCCTGTTTGATATAATTCCTCTCCTACTGGTCTGCTTTCAGGAGTCTCAAGGACACCCTTCCTCCACTGTGGTGGAAAAGGACGGAGAAAGAAATATTCAAATGTTTAGTAAGAAGTTATGGAAAACTGATATAAACCTCACTTGCTTAGAAGGCAACCAATGTCCAAGCAAGTCTTAGCTCAGAAAACTAGACAAATTTCTTTTTTCCAGAAAATAATATACACAGAACATTGAGGAGGATGCAACAAATAGGTGCAGAACTATTTGAAGAAAACTATTTAAATCTCTAGCTTAATTTTACACTCCAAAGCCAAAACATCTCAACATATTACATAAAAAATAGTATTTCCTGGGATCCAAGCACCAAGAGGTCCATTCCCAAAGAAGATCTTTGTTAACCTCACAATCTTAATTTTATTAGAACTCTGCTACCAAGTAAAATTTCCTTTAAAATTGACACCTCTGAAGGAGGGCATGGAAACCCACTCCAGTATTCTTGCCTAGAGAATCCCCAAGGACAGAGGATCCTGGCAGGCTACAGTCCATGGGGTCACAAAGAGTCGGACCCGACTGAGTGACTAAGCATACACCAAGTAAAGTTTCCTTTAAAATTGATAATAAAAGGCCTAAAACATTTTAAAACAAAATTTATTAAATATGGAAGTTGTTTTAAAATGGTATTAAAAAGTATTTCATAGTTGAGTACATTTTGGAGGAAGTAAAAATTGATGGTAACCATGGGACTGATAAGATTGCCAGGTGGTGCTAGTGGTAAAGAATCTGCCTGCTAATGCAGGGGACACAAGAAGCATGGATCCTTGGGTTGGGACGGTCCTCTGGAGTAGGATAACAACCCACTCCAGTATTCTTGACTGGAAAATTCTGTGGACAGGGGATCCTGGTGGGGCTACAGTCCATGGGGTTGCCAAGAATTGGACATGACTATACTTCCCCGGTGGCTCAGATGGTAAAGCGTCTGCCTACAATGCGGGAGACCTGGGTTCAATCCCTGGGTTGGGAAGATCCTCTGGAGAAGGAAATGGCAACCCACTCCAGTACTCTTGCCTGGAAAATCCCATGGATGGAGGAGCCTGGTAGGCTACAGTCCATGGGGTTGCAAAGAGTCGGACACAACTGAGCGACTTCACTTCAAGCACAGTACACACATCACACACAAACACATTGGATTGATAATATGTAACCTGGTTACCTTCCCTGAAGCCCCAGAAGCCATAGAGAATCTTCTGTCCTTATGACAACTGCAACACTGCATTGGTTTCCCACATCTTGCACTTGTAATTCCGTGTAGGGTCCATGAGTTTTCCAAAGTTGACACTCCCCTCTGTTTAAGCTCTGAGGATAAATTTCCACAGGGCCTCTGGCTTCATTAATTATTTCACCTCCACATTTTTCACTTCTAACTGTCTTTCCTGTGACTCAACTTTCCCCAAAGCAGTACCAACTTTAGGTGTTTTATCTTTCTTGGCATACAATGAATATCTACAAAGTTGTAGTGCTGGAACTGAATAATTGTACGTGTACAATACTACAGTTTTTCAGTATCTCATAGATACATGCTCATGGCCTTTTCTACATTATTCATATAAAAATATCTAGAACCTAACCAAGATCAATATTTTTCTGCAATGTTTATTTATTTTCATAAGCATTATTTCTCAACATTCATTTTCTTAAAACCTAGTTTTAGAAGCTTTAAGGCCCAACTGAGTCATTTCAACTTTTGAGGGAACTTTGTTTTCCTCAAAAAACAAAGCTAGGGGACCTGCAAAAACTTGTCTATAAACTGGAAAAAAAAAAAACACTCCAGGTCACATATTTTCAGCATCTTCTAAAAATTAATGGTCAAGGACAGAACATCAAGTCAACTGAAATTATAACTAATGTATAAAGTTAAATGCATACTAACTATAGTATTTGGCTACCTAGGCCCATTCCTTCAAGATTCTAATTCCTGTCGAGTTCACTAAATGGGTCATTCTCTTCCCCATCCCCTATTTCTACTATCAGTTTAGTTCAGTTTAGTGGCTCAGTTGTGTCCGACTCTTGCGACCCCATGAACTGCAGCACTCCAGGACTCCCTGTCCATCACCAACTCCTGGAGTTCACCCAAATTCATGTCCATTGAGTCAGTGATGCCATTCAACCATCTCATCTTCTGTCATCCCCTTCTCCTCCTGCCTTCAATCTTTCCCAGCATCAGGGTCTTTTCAAATGAGTCAGCTCTTCGCATCAGGTGGCCAAAGTATTGGAGTGTCAGCTTCAACATCAGTCCTTCCAATGAACACCCAGGACTGATCTCCTTTAGGATGGACCGGTTGGATCTCCTTGCAGTCCAGGGGATTCTCAACAGTCTTCTCCAACACCACAGTTAAAAAACATCAATTCTTTGGTGCTTAGCTTTCTTTATAGTCCAACTCTCACATCCATACATGCTGCTGCTCCTGCTGCTGCTAAGTCGCTTCAGTCCTGTCTGACTCTGTGCGACCCCATAGACGGCAGCCCACCAGACTCCCCCGTCCCTGGGATTCTCCAGGCAAGAATACTGGAGTGGGTTGCCATTTCCTTCACCAATGCATGAAAGTAGAAAGTGAAAGTGAAGTCGCTCAGTCATGTCCGACTCTTAGCGACCCCACGGACGCAGCCTATCAGGCTCCTCCATCACTGGTATTTTCCAGGCAAGAGTACTGGAGTGGGGTGCCATTGCCTTCTCCACACATCCATACATGACTACTGGAAAAACCATACCAAGACTAGATGGACCTTTGTTGGCAAAGTAATGTCTCTGCTTTTCAATATGCTATCTAGGTTGGTCATAACTTTCCTTCCAAGGAGGAAGTGTCCTTTAATTTCATGGCTGTAGTCACCATCTGCAGTAATTTTGGAGCCCTAAAAAATAAAGTCAGCCACTGTTTCCACTGTCTCCCCATCTATTTGCCATGAAGTGAAGGGACCAGATGCCATGATCTTAGTTTTCTGAATGTTGAGCTTTAAGCCAACTTTTTCACTCTCCTCTTTCACCAAGAGTCTCTTTAGTTCTTCTTCACTTTTTGCCATAAGGTTGGTGTCATCTGCATATCTGAGGTTATTGATATTTCTCCCGGCCATCTTGATTCCAGCTTGTGCTTCCTCCAGGCCAGTGTTTCTCATGATGTACTCAGCATATAAGTTAAATAAGCAGGGTGACAATATACAGCCTTGACATACTCCTTTTCCTATTTGGAACCAGTCTGTTGTTCCATGTCCAGTTCTAACTGTTGCTTCCTGACCTGCATACAGGTTTCTCAAGAGGCAGGTCAGGTGGCCTCGTATTCCCATCTCTTTCAGAATTTTCCACAGTTTATTGTGATCCACACAGTCAAAGGCTTTGGCATAGTCAATAAAGCAGAAATAGATGTTTTTCTGGAACTCTCTCACTTTTTTGATGATCCAGCGGATATTGGCAATTTGATCTCTGGTTCCTCTGCCTTTTCTAAAATCAGCTTGAACATCTGGAAGTTCACTGTTCACGTATTGTTGAAGCCTGGCTTGGAGAATTTTGAGCATTACCTTACTAGTGTGTGAGATGAGTGCAATTGTGCAGTAGTTTGAATATTCTTTGGCATTGCCTTTGTTTGGGATTGGAATGAAAATTGACCTTTTCCAGTCCTGTGGCCACTGCTGAGTTTTCCAAATTTGCTGGCATATTGAGTGCAGCACCTTCACAGCATCATCTTTTAGGATTTGAAATAGCTCAACTGGAATTCCATCACATCCACTAGCTTTGTTCGTAGTGATGCTTCCTAAGGCCCAGTTGACTTCACATTCCAGGATGTCTGGCTCTAGGTGAGTGATCACACCATCGTGATTATCTGGGTCGTGAAGATCTTTTTTGTACAGTTCTTCTGTGTATTCTTGCCACCTCTTCTTAATATCATCTGCTTCTGTTTGGTCCATACCATTTCTGTCCTTTATTGAGACCATCTTTGCATGAAGCGTTCCCTTGGTATATCTAATTTTCTTGAAGAGATCTCTAGTTTTTCCCATTCTATTGTTTTCCTCTATTTTTCTGTATTGCTCACTGAGGAAGGCTTTCTTATCTCTCCTTGGTATTCTTTGGAACTCTGCATTCAAATAGGTATATCTTTCCTTTTCTCCCTTGCTTTTCACTTTTCTTTTCACAGCTATTTGTAATGCCTCCTCAGACAGCCATTTTGCTTTTTTGCATTTCTTTTTCTTGGGGATTGTCTTGATCCCTGACTCCTGTACAATGTCACGATCCTCCATCCATAGTTCCTCAGGCACTCTATCAGATCTAGTCCCTTAAATCTGTTTCTCACTTCCACTATATAATCATAAGGGATTTGATTTAGGTCATACATGAATGGTTTAGTGGTTTTCCCCACTTTCTTCAATTTCTATTATCCCTGGATGGAATTACAGTCATTGACACATTGCTATTACTAATTTGCATTCATTGACTGTTTCATATCATACAAAACATAGTATCAGAGAGTCACTGACACATGATAATCTCTTCCTAAAATAGTTGCCACTTCAGAAGTAGTCATTTCTGAGCTTTGAAGTGTGGCTCTCTTCCCTCATTTTAAGAGCTATGGGAAGCTTCACAGGGGAAGCTGGAAGGAGGATGCCAGTTAATTGTTTGCAGGTAGTGTGATTATTCACAGTGGATAATTTGAATGCCAGTAATAATGGATTATTACCAGTCTCAAAACAAGTGATGTATGTTTGATAAGATCAGTGTATATCCTCTATTTTACTCACATTAGTGGAGACTCTGTCTAAAACATTTGTATTTATTCTAGAGTAGATGGCTAACTTTGAAATGAAAAGAATGATACAAAATTTACTAAGATAGTAAAGTGTAATGTGATGATTCAAATGGGCTTGTAGGATTTTAAAATTTCTTAGAGGTGTCATTTTGAATATCAGACCAAATTCTATTATGTATGGGTAAACAAGTGGGTAAAGTGATTTTTCATTTTGTAGAATGCCATAGCTATAATTTTCTGCTTTAACATTTTAACAAGTCATTTAATTAATATATTTTGTATTTTATATCCTCAGACTCTTTGTTGAAATAAATTATTCAAATTCTTACATAAAACATGTTTCTCTATGCATTTTCAGTAAATTTTGCTATAGATGAATGTGAATTTTCTGCTCATTTTGGACATATTTGGCAACAGTCAATGAACATTGGTCCAAGGAATTAAATTTATAGGAGAAAGGCTAAGCTTTTCACCTAAAAATTTACTTCATGTTACATTTAATTAATATTTTTGAAATGAATAAAGTCAGCAAACTCCAGGAGATGGTGTAGGACAGGGAAGTCTGGTGTGCTACTGTCCATGGCATCGCAAAGAGTTGGACATAACTGAACAACAACAAAGGCCAAATTAGATTTAAAATTTTAAGACTTTATATAGACAATGAAGGAATCATTATTTTGGAACAAAGTATCTTGTAAAGATACTTTTCTTCAATGTACCTTATAAAATTTGATTTAAAATCAACCATATGTTGGAAATTCCCTGGCAGTTCAGTGATGGTCCAGTGGTTAGGACTCCAAAATTTCACTGGCAAGAGCATGGATTCTGTCCCTAGTAGGGAAACTATACAAGTCACATGGTAAGCCAAAAATATAAAATAAAATAAATCATACATTATTTACTATTATTTATCATTTTAAAAAATTTTGTTGATATGAGTATCTATAACACTATTCCAAAATATATATGAATAATTTATTCTTAATGTTATTTCTTATAAAGAATTATACTATTTAAATATTTTAGACAATCTTTTCCCTGCATAAAAGACATTAAAATAACTGTATACACAACTCAAGACTATAAGAGCATTAATTATCAGACATTCCATATATTTAAGAATTAAAAGTTATTCCATTGTTTTTGAAGTAAGGCAATGGAAGGATGGACTCCTTTTGAAATAGTGAGCATAGTATCAAATGCTATTAAGATCAAATTAGTTAACTATATAGTTAAGTATATTTTCCTTTGGAGCTTCCCTGGTGGCTCAGATGTTAAAGCATCTGCCTGCAATGCGGGAGACCTGGGTTTGATCCCTGGATCAGGAAGATCCCCTGGAGAAGGAAATGGCAACCCACTCCAGTATTCTTGCCTGGAGAATCCCATGGACGGAGGAGCCTGGTGGGCTACAGTCCATGGGGTTGCAAAGAGTCAGACACGACTGAGTGACTTATGAACCTGAGGGAAGATGCTGAATCTAAATAGCAGCTCTAGTGAGGTACCAGAGGTCAAATATTAAAATCCTTTTCTTAGTAAGAGGCACTATAGCATCACCTGCAACAGTTAACAGATATGCTTGCAGAGTGCAATTGTTTTTGCAGTAATATTCTCTTAGGGTATATTAGTGAACAAAACAGACATTTGTCTTCTTGGGGCTTCTAGTCTAGCAAGGAGAGACAGAATAAAAGAATAAAACAATTATAATAAGTAAGGAAATGATATGACCTGTTAGAAAGTGGTAAGTACTGTGACAGAAGAAAACATGGAGCAAGTTAGGTGGGGGGAGGAGAATTGGACTCTAAAATGTAGCGCATCCATTGTAGTGACAAATCAGATGCTCAGTGCAGGCCACCCCATGCAGCAAGTGAAAGCTGAAAAAGACAAACTAAATTATCCAAGTAGAGATCTAGGGGATGGGTATTCCAGGAAGAAGAAACAGCTAGTGCAAAGGCCCCAAGGTGGGAACAGGAATGCCGGTGCCACTAAAGTGCAGTGAGTAGAGAAGAGTAGTGTGTGAGGTCATGGAAACAACTGGGGCCAGATTTTTTTAGGTCAGCAGACATTTCTTTAAAAAGCCCAATAATGCCCCTGCTACTATTTGCTGGGAACAAAAAGAACAGAAACTTGGATTTGGAAACCATCCCCTAGACCCAAAAGAATTGTTATTTGTCCCCTGAACAAAGTAAACAAATCTTGGAAGTTACCTATCACCCCAATCAGTCTGCTCAGTGGCCCGGTTCCGACTGGAAATATAATCCTGGAATCCGCTGGGTAGCCCCCAATGGGACCCAGTGGCTCTGTGGGCTTAACTTATGGCCATGGTTACCAGTTGGCTGGGTGGGGCGTTGCACATTAGGATTTGCTTTAGCCCATGGCAGAATTAAGCCTAGCCTACACCAGCCTCCAGTAAACCTGCCTTATCTGCATGCAAGATGGACACGATCTGTGTTCCAATGGTATGACTATCTTGCTGCCTTGTTTATACCCTCTGTAGGGACAACGGATATCATGGTTAAGGTAGAGGCCTTAACTAATTTCATTAAACAGGCCCTCTTAGACAGTACTAAAGCCATTCAAGCTTTGAACAAAGAACAGATTCAGATGAGGAAGGCAGTAATTCAAAATAGGATGGCATTAGACATACTCACAGCAGCCCAAGGAGGGACTTTGGCGAATGGTGTGTACATCCCTGACCTGTCTGAAGATGTATCTGCTGCCTTGGAGGATATGCAAAATCAAGTGAAAGCCATGTCTAATGAACTGTTGTTATAGTAATCTTGATCATACTGCTTTGTGGACCCTGCTTCCTACAATGCCTTGTGAATTTTGTAACCCAGAGGTTGATAGCATTCTCTCATGTGGGTGGCAGGAGGGCTAAGGTACAATATATCTCAATAAATGATGCTCGTTATGGAAACTAAGAGCATCAAGAGAGGGGAATGAAGAAGGAATTCATAGGGCCTGGACTCCATCTCAGGCCTGTCTGTGCTGATCGTGCGCGGCCACCTCTCCAGTGGACTCTGAACTCTGTGCTTAGCGCCTGTGGGAATGACAATGGAAGGATAAGACCCCCTCTGGGCAGGGGAATCTTGAAGAACAGACACTAATCACCCCTGCCTCCGGACACTATCTATCAGAATGTAAGCACAGGCTTATCAGTTATTAACTATTTGGAATGTAACTGCGGGCTTTATCAGTTATTAACTATTTGGAATGTAACTGCGGGCTTATTGATTATTGACTGTTTGAACACATAACACGTGAATGATGGGGTTATTGTAGTTGTATTTACCCTTCCTTTGTTTATGTAAGTCTCAAGGGAATTGGGGTAGTGGGTTTGGACACATGGGGTATAAAAGATTTTCACAAATGCTGGTCGGGGTCCTTGGCTAAGAGGAGACTCTGCCTTGGGCCCGCCGGTGTAATAAACTGCACTCCACTAAAAAAATAAATAAATAAATAAAAAGCCCAATAGTAAAAATTTTGGGCTTAGCAAAACGTTGTCTTTATTGCCAACAACTCATTTCTACCTATGTAGTACCAAAGCAGCCATAGGCAAGATATAAGTAAACATAAGTGTCTATGTTCCAATTAAAGTTATTTATGGACATTGAAGACCTTCCCTGGTGGCTCAGATGGTAAAATTTTTGCCTGCAATGCAACAGACATGGGAGACATGGGTTTGATCCCTGGGTCAGGAGGATCCCCTGGAGGAGGGCATGGCAGGCCACTCCAGTATTCTTGCCAGGAAAATCTCATGGACAGAGGAGTCTGGTGGGTTACAGTCCATAGGGTTGCAAAGTGTTGGAGACTGAGCATGTATGGACATTGAAACATGGACATTGAAAGTTAAATTTCATATATTCTACAGTTACAATTTTTTTAACCATTGAACAATGTAATACCATCCCTAGCTCATGGGTTATTAAAATAGGTAGTGGGTAGATTTGGTATGCTGGTCATAACTGCCAACCCTTTATGTGACATGGTTTGCCATTACAAGGATTTGGGGCTCTTAGGCTCCATTCAATGGGGTTTCAGTGTGGGATTTTCAGCAGAACAACAGCAAGATAGGTCTTCCACTTTCTAAAGATCACAGGAGTGGCTGTGTTGAGGAGAAAAGATACAGGGCAAGAGTATTAGAATGAGAGAGACCTGTTAAGAGGTCAATAGAGAATTCCAGGCAAAAGATATGGAGGCTGAGACCAAGGAGTTAGTATTGGAAACAGAGAGAAGTGGTCAGATTCCAGATCTGTTTTAAAGGGGGATCCAGTAGTCTTCCTGCTATTTATGTATATAGAGTGTGAAAGTACATGAAGGCACACAAGTTGTCTCCTGGGTAACTTGCAGAAGAAATGAAGACATTAGAACCAGATTAACCTTAATTCAAACCCCATCTCACCATCAATGTGACTGCGAACAAACTTAACACTTCCATGCTTAGATTCCTAAGAGTGAAATGGGATGATGATATTTATCTCACAGAGTAAGGCAACATCGTAGAGCAACTATCAGGCATTCAGTGGTAGCACTGCACTCTGTGACATGAACTTCATAACACTTGTCACAGTGAATTCGACCACCTAACCTGGCAGGTCATGTCATGTCCTCAGTGTGGAGAACCTAAGCACCCACTCCAGTCCTGCCCAGTATCATGCAGGCTGTTCACTGTAGGGCTGACCTTCACACTCATTCCACCTGACTCCAGAATCCATGCTGTTAACAATGATGCTGCACTGCCTCCCTGGAAAAGTTATAATTCCTTTCTCATAAAACTGGAAACCAACCAACAAATAACTGTCAGAGCCTATCTTAAAACCAAGTACAATAGATCAGGGGTTAGAAAAAGAAAACAAAAACAATAAGCATCTCCTAATACTGGGGGAAAGATCTAAACAAGGAATAAAATAATTGTAATGAGTGTGCACAAGAAAGAAATTTAGGAAAGGAATATTTTAAGGCAAATAAAACTTCACAACACATTGGGTCTTGATTATCCATGAAGACAATTTGTCTTTCATAGGGTAAAAGGAAGACACAAATTCAGTCATTCATTGGATAAACATGTTGGAGTGCCAAGAATCATTGCTGAAACTTTAAAGTACAAGTAAAGAAGCTAGAAATGATATCTGTCCTTTTGTAGAAACCATCATTTGTGATTAAAAGGGTCTATTTTTAGTGGGGTTAAGAGACCCTCAATACCCTTGCAAACGAAAAGAATCAGAATGAGCGAAGTATAATTCAGCCCCTCAAGAGGAGAGCAATTATTGAAGTTGAAATAGGAATTTTGTGTTTTCTAATTGCTTAAAGGGAGGGTTCAAGGGAGTGAAGAAGGGAGCATGAAATATTAAATTGATTGGATTCTTACTAGTCGTTTCTTAACTAAAATTTCCACCTGGATTAGGGTGCTGCTCTCTGCCAGGCTGTCAGAGCCACAAACCAGCAGAGACTGAGGGGGCAAGGAAGAAAGGAGGAAGGAGAAAGGAGGTCAACAAACACAGTTATAATAAAGAAAAGATCACCTCGGAAGGCATGTACTGGTCAAGGTAAATGTGGTTAATAATGACAAATATAAATGCCAGTGTAAGAGAACATATGGCAAAAACTCAAGAATGATGTGAAGTGCGAAAAAATAGACTTGTGATTATTATACATTTTGATTGATTTATAAACAAAATATATGGGTCTCTACATGAATACTGACAAAAAAAGAAGAAAAGATTTTAAAGGAGAGAATATCATATCCTCACATCTGAGGCAGCTCTGTTGTAGCAACAGTGATAGTTTCAGCTAAGTTCTCTATTTTTTTTTCCTTAAAATTTCAAATCCTGAGCTGGGCGGGGCCCCTGTTTTCTGTAGGGCAGTCACCCTGGGCACCTAACATTGCCTGCAGGCTGGTGGCAGGATCTCCTTGATGAGCAGGCCAGGGCCAGTCCCGGGCAGCTCCCCTTTCAGCCTGACAGCTGCATATCCCAGGTGGTCTGACATTTGAGATGGAGGCTGTGGATAAGATTGAAGGTGTTTTAGGGGAGAAGTAGGCTGTGAATAACACCAAGACTTCATCCAGATGGAATCACTCATGAGACAACCTGAGATAGTCTATTACTGCCCATATGTCTTCTGGGTCTCCAAAGGCCAGGCTCCATTGATTTATAAGAAACCTACTATTTATGCTTTTGGCTCATTTCACAACAGACTACAGTAAAGGATTTATCAGAGATGCTGCTGTTTCTGGCAGTTGTTGGGATTTTATAAGTTCTTTAAATAAAACAGTCTCCATAAATATCCTAGTAAACATCAGACAATAAAGTAAATATTTGGGGGTTAGATTCAGTTTATTTCCTCTTAATACACACCATCTTTTTACAAGTTTCCTTCTGAGTACAGCCCCATGGCAAAACCTTTTATAGAACATACCTATTTTAGGTAAATTAATAAATATGTGACTCCAAAGAAATAAAAATTACTAGATATAGCTATGCTCACAGTATTGCTTAAACACTTTCTCTCTTGCAGATAAGCCTTGGAAGAATTATTTGATTATTTTTTCCAGCACAATCAGTTATTAGTGTATCTTATTTATAGATGGTTCTTTGAGGAACTATAGTAATATAGCAAAATATCAGTTATTTCATCACACTGGTG
This sequence comes from Dama dama, assembly GCF_033118175.1. Classification (NCBI taxonomy): domain Eukaryota; kingdom Metazoa; phylum Chordata; class Mammalia; order Artiodactyla; family Cervidae; genus Dama; species Dama dama. The sequence goes on from NC_083713.1 coordinate 53,002,546, forward strand.
AATTTAATGAACCTGAAGGTGTGTGTTATTTTAGCACTTACTGTAGCTCCTGTGAAAACCCAGTGGTGCTAAAATCTGTAAACCTGTCATTGCTTAAGTAATAACCTTGTTAAAAGCATCTTCATTTAACTTACTTTAGCTTCTGTGGATGTAGGTTTTATTTTATCAGTACAGAGAGTAGGTGCTTCAAACCCAACCCACTTATTGTAAATATAATTAATTGTAGTTCATTAATTTATTCACAGTGTTATTGCTTTTATGTTCACACTTAGGTTAAATTAAATATTGTTTGGAATCTAGTACCTATTTTCAATTTTTTACAAACTCTTAATTCACACTGAATTTCTGTAGTTACAGGAGTAAATTTTAGTCTGCACCAATGAAAATGTTCATTTTAATTTTTAATACTCCTTTGTGTGAGGCACAACAGACTCTTCCCTCCTCCCCTATATACAATGTAGATTTTTTTTTAAAGTGCATTTTTGTTCATCTACTTGGAATGGATTTGAATATATTCTTGCCTTTTCAAAATATGAAGAAAATTGGATATTGATGGTAGGTGTTCAGAATTATCAATTGATTTCTACAAGAACACATCTACAATTATTGAAATGCTGGCAATAAAAATGGGACCTCCCTCCTATTTAGGACTACTCTTGAAAAGAGAGAGAGGGAAAGGAAGGGAAAGACAGAAGCAAAGCAGATGAAAGAAGACAAAACTGTAATTTATATAATTATAGCCTCAAAGCAACAACAAACTTTTGATAATTACTTGGACAGGCCAATAGCAAGGTGTACAATAAAAGCTATATGTTGTCAACCACTTTGAAATCCTTGACTGATTGCAATAATGCAGGCAGTAAACACTAACACATGTTCTGTTCCATGACCACATTTAGAAGAACATCATCATAAAAGGTGTTGGTGGCAACCACTGTTTCATTGATAAATGACATTAGTTAAAGAGCTACTAGCCTGATAGATAGATGAAGATTTTTATCAAATTTTCTTTCCCCAAAATGTATCAAGAAAAATGCAGGATAGAAATAGTATAATAGACCCAGCTGGCAATAAATTGAACCTGTCAAGGTGGTTTTGTTTCTGAATGCATTTTTTGTAATCAATTTTTTTATAAGGTCATAATTCCTCATTTACTTTGTTTATGCCTTTGAAAATTGATGATCAATGATGTTCATCTTTACAAAAAGAAATCTCTGATTTAACTTGAATTTTAGTGCTTTAAAATATATAATAATTATCAAATATATTGATTATTATGATAATCAAGATATCTTTGTAAAATCCCCCTAAATTGTAACCCTGATATTGATAATCTTTTTCTTCTCCTCTTATAAATGTTGATTTTAAATTTGGGGCTAGAGAGAGTGAGGAGAGGAAACACATCAAGAACTAAGACAATTTCTTGGGATATTTTCAACATTTAAAATAATAACTTTATTATTTTCATTTTTAAGATTTTTGTCTTTTAGATGAAGGTTCTTAGAATTATTAATATCTAGATTGGTTGAAAAGTGGGTCATTCAAATAGAGTATATTTAAACATGCAGCTAAAACTGTTTCAAAATTGCATATATGCTTTTGTCATCAGTCTCTTTTTGTAACATAACTGTTACTAAAAACTTTCTTTAGTAATTTAGTCAATGTTTATATGACTTGAATAAATGACATTTTTAATCAGAATATTAAGCAACCATGTTAATTTTTGTTTGGTCTAACAGTATAGTTTTTAAACAATAGCCAGACGAGAGATTTACACAATTGTATCTTTCAATAAGATACACTTTAAATGTACAATAAAGATAGAAAAAAGCAATGAAATTCACAATTATATCAAGGATTTTTTTAAATTAAATCTATTGGTTGTTGGTATCTGTGAACTCTTAAGAATAAACACCTGCAGTGTTTTATTATGTAAAAAGGTGGTTTAATTGCATCTTATTTATCACAGACAAATCAAGCCCTATTCAGAAGATAATAATGACACAGTAATTGGATCAGTAATTGGTTCAGGATGATTCAATATTGTACTAATAATCATAAATACTGCTGTCTTCTGCTTTGATTCAAGGCTGACATGCTAATATAGATTGGATTTAGAGCAATAAATATTAGTGAACTGGATCTAGTATTAATATCTAGATACTTTGGCTACGCCAGCCAGAAACAGGTATAAAACATATGCACCACTTGAGAACATATTTTAAATTACAATATGAATTCATTAGCTTCCCTGATAGCTCAGTTGGTGATGAATTCATCAATGTACTTTATTGGCTTTTCTTAACTATTCATCTCTGAAACCAACATCTTCAATGTATGGAGGTGGAAGGGAGTAGACATGAAGACATTTCCTTATTTTTCTTACAAAAATGATCATTTTGGTGGAGTAATACAGCTTTTCCATTTGACTGAGTTAGTTACCATGGAGGATGTGACATGATGACCTGGTGGGCAAAATTATTCACATGCCAGTCATGTAATGATGGATAAGAAAATCATTCCCATTACCACACTGTGTTCAGCAGACACTTGGCGGTTAAACAGGACTATTTCTTAGCCAGTGTGGTGGCAGCCTTTCACTGAGAGCCAAAGGAGAGGGAGGCTCATTATGTAGGGAACAATGATCCTTATTCACTCAACATGGAAACTTGCCTCACAAGAACACATTGGACGGCTCTGGACTGGAATAAAAATGGCATATCCCCTTTTATCAATGGAACAGAAACCTAGGATCAACATGCCTGGCTTGGAATTCTGCCTACTAGTGATAGAAATGGATATATCCAGGCATTTGTTTATTTATAGCCATTTCCATGGATTGGAGGGGTTGGAGAGGTGCTTACTGTCTTCCCAGTTGCTTCAGTCCTGTCCGACTCTGCAACCCCATGGACTGTAGCCTGCCAGGCTCCTCTGTCCATGGGATTCTCCAGGCAAGAAAACTGGAGGGTGTTGCCATTTCCTTTCTACTGCTGCTGAAATAGGTCTCTTTTGTGGGGAAAAGAGAAACAGGCAGCTCACAGGTGCCAATGAAAAATGTAACTATGCACTTTTAACTCTGAAGTTATAAGACTGCTGGAGACAATTGATTAGGTGTGTGATATTTACCTGGCAATGGGAGGATATTGGGATTTCTATTGTTTTAGCTAAACAGGATAATGGAAAAATAAGAAAGCCTTTTTAAGTGAACAATGCAAAGAAATAGATGAAAAAAATAGAATGGAAAATACTAGAGATCTCTTCAAGAAAATTAGAGATCCAAGGGACTATTTCAAGCAAAGATATGCACAATAAAGGAAAGAAATGTCAAAGACCTAACAGAAGCAGAAGAGATTAAGAAGAGGTGGCAAGAATACACAGAAGAACTATAAAAAAAAAAAAAGTTGTTAATGAGCTGGATAACCACGATGGAGTGATCACTCACTTAGAGGTAGACAGACACCCTGGAATGTGAAATCTAGTTACAAACAAAGCTAATGGAGGTGATGGAATTCCAGCTGAGCTATTTCAAATCCTAAAAGATGATGCTGTGAAAGTGCTGCACTCAATATGTCGGCAAATTTGAAAAACTCAGCAGTGGCTACAGGAATGGAAAAGGTCAGTTTTCATTGCAAACTTAAAGAAAGACAATACCAAATAATGTTCAAATTACTATACAATTGCACTCACTTCACATGCTAGCAAGATTATGTTCAAAATCCTTCAAGCTAGGCCTTAGCAATACATGAACTGAGAACTTTCAGTTGTACAAGCTGGATTTAGAAAAAGTGGAGAAATCAGAGATCAAATTGCCAACATCTGCTGTATTATAGAAAAAGCAAGGGATTATAGAAAAAGCAATCTACTTTTGCTTCATTGACTCTGCTAAAGACTTTGACTGTGTGGATCACAACAAAGTATGGAAAATTCTTAAAGAGAGGGGAATACCCAACAACCTTACCTGTCTCCTGGGAAACTTGTATGCAGGACAAGAAGCAACAGCTAGAACTGGACACGGAACAACAGACTAGTTCAAAATTGGGAAAGGAGTGTTTCAAGGCTGTATATTGGCACCCTGCTTATTTAATTTATATGCAGAGTACATCATATGAAATCCTGGACTGGATGAATCATAAGCTGGATCAAGATTGCCAGGAGAAATATCAACAGCCTCAGATATGAGGATGATACCACACTAATGGCAGAAAGTGAAGAGGAACTAAAGAGCCTCTTGATGAAAGTGAAAGAGGAGAGTGAAAAAACTGGCTTAAAACCCAACATTCAAAGAATGAAGATCATGGCATCTAGTCCCATCTCTTCATGGGTAATAAATGGGGAAAAGGTGAAAACAGTGACAGATTTTATCTTCTTGGGCTTCAAAATCACTAAAGACTGCAGCTATGAAATTAAAGACGTTTGCTCCTTGGTAGAAAAGCCAGGGACATACTTAGACAGCATATTAAAAAGTAGAGACATCACTTTACCAACATAAGTCAATATAGTCAAGGCTATGATTTTTCCAGTAGTCATGTATGGATGTAAGAGTTAGACCATTAAGAAGACTGAGTACCCAGGAATTGATGCTTTTGAACTGTGGTGCTGGAGAAAACACTTGAGAGTCCCTTGGACTGCAAGGAGATTGAGCCAGTCAATCTTAAAGGCTAACAACCCTGAATATTCATTGGAAGGACTGATATTGAAGCTCCAGTACTGTGTTGGAAGAAAAAAAAATGCCAGAAAATAGCCACCCGATGCGAAGAGCTGATGGAGAAGGCAATGGCAACCCACTCCAGTACTCTTGCCTGGAAAATCCCATGGATGGAGGAGCCTGGTAGGCTACAGTCCATGGGGTCGCGAAGAGTCAGGTATGACTGAGCGACTTCACTTTCACTTTTCACTTTCATGCACTAGAGAAGCAAATGGCAACCCACTCCAGTATTCTTGCCTGGAGAGTCCCAGGGATGGGAGCCTGGTGGGCTACCATCTATGGGGTCACACAGAGTCAGACATGACTGATATGACTTAGCAGCAGCAGCAGCAGTGAAGAGCTGATTCACTGGAAAAGACCCTTATGCTGGGAAAGATTGAGGGCAAGAGGAGAAGGTGGTGACACAGGATAAGATGTTGGATGGCATCACTGATTCAATGGACATGACTTTGAGCAAACTCTGGGAGACAGTAAATGACAGGGAAGCCTGGCACGCTGCAATTCATGGTGTTGCAAGGAGTCAGACATGACTTGGCAACTAAATAACGAAAACAAGGACCATGGAATGCACAAAAGCTATGTATAGGGCCAAAGGAATGTCACGGAGTAGAGAACCAACGCCTCCTGGTAAAGAACTCAAACATAATAATACATTTCCTAGGAAGGACAGAGAGGTCGATGAGACCAATGAATCTATAGAGGCGTTGGATTATTCTGTTACCTATCCCTAGCTTTTGGCTTTTTATTTACAAATTGGTAATTTGAAATGGAATTTACTCTCCAAAGTTCATTATGAAAAAAATGAATACAAATCTTATCAAATCTATTACTTATACAAATACTCCAGGATGAGTATTGAGATTTCTTTCATATCATTGATCTCTGTCCTAATTATTTAAAGAACATAGAGTGGTGTGATTAATTTCTTAACACCAAAGTCACGCAGGAAACACAAGTAGATGAACTATGTGTTGGAATGAAAAAAAAAAAAGGCGAGAAAATCTGATATCAGTGTCCTTAAAGAGACTTTGATTAACCCAACAATTCTATTCAAGGGAACAAGCTTCAACCTGTTCTTGTGTTCTCAATCCACCCTCTTCATTCAAGGCATGGAAGATGCAATTTTCTTAGCATACACTCAATTGAATCTTTTCTAATGGCATCCATGTTGGTGCTATTTTCTAGACAGGCATGGAGGGATGTCTTCATCATTCACAGGAGTCTGGGGTTATGCCAAAGGCAAAGATCCAACTCCACAGATAAGAGAAATAGATAATTTCAGTTCCTGAATCAGCATTGAGACCACTAACACCTGAGCAGTGAAAAGCCTTTGGAGTCTTCATTTAAGAGCCAGGAAATTCCATGTGTTTATGGAATCAAGTTCTCTTCTAAATGGAGTGACTATTTATTGTTTAGTATCCATAAAAGGAAATCTGCAGTTAAATAGCAGACAGACGTCACACATTCCTTGTGCATCTACGCCCCAGTGGCTCCAATGCTGAACCAACTGCTCATAAGTTACAGGATAACTAATTCACTTGGTCCTATTTCTCCCTGAAACTCTACATGTAGTTGTGGTTCACTGGTTTAGTGACGTGAATGAAGGGAATTCACTGCACTTCAAATCTCTCATTACACCTTAATTAGGACCCCAGCTAGAAATATCAATGTTTTAACAACTGTAGCAGACAAGGTTTCTTTTTTTTTTTTAATCACATATTGTAAAGCAGATTGAAGTACTCTATCAATGTACTTTATCAATTCTTTTTTGTTTTTTTCCCTACTGAGAATCCACGGCTAAGTGTACTAACATAAAAACTAAGGCTGTGATCTTTCCATTTTAATCCTCAGCTCAGTCAGCAACAGAGTTAACAAATGATAATGGTAATCATAGAAAATACATTGTTAATGAATAACAAATGCATAACTATTAAATTTTTGTTGTGTTGAATTTTATTTTCTATGTTTGTGGGTATGAATTTTGTCACTGAGGCAACTTATCCTCTTTTTTGGTTTTTAAATTTCCAAGTAATTAGAAATATTTTTTATCATCATTTTGATCTTAGAAATTTGTTTTGGGACCACCAACTACTAGTGTTCTTAACCTGGAGCTCCTGAATAACTTCCACTGTGAAGTGCCATTCTCTGGTAGAAAACTTATTTGAATACTTGTAACATCTGGTTCATAAATAATGAAAACCTATTTTTTAGGTGTCTGTATAATAACCATCTTTATAGCAAAAGAGGGAGAACATTTTGTTTTACCTAATATTTATCATTTCAAATATTTAACTTCCCCCAAACAAGGTTACAGTAAATTTCCAATTAACAACAAAATAAAATAAACCATAACTTTCAAAATACAACTTTAAATCAAAGAAAGAAGACAAACAATACTAAAATTTAATCTGTCCTTTGGGGCAGGAGACAGCTTACAGGTTCTAGTCAGCCAGCTAAATGACAGTCAGAAAAGATCATGTGACTGGGGTCTAAAAACTAATTAATCTCCATAAAGCTGTAAGTGAGGTAGGTAAGATGACTTGAAATCTGATTACATTATTGCATTTAAAGGGAGAAAATGCAGCATGTATTTTTCATGTTGATTTTAACCACCTGAGCCCTTAATGACGTTTTGTACCTTGGAAGAAAACTCATATTTCATCCATATTTTAGAATGAACTACAAAGATGCTACTGTCATTAGTATATGATTTACGTATTTGCTGTAAATAACATGAAAATGAATCTTGTAGGATGCCTTTGTAAAGTTTTCAAAGAATAAGTAATTCTTTGAAAGGTAGATTCACTGTGAAAAGGAAGCTGTAAACTGTAAGATTCAAAGAAATTGACAAAGATATTTAAAGGAAATAATAATTTTACTATCCTCACCACTACTTCCATAAAAAGCAAATGATGAGATAGTATATTTTGGCTATTGGACATTTATGTGCTACATTTTTATTAGTTCTAAAGTTAAAGTCCTTTACAAAATAATTCTGAAAATTGATTAAAATATGGTATTCTCCACCACTTCCATTATTCTAGTCACAGATAACATATGTAAACACTTTGTTAGAAGAAGTCATTCAGAATCCCATGGAACCTTCCTATATATTTCACAGCTAATTCTTTTTTTTTGTTTTAACATTTAAATAAAAGAGACTTCTAAGCAATGGTCCTTTAAATGTGTTCTCCTTTTATCTGCAGCAGAACAAGGAATATAGAATAATAATTTGGAGCATTATGTCTGGAATGCTGTGAAAACAATCCTTATTAGATTGGAATGAGCCCTGAAGAGAGAGCATGTTTGTGGCTGTGTGTGCGTGTTCAGTGTGTGTGTGTGAGTGGGTTGGGGGGAGCGTTATTTGTACATAAGAGAAAATGAGGCAGAAATTTGGAGTTTTGTTAATAAGCACCATCAATCATAGATTATGCAAATTATATATCTGTAAAAATTTTATTTAAAAAATTGGAAACATTATATTTTGAGTTAAAATACAAGCCAGGGAATTTATTGCTACCAGGTAATCCATTGTAGACTGAACACAGAAGGTGACAGGCAGAATATATTCTCTAGTTTGTTTTATTCAAATTATAATTGTTTTCTCATAATAATATTAATGAATGCATGAGGAAACTGAATCACAAAAACAGAGTGCCTCTCAATGAGCATCTGAAAGCACTTTATAAACAAAGGGCTTTTTTGACTCTATTTTATGTGAACAAAGTTTTTTTTGAGTTAAAGAATATTCACTACTTTGGGGCAAAAGTTACCATTTTTCATCTTGACAAAAAGACTAAATGCTAGTCAAGATTTTCCCAGTGTGCAAACTTTAGAAGCGCCATAAAGGATAGGTGTGGTTTAAGATTTAGAAGATAAGAAATATCTTTTGCTCCTTCATTTTTCTTTTTTCTAATCATCTAAGGTGCACATGTATTTATTGTAATATATGGATAGATGTACACCCAAAGACATACGCGTGCACAGGGAGGTGTGCGGGAGGGCATACCTAGAAGGGCTGCTAGAAGATTCTAAAGGTGTCTGCACCAGGCAGAGTGATGGAAAAGCACAGGAAGGGAAGCAAAGCCCCAGGAAGAAGAGCCACTCCATCTATTCTGACCTCTGCCTTCACATCCATCTAATCTCCTCTGTATCCACTTCCTATGATCCACTATCTTTCCACTTTGCCCTTTGGGATACAGAGTATGGGAAACATTTCCCCCAACCTGAGTATGTATTTATGAGCTGCTACTTCCTGAGTTCAGTGAATATTTTTAGACCATAAAAAGCATTGTATGTCCTATGAATGGTGGTATTAGTTAAAATATTACAATGATTTTGGAATAACTTATCACTGCTTAAATATCCCAGGTTTATATTTCCAGCCACTGAATATTTGAAGCCTTAAGAAAATCCTTGCTAATGTATAACTAGTCAATATCCATGGTTAAAACTTAAAGGAGGTAAAAAGGGAAACTATGACACTATGGAGAATTCTAGAAGTTTGTGTCAAAAATTTCTAAAATGACCTATAGTAAAATAATTTATAAAATTATCCTTTGATATTATTTTAAATAATACTTTGTGGGAGACAAGGGTAGAGCTGAGGTAAAACACCCTCTATTGAACTTTAAATTCTAACCAGAATTTTGTTCTATTGTGTAATGATGCACCAAAGCCAGACCATTCCCACCAACTGTACTACAGAAAAATCTTATGGGCCTACCCACCATCAATTCACTTTCCCAATATAACTGTATAGACAAAGTTTGCAACTCAGGATCAAGAAAACAGGGATGGAAAAGAAAAATTTGAGGTGGGTATTCCTGGTGGCTCAGTGGTAAAGAATTCTGCCAATGCAGGAGACAGGGGTTCAATCTCTGGGTCAGGAAGATCCCCTAGAGAAGGAAATGGCAGCCCACTCAAGTATTTTTGCCTGGGAAATCCCATGAACAGAGGAACTTGAAGGGCTATAGTCCATGGGGTCACAAAAGAGTTGGAAATGACTTAATGTCTGCTGCTGCTGCTGCTGCTAAGTCGCTTCAGTCGTGTCTGACTGTGCAACCCCATAGACGGCAGCCCACCAGGCTCCCCCGTCCCTGGGATTCTCCAGGCAAGAACATTCTGGAGTGGGTTGCCATTTCCTTCTCCAATGCATGAAAGTGAAAAGTGAAAGGGAAGTTGCTCAATCATGTCTGACTCTTAGCGACCCCATGGACTGCAGCCTACCAGGCTCCTCCGTCCAGGGGATTTTCCAGGCAAGAGGACTGGAGTGGGGTGCCATTGCCTTCTCCAATGACTTAACGCCTAAACAATAATTCAAAGAAAAAGCTAATGTATTCTCTATGCTGATATCTTTCTCCCAACTATTTTGTTTACTTTGATATTATGAAATTGTTCAGCAGTTTAAGATTCAAAACTGTCAACATTACAACACTTTGAATTTTTTAGTTGCTTTAAAGTATGCCCTTAAAAGCTTGCTTTTTGAAGTGGTCACTTGTATAAGTGCCATAAATTACCAACTCTTCTGCAATGGTGAATCAAATTTTATTGAGGTTGTGGAATTAAGTTTCTTCTTTCTTTTCTTTTTTCACTTCCTTTTCTGATAAGGTATTTGCTAACATATCTGAAATTTGGATTTAATTTGAGATCTACTCTGACAATGAAAGTGAAATTTGCTCAGTCATGTCTGACTCTGCAATCCCATGGACTTTAGCCTGCCAGGCTCCTCTGTCCATGGAATTTTCCAGGTAAGAATACTGGAGTAGGTTGCTATTCCCTTCTCTGTGGCATCTTCCCAACCCAGGAATCAAACCCAGGTCTCCTGCATTGCAGGCTGAGTCACAATGGATTTATGAAGCATCAAGATTTCTAACTGGTAGTTTGATTTGAGTGTTTATTTGTGCCTGTGTTTATGTCCTTATGTACTATTTCTATACTCATCCATCCACGTCCTTATGGACAGAACATTAGACAAAAATCCACTTTAATGAGAAACATAGGCAAATTCTTGTTTAACATAAAAGCCACTTCAACTATTAATCATGATTAGAGAAAATCCCCATTGTTACAGATTATCATTTAACTTCCAAAAGCTAGAGGCAGTGACAGCACAAATTTTTACAAAGCTCTATGTAATAATTTTGTATAAATAAAGATTGTCCAACCTGATCTTTGAAGGAACTTAGATTACCAATCAAATATACATAACCCATTTCATTTGTTAAGGTCTTGATTTTCTATATTATTTTGGCTTTGTCTTAACAAATACACTTGGCCATAATGAAAATAAACCTGCTGAAGTCTCCGAGGTCTGAGACAAGCTATAACACATTTCTTCACTGCGGGGTGGGCTCCTGGGATGCCTACTGAGAAAATGCCTGCCCACTGAGCATGCCCAGACTATTAAAATGAATTGACATGTTAATGCTGACAGGAAAAGAGCACAAGAGAGCTTGCTAAATTACTGCTCAGTCAGGCACTAGGAATTCCTGAGTGGCTAACTCCTGAGCAAAACCCACAGCAAGCACAACAACAACAACAAAACTTTATTGTCAAATGCACCAAAACAAACACACACTAACAGGGTTGTCATGTTAGTAATCCACCTGCCCATAAATCATATGGATTTTAATCATACCTGCCACCTTAGCTGCTTATCCCCAGAGAAATTGTTTTCTTTTTGCTCCCTCCTTCATTCGCTTTCAATTATCTGGAAGCTGGTTCGCGTGTTTATTTATTTATCTAAAGTTCACATACTGTATGCATGCACAAATTTTCTCCAGGGGTCTGGACCAGGCAGATCATAGGAGGATGCAGCGGAGCATAGCAGCTAACAGCTCAGATGAATGTACTCAGTCTCAAAAACCTGCTTTGGACCATGATGACAAGGAAAGGGGAGGACAGAAAGTAATTAGTGTGTGTACAATGATTGATTATGGCTTAATATTCAGGCATTTCACCTCCAGACCACTATACTTAGACTTAAAGAATGATGAAACAGGAAGTCCTCATGGTTTTTGATAAGTGAGGAAGAAAAAATTCTGTTTCTCCACATTTAAGTCATTCACTTTGGCTTCTGTGGACGTGGTATAAAGTTTATTCACTTTTAAACACACATGTTTGATCAGTCTATTCACTGCATCAAGGAACTGTTTAAAATCTCAAATATTAAGATGAGCATAAATAAGTGACTTCTAGCCTTGGGCAGGCAAAGAAGAGAAGAAAGGAAGCTATACATTTCAGATGAAATTATCCAGTCTCACCATTGTGTTGTCTAACTCCCATGAACAACTTCAGAAAATAATATCAATTTGGCTACTCAAGGAATAAGGAGTGACCTTTTCTCAGCTCTAGGAAGTGAAAGAAGAGAATAGATGCATTGTAGAGTTCATATCCTTTAGACAGAAAAATCATTTTCATTAGAAAAATTGGTCAAAAAATAGATATGTTAGATATGGCAAATTCAAAAGAAAGAAAACTTTCACTTCAAGGGTTTTTGACACTGTGCTGTGTGTATGTGTGTGTATAAGCCATGATGGCTTTTTATGCACATTCTGATCTATACTTGCCAAGCTGTGTATTAGCTCCATCTCTAGATAGAATCTGTTTAGAACACCCATAGAAATTAAAAGGATCACATGGAGTTTGACATTTTGCAAAATGAAAGAATAATGGATGTATTATATTGTGTGTTTTTTCCTTTTAATAAAAATGTCTAACTGACCCTTGGGAAGCTTGGCTGGAAGTTTAGAAGTCTGATTCATTTTTCTTCCTCTTTATGCTCAAAAATACAAGAATGTAATTTCTTCAGCTTCATATTTTCTTTGATATTTCAGTAAGTTTGAGATTTCTTTCTTGTTCATAAATCATGAACTAAATAATCGAAGTGTACCCTAAAATACTTCGGTGTCTTTTGACTTTGCATCTTATATTCAAATGCCCAAACAAATCTCTCTGCTCTATTAACTTTTATGTTTGTCTTCTTATAACTGTGGCCATGGACATGCCACAGAATATAAGTATTTGACCTTTAACCTCAGATGTGAAATAATAAATAATCCATCTCATATTGGATATAAAATTCTAGTCCTCCAAAGTGCCAGATTACTTATATATAAATTTATATATTTATATTCACTTAAGTGAATATTTTCGGGTGGAAAATAAACCATCTAAGTTACATTTCATGTTTTGCCATTACACATCTATACCTTACAGATTGTGACCATACCTTTATATTTTTTATAATCTCCCCTAAAAATGATATTCATTAATCTATTCATCAATTACTAATTAAGCATCTAAGATGTGTCAGGTGCCAGATCACAGTGTCTTAGGTAAAATAGCCCTAAATTGTTGCATAGATTTAATTTAGACTGATCAACCTATATCTATTTATCTATTTGTATATTTATTCATCTCATTTCAAAAATATCCATTTTAAAGTCCAAAATGAAACTGAACACAGTTTACATGAATTAAAGTAACAAAAATCCATCAATAACTTTTTATGTACCAATTTTTAAAATTCCCAACAAGATTTTGATTAGTCAAGTCTGTAGTGCTCTATCTGTACCACATGGATGAGAAGAAAAGGAGCCCAGGCAAGTAGCGCATCACAGAATTCCAAGAAATTCTCCGAAAGGCTGAGAAGGAAGAGTCAGAGGGGTTGAAGGAGCTAGGGAAATGTGAAATGGGAAGACAGTATTTCAAGAAAGAGGATCCAATGCTATCAAAATACCAAACAACATAGGGACAGAAAAGGGTTTAGTAAGAAGATGTCATTGTTGATCTTGCAGGGGTGGTGGAATGAAAGCCAGATTATAGTGGTTTTAGAAACAAACAGAATATCAGGAAGAAACAACTAGTACAGAAAATTATCTTACAGAGTTTTTCAGTGATGGAGAGGGCAGAGGGATAAGACCATAGCTAGAGCAGGGATGATTTCAGAGACTCCACATTGGAACTGTTTGTACAATTGTCTGTGTATGGATCCCCCTAGAGTTGTGCAATACACAGACACTGCAGCCCTATACAGTGGCACTGGGCTTATTTATTTAGTCTTCGTTTTTCAAGTGAGAGAGTTGGGGGCCTTCTGAGTTGTTCATGAAAAGTGGCTAATAGTGAAGAACAGGTTAGAGACTCTAGGGAAACTGAGGGAGATTCAAAACAAGTGCAATGGGAAACTTCCCCAGTGGTCCAGCAGCTAAGACTCCACTCCTAATTCGGGAGGCCTGGGTTTGATCCCTGGTTGGGGAACTAGAACCTACACGCCACAACCAAGAGTTCCACTGCCACAACTAAAGATTCCACATGCCTCAACTAAGACCCAGCGCAGCCAAAACAAACAAACAAAAACCAAATGCAACAGGGGAATGCGCCACAGTGGTACATGGCTTTTTATTGAGACAAATGTGAATTCAGGTCAGTTTATATTTATCACTTGCAATTCTGCCATGGACATACACAACTACCAGACTACACAAATCAGCCCTCAAGCACCTGACCAAGGCATCTATAAGTGTGATCTTTATAAATGTTATCTTTTTACACCACTAACATGTGACTTTATTCACTTGAATTAGGAAAAAAAAATATATATATATATATATATATATTTGTTTTTTCACTGTAGTAACCCTAGCTCCTAGAGTACTGCCTATGGCAGGTGTTCAGGTAATACTTACGGATTTTATAGGCATTTTTGTAATATCGGTATTTTTTAAAGTATGTTATTTTCTTGAAGAAAATACTATTGTTTGTCTAAAAGATCAATAATTCACCTTTTCTCCCAGATTGGCAGATGTCAATTTTGTTCAAATTTGTCAACCAGCTCTTCCCCAGCAATTCAGGAGAATTGTGATGATTCTTAAGATAGATTGTGCTTGTCCTATCATTCTGCTCGCTAGGGAGCTGTTGTGTGGTGGGCACGTTACCCCGGACTGGCCATGTGACCCAGGACTGGCCAAGGAGGTATGCAGAGAGATGGTTCTATGGGACTCCAGAAAATGCTTCGTTGTTGAGAAAATAAACTTAGAGAGGAAGTGGTTCCTTATCTTCTGCTTTATATCATTTTATCTCATTTTATACCTGGAACTAGGGTACCCATCTTATAGGCTTAAAAAAAAAATCCAACTTGCTGATCTTGCTAGAGAAGATAGATTCAGGTCATTGAAAAAGTTAATCCTGACTTTTTAAAACCATTCCACTGTGTTCTACTACCACCCCACTAAATGCCAGGGCCTGATAGAAGTGGCAGCCATAATCCTTAATTTCAAAATTTTGCGATCTCTTTGTTTTGAAGATATCATATGTACATAGGAGTGAGAGGACACAAAAAAGATTAACAACAAGTGTTTCTTATCTGCAAGCTTGCCCGGGGACAGATTCACTTACAAGATGATTCAGGCTGTTAACAGATTTTTCAGCAACATGATTCTTATATAACGTAATATAAATTTGGGAGGGACACCCCCTCCTCATGTGTAGTAGCACGTGCTGAGTTGCTCAGTTGTGTCTGCTCTTTGTGACCCCATGGACCATACCCTACCGGGTTACTCTGTCCATGGGATTTTCCAGGCAAGAATACTGGAGTGAGTTGCCATTTCCTTCTTCAGGGGATCTTCCTGAATCAGGGATTGAACCCCATCCTCACCTTGTACATATGCTACGGTTAGAGGTAAGGTAGAGAGAGGTTCCTTCCACAATCTAGAGGAAACCATTATACAGGGGCTTGAAAGTAGGGCTCGTTAGGGTCATCTTAGCTTCTGTCATCTGGAACTTCCCTGGTGGCTCAGATGGTAAAGCATCTGCCCACAATGTGGAAGACCCAGGTTCAATCCCTGGGTTGGGAAGATCTCCTGGAGTAGGAAATGGCAACCCACTCCAGTATTCTTGCCTGGAAAATACCATAGATGGACAGCCTGGTAGGCTACAGTCCATGGGGTTGAAAAGAGTTGGACACGACTGAGTGACTTCACTTTCACTTTA
This sequence comes from Dama dama, assembly GCF_033118175.1. Lineage (NCBI taxonomy): Eukaryota > Metazoa > Chordata > Mammalia > Artiodactyla > Cervidae > Dama > Dama dama. The sequence goes on from NC_083713.1 coordinate 53,018,243, forward strand.
GCTTCTGTCTACCAAAAGCCATCATTCAGCCAATGATTCTCGTCCTTCCAACATGCAAAATAAAATCACCCCTTCCAAAGTCCCCAAGAGTCTCATCCCATCATAGCACAAGATCAAAATCTTATCATGTAAACCAGGTCTAGGTAAGTATGAGGTCTCCAGGTAGAATCTGCTAAGAAAAGCTAACTCTTGAGGCAGTCTCTCCATCTGTAACCTTGTAACGCTAAAAATGCAAGTTGTCTGCCTTTAACAAACTCATTATAAAATAGTGAGGCAGACAAAATGACATTTATAGACAGTCAAGTTCCAAAGGGGAGGGGGCCAAGATAAAAAGGAGTCACTGCTCAGCCAGGCAAATGTTGGGTTTCTTGATTAGATTTCAAGGACTGAGAATAATTCTTTGTGGTTCTAGGCTCCATCCCCTTGCTGTTGCTTCAGCTTTTTGATCACCCTTCCTCTTTCATGAAGTAAGCATAGGTTTACAGCTGAGAAACTGTACCAGGAGTTTCTGACAGTAGAATCTGGGGGTTTGGACTGTCTCCTTTCATATTATACTCACTGTCCTTTTTAATCTGGTAGTAACTTCTTCATTGAAACCATTAACTCAAGTATTTTCTGGGTCTCCTGTGAACTTTAATGGGGTTCATGTCATAAGACAAAGAACAAGCTCACAGAGCTTTTTGTGATAATCCTTCCCTACCTTGGTGTCCTGCTAAAATGGCTAAAGGACACCACACTTAACTTAGTAGAATCTTAATGGTTTGGTTGGGAGGATCTGTTAGGCATATTGTCGCTCTCTTGAAAGGCCCTTTTTTGGTGACAGAATACCTTAACCTTTTAATTTTCTGAGGCTTAACTGAAAGGTTATAGAATCAAATCCTTGACTTTTTCTCCAGAGCAAGATTTCCTAGAAGTAAATCTCTTAATTTTCAATATTTTTTAGTAGTTCTTCCTTCAATTTGCCTCTTTTCTCACATTTTACTACAATCAGCAGCTTCACCACTTGGCTTGGAAATCAGCTATGTGAACAAATTCATCATCTGCAAGTTCCGCTTTCCATGTATCTATATGAGATGATGTTGCTATGCTTTCTTTGACTAAATAACAAGGATCCATCTTCCTCTAACTTTCAATAACATGCCCCTCCCTTCTTCATAAGCTTTCATTGACAGTGTCTTTAATAATGCTGGCCAGACATCTGCCAATTATCTACTTTAAACTATAAAGGCATTTACTATCCTACTCATCACAGTTCCTCTCATCTCCATCCACAGCCTGGTTCCAAAGCCACTCATGAATTTTAGGTGTCAGTTTTCTATTCCATGTAACAAATTACTACAACCTTAGTGGCTTAAAACAACATATATTTACTATCTCACACTTTCTGTGGGGCTGTGGTCAGGGCATGTCCTGGCTGAGTCTTCAGCAAGGCCGCAGTTAAGGTGTTGGCAAGGGCTGTGATTTTCATTTGAAGGCTTGACTGGGGAAGAATTCAATTCCAAGTTCACTGAGGTTGATAGCAGAATTTTTCTTTTTGGGACTATAAGACTGAGGGAAGTAGCCTCTTGCTGGTTATTGACTGGAGGCCTTTCTCAGCTCTTTGTCATGCAGACCTCCTAACACAGCCACTTACTAGTTTGAAGACAAAGAGAGAGAGAGAAAGTCTCTAAAGCAAGTCTGCTAGCAAACTAGGCAGGTTATTAGAAAATGTTGTGTAATCATGGGGCTGACTCCTATCATCTTTGCCATATTCCACTAGGTGAAGTCAAGGAAAAATCCTCACCCATCTCAAAGGAGGAGATTATATATAACAAAGGTGTAAGTGGAGGAAGGTGTTAGAGGCTGAATTGTGATCCCCCAAATTCATTTGTTGAAGTGTGACTCCCAGTACCCCAGAATGTGACAGCGTTTAAGATAGGGTTTTTATAGGTGAATGAATAAAGAAGATGTGGTACATATATACAATGGAATACTACTTAACCATAAAAAAGAATGAAATAATGCCATTTGCAGCAATATGGATGCAACTAAAGGTGATCACAGGCTTTCCTGGTGGCTCAAATGGTAAAGAACCTGCCTGCAATGCAACAGACCCATGCAATGCAAGAGATCCGTAGGTCAGGAAGATCTGGAGAAGGGAATGGTAAACCACTCCAGTAATCTTGCCTGGAGAATCCTATGGACGTAGGAGCCTGGTGGGATACAGTCTATACAGTCGCCCTGAGTGACCGAGCGACCAACACACACACAAAGATGATCATACTAAGTGAAGTAAGTCCGAAAGAGAGAGACAAATACCATATGATATCACTTATATGTAGAATCTAACATATGACACAAATGAACTTCTATGAAGCAGAAAAAGACTCATAGACATAGAGAAGACTTACGGTTTCCAAGGACTAAGTGGCATGGGAGAGGGATGGAGTAGAAATTTGGGGTTAGCAGACACAAACTGTTGTATATATAATGGATAAACAACAAGGTCTTACTATATAGCACAGGAAACTATGTTCAATATTCTATGATATAGCATAATGGGAAATGATATAAAAAAGAAAGTGTATATCTATAACTGAATCACTTTGCTGTAAAGCAGAAATTAACACAACATTGGAAATAAATGTATTTCAATAAAAATAAAAGATTAAAAAAATTCAGGATAGGGTCTTTAAAGAGGTAATTACATTAAAATTAGGTTTTAAGGTGGGCTCTAGTCTGACATGACTGGTGTTCTCCTTATCAGAAAAGGAGGGTGGGGGATAGACAAGTACAGAGGAAAAGCCAAGTAAAACACATAGGAAAAGATGGCCATCTACAAGTAAAGAAGAGTAGTCTTAGAAGAAATCAACCTTACTGACAACTCCATCTCAGACTTCTAACCCCCAGAAAATAAATTTCTGTTGTTAAGCCACTCACTCTGTAGTAATTTTTTTTTTTATTGCAAACTAATGCAGTCAATATTAGGGGTTACTTTAGAGTTTATTCTATAATTGGAGAAGTTACAGAGTTTTCAAGACATGGTCCTAAGGAAAATCATGATATTCTTCTAAGATGCCTTAGAGTCCTCCCAGGAGATGGGGGTAAGAGAGATAAAACACATGAGGATCTAGGGCTCCCAGCTCCACCTTAGGGAATGAGTTCAACTTTAAGCTGTTCTAAATATGAAAATTCTACCTAGTGAGAACTTTTTGAATGACTCCCTGTCATCTTATCTGGTGGGCCCTATCCCAGGAACATATCCTTCCTATAGAAATTTTATTGATTATTAAAACAGCACTGGACTAGTATTTAAGAAAATGAAACTTGAATGTGCAGTCTAATACAAGCTAGTTGGTGAACTTTGAACAAGTTTCCTAAAGTTGCTACATTTTCTGTATGTTAACACATAAAATTCAGAGTTTGGACAAAATTATACCAGATTCCTTTCCATCTCTCAGGAACGTAAATTACAGAAGTTTGTATATTTTGTTATTAATCACTTTGTTTTCATTTCTCCAGTTATGGGGAGAGACCACAAGATAATTCTATACTGTACAAAGTTTGTTTTGCTTGATCAATAATGACAAAGATTTCTGATAATTAAAAGCAAAACATATATTTGTACTGAGAAAGAAATTGACAACATTTCTCCTGCATTATGTATGGGTTACATTTTTAATATTGACTGTAGTTTTTATTCTCAATTATATGTCTGTGAGAAAGGAAATGAAATTGGATATAATAAGTTGCATATTTTCATAAATTCTGTCAGTGCAAAAAGAGTCTCTGCAGCTAAATTTAAGAGAAAATATTTTTGCATCTTAAACCACAAGTAACAATTTTACCTTTGTATTGTCAGAGATGAATTTATATAGTTAAGATGCCTTTGGTGTCTGTGTAAAACAAATGACAAATTAGAAATGAAAATACACTTCGTTTCTTCAAATGCCAGGGACCTCATCTGTATTTTTGTTCCTTTGAGCCTTTTTGCTCACTGATATGGGAGTCTGAGTCAATAAATAATTCTTTATCCTCACACCTGTAGTCTGAACTTGCTGCCACAGTTAAAAATTTATAATTTTCCAGTATACTGTCAAAACTCAGTCCAGAAACTAAAGACACATTTGCCTTCATTCACCATAGCATTCAAAATATTCATTTCCTTTAGGCAGTGTTTCAAAACTTGAGGTCAGCATGAGTGAAACAATTTTTAATGTTCTTTTAATTCTTTGTTGTCACCTATCCTGGTTCTTCTGTCTTCAGGTTTCACAATGAAGGTCCCTGAACAGAACTCTATGAATACTTAAAAGGCCAAGTTTCTAAAGCTACACCAGGCTAGCAAGAGGTGCTACATTCAAATGAGCTCCCTGATATATGGGTGACAGGCAAGAACTAAATTGGCAGTATTTGCTGAATGATCAAAACCCATAGGGGGCAGGGTTCCACCTGGCTGGGCTCTTATATGGGAGTAAACTCAGGGGCCAGCCTACATGAAATGAAACGGGCTGTAAGGGAACAGCCAAAGTGACGGCACATTTTGTGTTCAATGACCGTATGGTTTTCATTATCTTGTTCTCAACGAAGAATTCATCCAAAGAACAACCAAATGAAAGCAATGTGTAAACCATGTCAACCCATCCTTGGATGAACGCATCACATTTGCTCTATTATCTAGTGGTAAGTGTAAAGGTGGGGGAAATTGAAGAGGAAGAACTAGGAAAAATAAAGCTGGTGCAAAAAGAAGGTATGGTAAGGCAAGAGGAAAGAAATGCATCAGCTATTCAGCTGTCTCATTATGTAGCTTCCCACACTCACCAAAGTTGTAATTCATCCCGCAGGTGCAAACATTGTTAGCTTTCTCATGGACTCTTGACGGATGGACCGGATGTATGTTTCCTTACCCCAGATGCTCTTTAAGAACAACGGCAATGAGATAGAGGATTGTGTGCACCTGAATCAGCATGGTCACGGAGTCTTGTTTGTCTCCCTTCTTGTTTTAATAACAAGTAGTGTTGTGCACAGAGCAACAAAAGCTAGACAGAGGATTTCTTTTTTCTTTTTCAATACAGAAAGATGGCCAAGCTAAACACCTTTTGGAGTCACTTCTTTATAATCGTTTTGAGATAAATATGAATTACTGCCCTGATGACTCATCACCAAGAGGCACATTAGTGGGTAATTATCAGAACACATGGCAATAGCACATCCACTAATAAAATTCATCCTTATGTTTTCCACAAGATTTTCAAGAATTAGAGATGGGTTTGTTTTTTTTTTGCCCTATAAATTGAGAAAAAAACATATTTTTAAGTTATTTGAATAGGTAATATATTAGAAATGGGGACATTCATTATAGCTGAATCAGTGTCCTCACCCTCTCTCATTAGCTCCCACCAACTTCGAGGATTCCAAAATCCCAAACACAACTGACTCTTTTCGGGCTGAAGTTCCATTGACTCTTGGCAAAAAGCAACTTCCTGGTTCAAAGAAAAAAGGCTTACAAAAAACTCACAAGGCTTCTTAGACATCAAATGGGTCTTACGAAACCACATTTTGATGAGCTAAGTGTAAATGAATCAGAAACACATGGATTAAATTTCCCTTGAAATACACATGGGTTTGAAAATCAAGGAAAAAGTGTTTAGCCAAATGTGTTTTGGGTTTCCTTGAACTGAAAACATTTGAAAAAAGTTGAGGCATTTGCTAAACCCTAATACACTGTTGTGTTTGCTCAAACCTCCCCTAAATCAATTAAATTTCCACGAGGCTTCCTTCATTCCCTTGTGGTTTGCCTTGTCACCTCCGTCTTGACACTTTATAGACCAAACTGAATTCCCATTGAAAAAACAGACTGTTGTTCTAGATCTACTTAAATATGAAGTAGCTATTAAAACATCCAGTGAATCAAAGACATTAAAGGACAGAAAAGCACCCATTAGGTCATGTTCTATCCTGAGGGTTGGGGAACATGCACTCACAGCTCTCTAGTGCTTTATCAAGTGTAGTTTTAAATGTCTCAAGTGACAGGACTTCCACCACCTCCCTTGGGAAAATACTGTGCATTCTAATAGATTTTGCCATTAGGAACTGTGCCTAAGTGTCTAACAGAGTCACAGTGGAATGTCTGGTGGGAAAGATGGTATTATGGATAATTAACTCTTTCACTACTCCATATCAATCACCTGCAGCATGTTCAGGACTAAAGAAAGTGCTATGATATGTGTGTACATTACTAGTTTTCATTCAAAAAACAATATTTGGTTAATGGTATAAAATTAGGCATATGGTAATAAAACCAAGTTTCACAATTAATAGATCCATCACAATAAAACCAGGGAATATCATAAATATTTTCTCTTGACTAACAATGTTATTTTAACATTCCTGAAAATGTGTGACTTGAAGACTTAAGTCTCTTTTTCTAAATTAGGAAATGATTTCCAAATGGCACCAAACAGAACCGAAACACATATAATATCTGTGTATATATTTTATTATGTATAAGATCCCTAAAACTGCTTTCCTTCAGCTAATATCTTTTCTTTAAACCTCTTCACAGAATATTGAACTTATTTTCCATTTCTGCTGCTCCTAAGGAAGGCAATGCATTTGTGAGGAAATATCTATTTGTCTTTCGAGATAAAAAGGAAAACCTAGCTTTCAATATAGCTAACATGTTTCAGAGCTCTTGTGGCAGAGTTTACATTAATTTGCTCTAGATCTCATTCTACTTACAAATGAGTTATAAGTCACATAATGACTTACATGGCCTGTCATATTGTTACTATGCTGACCTTTTCAAAATTCTGCATTGTGAACAGCTGAAAGGCATACCTCTTCTGTGCCAGTTACTTCAACCTATAAAACTTAACCAATGAAGTGGCAAGAAGAATCAGGTAAGGGGAATGGGAAACTGCACAATATTCTTGTCTTCTCTCTATAACCTCTCTCAGATATGGGGTGGCTTTCATGTTTCACACAATCTTTTCTTTTCTTTTTTAAAATGAGCATTGTCCTCTCCTTTTTGCCTTGTCCCTCATATTATCTTACTCCTTTGCAAGCATTTCTCTGTCAGTCATAATAAAGGGAACCTCTGTTAAGATATGGAGTTGAGACTTTTATGTCTATGTTGCTTTCTCTCTTTTACTATTTGAGGATCTGGGTGGGGAAGTACAGATTGAGTTGAATAAATAATTTTAAAACTTTATATTCATTTGATTATTATCATATTTTATCACTTCAAACTGTCTTTCTTCTAGATATTTTAAATAATATTTAAAGTTGTGGACTTACTTTTTGATTACTGCATTTGGCAGCTAATAACACTCACCATGAGCAAATGAACTGGATCATTTTCCTCCCTCACACTAAAATCTGAAGTGTCTCCACCCAGATTATTTATATTACCACTGCAGCTCTGATCATCATGGTCTTTTCCTGCAACAAATCTAGCTTTATTTTTAAATTTTTTTCTTTAATCTTTCCTTATAAGTCAATCCTGTGGCCCTTTAATAAGTATGTTATTTTTTCTTTTTTTGTTTTTTTGTTTGTTTGTTTGTTTTTTTATTTTTTTATTATTATTATTTTTTTTTCCAGTGGGTTTTGTCATACATTGATATGAATCAGCCATGGATTTACATGTATTCCCAATCCCGATCCCCCCTCCCACCTCCCTCTCCACCCGATTCCTCTGGGTCTTCCCAGTGCACCAGGCCGGAGCACTTGTCTCGTGCATCCCACCTGGGCTGGTGATCTGTTTCACCGTAGATAGTATACATGCTGTTCTTTTGAAATATCCCACTCTCACATTCTCCCACAAAGTTCAAAAGTCTGTTCTGTATTTCTGTGTCTCTTTTTCTGTTCTGCATATAGGGTTATCGTTATCACCTTTCTAAATTCCATATACATGTGTCAGTATGCTGTAATGTTCTTTATCTTTCTGGCTTACTTCACTCTGTATAATGGGCTCCAGCTTCATCCATCTCATTAGGACTGGTTCAAATGAATTCTTTTTAATGGCTGAGTAATATTCCATGGTGTATATGTGCCACAGCTTCCTTATCCATTCATCTGCTGATGGGCATCTAGGTTGCTTCCATGTCCTGGCTCTTATAAACAGTGCTGCGATGAACATTGGGGTGCACGTGTCTCTTTCAGATCTGGTTTCCTCAGTGTGTATGCCCAGAAGTGGGATTGCTGGGTCATATGGCAGTTCTATTTCCAGTTTTTTAAGAAATCTCCACACTGTTTTCCATAGCGGCTGTACTAGTTTGCATTCCCACCAACAGTGTAAGAGGGTTCCCTTTTCTCCACACCCTCTCCAGCATTTATTGCTTGTAGACTTTTGGATAGCAGCCATCCTGACTGGTGTGTAATGGTACCTCATTGTGGTTTTGATTTTCATTTCTCTAATAATGAGTGATGTTGAGCATCTTTTCATGTGTTTGTTAGCCATCTGTATGTCTTCTTTGGAGAAATGTCTGTTTAGTTCTTTGGCCCATTTTTTGATTGGGTCATTTATTTTTCTGGAATTGAGCTGCAGGAGTTGCTTGTATATTTTTGACAAACCCACAGCAAGCATCACCCTCAATGGTGAAAAATTGAAGGCATTTCCCCTGAAATCAGGAACAAGACAAGGGTGCCCACTCTCACCACTACTATTCAACATAGTGTTGGAAGTTCTGGCCACAGCAATCAGAGCAGAAAAAGAAGTAAAAGGAATCCAGATAGGAAAAGAAGAAGTAAAACTCTCAGTGTTTGCAGATGACATGATCCTCTACATAGAAAACCCTAAAGACTCTACCAGAAAATTACTAGAGCTAATCAATGAATATAGTAAAGTTGCAGGATATAAAATTAACACACAGAAATCCCTTGCATTCCTATATACTAACAATGAAAAAACAGACAGAGAAATTAAGGAAACAATACCATTCACCATTGCAACAAAAAGAATAAAATACTTAGGAGTATATCTACCTAAAGAAACAAAGGACCTATACATAGAAAACTATAAAACACTGATGAAAGAAATCAAAGAGGACACAAACAGATGGAGAAACATACCGTGTTCATGGATTGGAAGAATTAATATTGTCAAAATGGCTATTCTACCCAAAGCAGTCTATAGATTCAATGCAATCCCTATCAAGCTACCAACGGTATTTTTCACAGAACTAGACCGAAGAATTTCACAATTTGTATGGAAATACAAAAAACCTCGAATAGCCAAAGTAATCTTGAGAAAGAAGAATGGAGCTGGAGGAATCAACCTGCCTGACTTCAGACTCTACTACAAAGCCACAGTCATCAAGACAGTATGGTACTGGCACAAAGACAGAAATATAGATCAATGGAACAGAATAGAAAGCCCAGAGATAAATCCACGAACCTATGGACACCTTATCTTTGACAAAGGAGGCAAGGATATACAATGGAAAAAAGACAACCTCTTTAACAAGTGGTGCTGGGAAAACTGGTCAACCACTTGTAAAAGAATGAAACTAGAACACTTTCTAACACCATACACAAAAATAAACTCAAAATGGATTAAAGATCTAAATGTAAGACCAGAAACTATAAAACTCCTAGAGGAGAACATAGGCAAAACACTCTCCGACATAAATCAAAGCAAGATCCTCTATGACCCACCTCCCAGAATATTGGAAATAAAAGCAAAACTAAACAAATGGGACCTAATGAAACTTAAAAGCTTTTGCACTACAAAGGAAACTATAAGTAAGGTGAAAAGACAGCCCTCAGATTGGGAGAAAATAATAGCAAATGAAATAAGTATGTTATTTTTTCTCTTCACTGCTTCTAATGATTTTCCTTTCTCTCTTGCTTAAGGGAATTGCTGTTAATGTTTAACAATTTTTTAATTCTGCTTTTAAAACGGGATATTAGATTTTTTAGTATTTAGGATTATTTAAATTCATAAGAAGTTTTTCATGAGAAATATTGAAAAATACATATATAATCAACATATGATAGTAACCAGAACCAAAAAGGGAGAGAATTGCTGTTTCCTTTTTTCTTTAAAAAGTATTTAATATTGAAATTATGACACACACAGAGTAAAAACAATATTCTGAATCACATTATTGAGCTCTGTATTCTAATCTGAATTTAAGTTTGCAAGTTAGGGATAATTATGTTACGATCTAGAAATGCTTTAAATTATGTCTCAAGTTCAAAAATACTGGGAAATAAAAGGCTCAGTTCTTCAGGTAGAGTAAACATTTTAGATTATGGTAAGTATATGGTGCATGCTGCCATATTATGGCCACTAGCTTGTTCTTTTCATTGCAGGCAAAAGTAAAACCAGATTTACTAGTGCATTCAATGCAATACCTTCACCTTACACAAGGCAGTGAATCTATCAAAAGGAGCTGATAGTGACACTTTGCTCAACTAAATTCAACTACATATATTTGCTTTCTACTTTCAAATCCTGAAAGATGATGCTGTGAAAGTGCTGCACTCAATATGCCAGCAAATTTGGAAAACTCAGCAATGGCCACAGGACTGGAAAAGGTCAGTTTTCATTCCAATCCCAAATAAAGGCAATCCCAAAGAATGCTCAAACTACTGCACAATTGCACTCATCTCACACGCTAGTAAAGTGATGCTCAAAATTCTCCAAGTCAGACTTCAGCAATACATAAACAGTGAACTTCCAGATGTTCAAGCTGGTTTTAGAAAAGGCAGAGGAACCAGAGATCAAATTGCCAATATCCGCTGGATCATCGAAAAAGCAAGAAAGTTCCAGAAAAACATCTATTTCTGCTTTATTGACTATGCCAAAGCCTTCGACTGTGTGGATCACAATAAACTGTGGAAAATTCTGAAAGAGATGAGAATACCAGACCACCTGACCTGCCTTTGAGAAACCTGTATGCAGGTCAGGAAGCAACAGTTAGAACTGGACATGGAACAACAGACTGGTTCCAAATAGGAAAAGGAGTATGTCAAGGCTGTATATTGTCACCCTGATTATTTAACTTATATGCAGAGTACATCATGAGAAACGCTGAGCTGGAAGAAGCAAAAGCTGGAATCAAGATTCCTGGGAGAAATATCAATAACCTAAGATATGCAGATGAAACCACCCGCATGGCAGAAAGTGAAGAACTAAAGGGCCTCTTGAAAGTGAAAGAGGAGAATGAAAAAGTTGGCTTAAAGCTCAACATTAGAAAACTAAGATCATGGCATCCGGTCCCATCACTTCATGGCAAATAGATGGGGAGACAGTGGAAACAGTGGCTGACTTTATTTTTTACGGCTCCAAAATCACTGCAGATTGTGACTGCAGCCATGAAATTAAAAGATGCTTAATCCTTGGAAGGAAAGTTATGACCAACCTAGACAGCATATTAAAAAGCAGAGACATTACTTTGCCAACAAAGGTCCGTCTAGTCAAGGCTATAGTTTTTCCAGTGGTCATGTATGGATATGAGAGTTGGACTATAAAGAAAGCTGAGCACCAAAGAACTGATGCTTTTGAACTATGGTGTTGGAGAAGACTCTTGAGAGTCCCTTGGACTGCAAGGAGATCCAACCAGTCCATCCTAAAGGAGATCAGTCCTGAGTGTTCACTGGAAGGACTGATGTTGAAGTTGAAACTCCAATACTTTGGCCACCTGATGCGAAGAGCTGACTCATTTGAAAAGACCCTGATGCTGGGAAAGATTGAGGGCAGGAGGAGAAGGGTCAACAGAGGATGAGATGGTTGAATGGCATCACCGACTCAATGGACATGGTTTTGGATGGACTCTGGGAGTTGGTGATGGACAGGGAGGCCTGGCATGCTGCGATTCATGGGGTCCCAAAGAGTCAGACACCACTGAGTGACAGAACTGACCTGCTATATAATGGCTACCTTTGTATCAAGGCTTCCCAGGTGGCACTAGTGGTAAAGAATTTGCCTGCTAATACAGGAGACATAAGAGACAGGGGTCTGATTTCTGAGTTGGGAAGATCCCCTGGAGCAGGACACAGCAACCCATTCCAGTAATCTTCCTGGAGAATCTCATTGACAGAGGAGCCTGGTGAGCTATAGTCCATAGGGTCACAAAGAGTCAGACACAACTGAAACGACTTCATATGCACCTTTAATCAAAGTCACTATGCAGTTCATCTTAATAAGCACATCAAATGAGTCATTATCTGAGAGAGAATTCAAATTCAAGGATTGTTTCTTTAAAAGTGCTTTTACTTTGTCTTACAAATGTATGTTATTTCAAAAAGAGATATTAATAAATCTTTGAAAGCCAACATTTTCTATGCTATGATCATTCCATAGACATTGGGAAAGAGAAAATATTTATAAAGCATTTAGTGATGAGTAATTCACAAGGAAATAATTATAAATACAAGTCAAACAAATTGGCAATTGTTTGCATTTCAAATTAGAAATCACATGAAATGAGGCATTGCTCTGCTTTGCTTCATGAGCATTTTAGGGAAAGCTATTCCTACCTACAATTTGTGAGGCTCACATGGAGGTCTAGCTGATAGAACATTGGTTTGGGAGTCTGGATTTCATAAAGTCTCTCCTGGCTCTATCAGACCTCACTGTGTGGCCTGGTAGAATTTACTCTGAATTTTCTGTATTCACTTCCTCATCAGTGCAACTGGGAATAAAAATACTTTTTTTAAATTGTTAAAGATATCAATGATCAAGCATACTGACAATATATTGGGACCAAATCATGTTTTTCACAATAAACATGTTTTTCCAAAGTAACTGATATTCCTAATAGACTCAGTTCTATCTAGACTTTTTAGACAATCATACACATCTACTTAAGAGATGAGAATATTTATTTGAAGAGATGATGGGACTGACCCAGCAACATATGGGTATCATAAAAACTTTCTAATACCTTATTTATAGAAACGGTCAACAAATACTACTTAATATGACCCTCTGATGTTCAAGCAAATTACAGACTTTCCTTGCTTGCTAACCCCTTCAATGATGCTGTCAGCATATATGCTTGTCCTTATCCTACGTGCAGCATCAAAAAGCAAATAAAGTAAAGGTATTAAGTCTCCACTCAGTAGGCATGCTTAAAAGTCACAAAAAAGCAGACTTAATTGAATCTTCAGCTAACGGAATGATGAATGATGAGTGACTGGGGAGGGAGCTAGGTTAGCATATGCAAAATCATGCCAGCCCTAAATCAATTTGAAATTTGGTGTTTTCACACACATAGGCAATCCAATATTAAAATGTAAATCGTATAAAAATGCATACATGACTAATGGGATTTGTGATTGTGCTTTTACTCCACGTGTAGTTCATGTTTGTACTCAATGCACAAACAGTAATAGTGTTGACTCTCTTGTTGAGGGGGAGGCGGGAATCATATACCCAGTTTGCCCAGAGAGTCCAAACTCACATTTGTTGTCCCTGCTTCCTGTTAGCATTGTCCTAGATTTTTAATTCACAAGCAATGCATTAACACTCATAGTTGCATCAAATACATCAAGATTGTTTGTTACAACTCTACCTTTCAGTCAATCAGCCACTGGATATATAGATATAACTTTAATATGTAATAATTACTACATATCATATATGTTTCCTTAAATTTCTTTTGGCTTTTTTACCTTTTTCTATAAATAAAAATTATTTTCAAAAATATTCTTAATGGAAAGCTATTGACTTTTATATGCCAAGAATGAGGATGAAATTTTAACTTGCACAAAATACTTATTGATAGTTATTATTCACTATAGGGGTTTTAATGAAATCACTGAAAATATGAGAAAATAAGATGCAAGTCTTTTGGAAAAGCTTCAACATGTACTTCAAAATGTAGCAATGTATAGATGACTTGCCAAAGATGATACACTAAAGATGTAATTAAAGAAGGTAGGTTTTTATATTACTCTTAAAAGAACGTATTTCATTTAGATCAAGTAAATATTATTAATTTTGCTCTGCTTAAGTCCAAAATTTCTAGTTCACATAAAAAAGTTAAAGTGATACCTGTTTATGTATTAACTCTATTACCAGAACTTTACAAATGGTATATTATATTAATTTTATATCCTTGTTATCAGGTTTTTAAAATCAACATGTTAATTCCAATAATGGTTCTATTTTTTAATGTTATTTATAAAATCAAAGTAAAGATTAGGGTAGTTTATCTTGCTGAAATGAAACACCTGGCATTGTAAATTTGGTTTAAAAAGGTTAAAAATAAATTTAAAAATTATTTTATTTGTAAAGATAACATAAGCATATATATTGGTGAAAAAAGTTATGTTAAAAATATTCTTGCTAAATTAGGAAGCTTAAGGAACAGAAATATACTTGGAGTTAGTTGTGGTGATATTTTATCCTTTTGTTTGTGATATTCTGTTTGTGATATTGTTTGTTTGTGATATTTTATCCTTTTGTTTCCAAACAAACAGAAAATCTCTAATTAAAATAGAAGTAGGTGTGGTCAGGATTTAGAGTTTAAAAAAAAATCTATAAAGTAGGATTAGCTAAAACAGAATTTTTGTGATGAAGTTAATGATGAATAATTTAAAAAGTTACTTGGTAGTACTGCTTTCTCTTTTTGTTTTCCATCACCAAACAGATTTTAGAAATGGTTTACCCATTGAAGAACTGCTTCATAAGTCAACCTAAGTACTCTAAAAATGGTATTAAAATTCATATTTTTGGTATCACTGTGTTAAAAATAAGGATATAGAAAAAAATTCTAAAATTTGTATAGAACCACAAAAGATCTCTAATAGTTATAGCAATCTTAAGAAAGAAGAATAGAGGTGAAGGTGTCACAATTTCTGATTTAAAACTCTCAGGCTTCAGTAATCAAAGCACTTTGATATTGGCATAAAAAACATACATATAGATCAATATAACAGAACAGAGAAACTCAAACTCACACATATACTGTCAACTAATTTAGGGCAAAGGAGTCAAGGATATAAAATACTACAAAAATGTACAGTGTGGAAAGGACTATCTCTTCAAAATGATGCTGGGAAAAACTGGACAGTCACATGCAAGAATGAAATTGGACCCCATTTTTTTGCCATGAACAAAAATCAACTCAAAATGAAAGAAAAACTTGAATAAAAGACCTGAAGCCATAAAACTACCAGAAAAAATGTCAAGTAAGCTCCATGACATTGGTCTTGGCTTAATTTTTATAATTAATACCAAAGTAAAGGCAATAAAGGCAAATACAAACAATTAGGATTACATCAAAGTACATAGCTCTGCACAGCAAAGGTAACCATTAGCAAAATGTAAAGGCTACTTACTTACCCAATGGGATAAAACATTTGTAAATCATATTTGCAATAATCATACACTCAATAGCAATAAAACAAACAAGTCCCTTAAAAATGTGAAGATCTAAATAAACATTTTTCCAAAGAAGACATAAAATGGTCAATAAATGAGAAGGTCACCATCACTAATCACCATGGAAATGCAGATCAAACCTACAGTGAGCTATCAACTGACACCTATTAAAAGGGACAGAATCAAAAAGACAAAACATGAGTATTGGGCATGTGGAGAAAAGAGAACACTGTGCCCTGTTGGTGGAAATGTAAATCAGTTCATCCACCCTAAAAAAAAAAAATAGGAAGCTTTCTGCAAATGGAAAGAAACTAAAATTTATCCTTGATAACAATGGGAAAATAGAGAAATTTAAACAGTGAATACCCAATCAGCCTGCACTATTTAATTTTTAAATCCAGAGACTGGGCTGCAAAATAACTTGTGGGGGGAAAAATATGGAATTCCTTGTTTAAATTGAAATACTGTATACAGTATATTGAAATGGAAAAAAATTAGAAAGCCAATAGTTTTATAGGATTTAAATATGGTAAACAGTCACAAATAGCTAATGTGTTTGAAAAGTTTAGTCTTATGAAAAGAGATTTTAGATATTGGTTAAAGATAAGGTGAATGAAACAAAATGCAATTACCTGTAAAAGTAGATAGTACTATGTATATATATTTATATTAAAGAAAATTAGAATTGAATATGTTTCCTTTCTAGAATTTACCATGAGCTTATTAAGTACTTTAGTATCTGCTAACACATCGTTTTCTCATTTAAAATTATTATGGTCCATGTATGCATGCTCATTCACTCAGTTGTGTCTGACTCTTCGCCACCCCATGGACTGTAGCCCTCCAGGCTCCTCTGTCAATGGAATTTTCCAGGCAAGAATACTGGAGTGGGTTGCCATTTCCTACTCTGGGGGTCTTCCCAACACAGGGACCAACCTGTGTCTCCCGTGTCTCTTGTATTGGCAGGCAGATTCTTTACCACTGAGCCACTTGGGAAGCCATTATGGTCCACAGAGAAGGGTAAATTGAATGCATTAACAATTTCAAATTGATTAATCAGAAAAAAAGAAACTTGGAAAAATGTTAGAGTTAATTTTATGAAGAACTTAAAAATAGAAAACCTTTGTGATGATATTCACACAACTCTGAAATCTATTTAAAAACACCGAATTATACACGTAAATGAATTTTTACAACATGTAAATTATACCTCAATAAAGCTGTTTAAAACATTTTAAAAAACCACATTGAGAAACAAAACACATTCTAGGGAACAAAACCAGTAACGTAATAATGAAAATACACTAACAAGACTGACTGTGTTCATGAAAATGTAACAAAAATATTTTTCTACTTATGTTCCTTCATAATAGTCAATAAATAAGTACTTTTGTTTTAATTGGTATAAATCTGTTATTTCATCTTTAAGAAAAAGGCTTATTTTTAAAATTATTTTTTAATAAACTACTGGTGTTTATGATGAAACTGTGGTTTTTGACCAATAAACATTTCAAAATAATCTATAAACTTTAATGCTTTTAGCACCCCTTTTAACTCTTAAAGCTGTCATAATTATGGTGATACAGTACATGTTCACATGCATTCTGTGACACGGCTTGCTTAGTGCTCCGATTTTCACAAAGTATAATTCTTTTAACTCTCATCACAACCTTATGAAAGCAAGTTATGATGGGAAAACAGAGCCCTAGAAAAGTGAAGTCACAGTCCCAGGTTGCACATGTAACAACTGATGACATGCCCAGGCAGTTTGCCTCTGAAGATGTGACTTATGTTGGTAACCACTGAACAAACATTCTCTTCAGTTCCTTAATCCACAGGCCATGTCTGTGACCTATATGTCTGTACTCAGATCACCAGCTCCTGCCTTTCTCTTCTAGGGGACAGTTTTGCTCTCAGGGATTTGTATTCAAATTATTTCTGCATTGCTATTTTGGTTTATTGTGCCCCAGAAAGCCTCATAGTTACAGTCACATTACTCTTCTGGCCCAGCTCCCTGCCTCCATATAAACATTTGGAGAAAGTTAAGCACTAGTGAAATGAAGTAAGTGCTTGTAGGAAGAGCAACCTGTACTATTTCAGTTGCTACTGAGATCTGTGTAATATACATGTAATAACACAGTATATGCAGTTCTGACTTAAACATCTCTACCTTAAAATTACATCTCATCATAACTTCATTACTCCACATCTATCTAAATGATGGGAAATGTCATAAAGGTAAGATGAGATCTAAACAGGAAGTGCTTTTAAATGTGCATACAGTTCTTAGTGAGGAAAATGTTACTTTGCCTTCCTATGCTAAGTAGACAGGAAAATAGAGTAGGGTTTATTCCTGTTAATTCAGTTCAGTTCAGTTCAGTCGCTCAGTCGTGTCCGACTCTGCGACCCCATGGGCTGCAGCACACCAGGCCTCCCTGTCCATCACCAACTCCTGTGGTTTACTCAAACTCATGTCCATGGAGTCAGTGATGACATCCAACTATCTCATCCTCTGTCTTCACCTTTTTCTCCTGCCTTCAACCATTCCCAGCATCAGGGTCTTTTCTAATGAGTCAGCTCTTCGCATCAGGTGACCAGATTATTGGAGTTTCAACTTCAGCATCAGTCCCTCCAATGAATGTTCAGGACTGATCTCCTTTAGGATGGACTGGTTGGATCTCCTTGCAGTCCAAGGGACTCTCAAGAGTCTTCTCCAACACCACAGCTCAAAAGCATCAATCCTTCGGTTCAGGCTCAAGGAATAGAGGGTAGGCAGCACTGTGAATTTCAGCATCCATCTTTACCTCTTCTAAGTTCATCAGCATAAATCTCCCCTCCACCATCCTTACCCAACATGGTCCCAAAGGTAACTTCAGCCAGGTATATGTGCCATGCTTTATCAAAAAGACCAAGGATTGTATTCTGTACTATATTTTCTTCTGATAGGAATGTCCAGTCATCTTGCTGCTATACCTCTTGCTCCTCTTCAAAGATCGGATTACATGCCTACCTCCTCAGTGGAACTATTTCAATGCATCATAATTTAATTCTACTAATACTAATAACACTTCTTGCCTACATTATGCGATATAGCATTGAATTTGCATGTATCTACCACTCATATGTAGAAACATACATATCTATATATATGCGGTTTTTAATTCCATATATTTATTCTTTTCTCCCCAGTAAACTATAGATTTTGTGAAAAGGAATTCTGTTAGATATGTCTGCCTTTCCAACTATGCTTTTTATTTGGTTGATAGACTTATATTCACTAGATTTAAAGGTTTGTTTCTTTTGATTTAAGTCATTCATTTGTAACAAATGCTGTTAGTATTATGATATACTTTATCCCCAGCTATTTGCCATACAGAACACAGAATAGGTTCTTCTTACATTCCAAATCACATTATAAGTTCATGAGTCTTAAATTCCACCTGGCCTAACATCTATCTTTATCTCCTGCAATTACACCAGAACTTAGCTGTTAACACTTCTATTCCTTGAAGACGTAGCAGCCATTGTCCAATGCATTGATTTGATAAAGGCAACAACCCAGATTAGATTTCTGCATGGCATGTCAAAGTATCAGACATGCTGCAACCATCTACTCCATACCTAACCTGATTAATACAGTAATTCAGTGCTTCTTAAATTTCCTTTAAGATCACATTTATGGCCATTTTGAAGGGTTTGAGAGGAAAGCACATGAAACAGCAACAACACGTTGACAAGTGCATGAGAAGTGCTAAGAAGCAGAATTATAGTCTTCGTTTTCTTTCTCTTCTCTTCCCTCTTTCTCAGAATCAAGTTTAGGAAAAACTCTCATCAATATACAATATCTTCTTTCTTCTATTGACAAGTGACTTAAAAGAGATAGTAGATAAATTCTGTTCTAAGTGTGAGACTCAGGACATAAGAAGAGTAGCCATGTATTTGTATACTGCTTTAAAAGAAATCAGGATAAATCAGATTAAAATATCTTAGGAATCATTGCCACTCAGCAGTTCTATTTTATTAAATAATAAAATAGCAACATCTAATACCTGCATAAAACACTGGTGTACTTGTATGTTATGAAGATGTAGTCTTTTGGAGGTCTCTATGGACATTTTAAAAAGACTTATCATTTTTGACATATTAATCATTTTAACATTAAAAAATTAGGTTTAAGGACCCATAAGTTTATTACAAATCAAAAAGATAAAGTTTTTATCTTACTTTGTATTTTATTCTAAAATGTTTCAAAAATTTCCCTAACTCCTATGGTTTGTTATAAGTACACATACATATGTGCCATTTTGAATAATTTATATATATATACACACATATATATATATGCTATGCATATCTTTACCATATTCATTTTACATAAGTGAAAACATGACCTAATAAAATTATACTTTATATTACTTCAGTGAAGCAAATATTTGAATTATCTTGTTTGAATTAAGTTCTGAATTTGGCTTTCACCACTAAGTGTTTTGATTTATATTACACTCATTGCACCATAGAAATTTCTATAAGAAATGAAAGATGGAAGAACAGGACAGAGGATCTCCTTCTTGCAATAAGTTTATACAGTGATTTTTTTTTACTGCTGTTTGTAGTATTAAGTCAAACTTGACATTTTGAACAACATCAACAAGAGCCACGAGTGGAAAGGTATTTGGGGATTGGATTATAGAAGAAATCCATTGGCAAAATGATTAATTAATCAGCAACTTTTTAGTGGAAAAGTAAAAGTAATAACCATAATGCCAAGCAGATTCATTGCACAAGTATAGAATGGAAATGGAGACCAGAATAAAAGAGGTGTGCACATTTCCATAAAACTATACTCCCAAGGGATCCTCTATTGCCATATCCTAAGGGATTATGTGAGTGACATGTTAATTGGTTTCTATTAGGATACACTTTCATCAGCATGAGGCTTGTCACTAAATTGAAAGTTAGCAAAAGGCAGAGAGAGAACCTGGTGCTTCATAAAGTGGAGGAAAAAAGATAAGAGTCAGTATTCATAGTGATGAAAGCACTACAGCGTTCATTCCTCTGGTTTGAATCCTTATGTTTAAAGCTTCTTTCATTGATGTAACATGAAAGGTGACTGACCACTTTTGCAAAGGCAAGGTACCTAGCCCACGGGTCCCTCAACACCAGTCTTTGGAATTTGTTAGCTTAACTTCAAAATAGTTGTTCTGTGAGGTTGTACAGGAAAGATTAACTTAAAGCCCAGTTTTCTGGTACCTGATCCCATTGATTCTGGCTCTGTAAGTATGAATGGGATGAGGCATAGGAATCTGCTTTATTTTCATTGTGTTTGTTTGGTTGTTTTGTTGTTGTCATTCTAAGGTATGCCTTAACTGAAAGATGTTACCAGGTAATGCTTTCCTAAAATTGATTGCTGTTCTTAAACTTTAGAGTGTATTATAATCACCTACAGTAACTTGGTAACCCGTATATTACCTGAGTATTTACATTTTGGCAAGTTCCAAGGTAACTTGGAACCATACCGATGTTTTTGGTTCAGGGATAAAAAAAAAAGTGGAAAACATTTGTGTAGAGTGGTTACATATTCAAATGTCTGTAAAGCCCCCCACCCCCCCAAAAAAAATGTTTTCATGAATCAGGATAAAACAATCTGCCTGCTAATACAGGAGATGCAGCTTCGATCCCTGGGTCAGGAAGCTCCTCTGGAGAAGGAAATGGCAACCCAATCCAGCATTTTTGGCTGGGAAATTCCATGGACAGAGGAGCCTAGCAGGCTACGGTTCACAGATTCACAAGAGTCAGATACAACTTAGTGACTAAACAGCAACATCAATAAGAAATGAGGAGTCTATATGAATTAGAGAGCATATTCAACCTAAATAAATGTGTAATACAGTTCATTTTATTTTTATTTATTTATTTTTTTCCAGTGGGTTTTGTCATACATTGATATGTACAGTTCATTTTAAATTACTTTACTGACCAGGTTGAAAATTCTCTAAAGGAAAACTTTCTCCATGCTCTTATATGTGTGATTTATAGCTCTGTGATTTCAGATTAAGCATGGATTTCTGTGAATCATGGAGATTTTATTCATTCATTTATTCAACAAATACTTATTAACTGTTTTTTGTCAGGTAGTATTTTTGGCGGATGGGATATATCAGTAAACAAAATAGGAAAAAAGTTCCCTCATGAACAATTTTGAACAGAACCAATGTGCTTCAACGTATTTAGTTTAAAGCTAAAATACAAATAATCTTGAATTCTGATTTACCTAATAGTTAAAACTTCCAAAAAAGCAATCACTAAATAGCTATCCAAAAATAAACTAAGTCTCATAGTTTTTAAACAGATTACTTATATTGTTTAGTTCATTTAACTGCCAGAAAAAAAGAATAGCTTGTCTGAAAATTCTAAGGTATAAATGTAAACACTATGATTTGGGGATTACCAAATCTTAGCATCCTTTATCAAATGTACAGAAAAATGGTTTATAAGACCTGAGGAAGATAATAGATACCAGGAGTACAAACAGGATTATATAATATAGCTATTTTCAATCCTGCCTTCAAGTAAGGGTTGACAGGAAGCTTCTGAAAAATACCAAGCCTGGCTACCCTCCACCTCCCAGAGTTGTGTTCTCCCTCATTCTGGGTGGGCTCAGGCATCCGTGGTTTCAAAGGCTTCCCAAGTGATTCTGATGTGTAATTGATTGAGAACCACTAATAAAGAGTCATCTGTTCATTTGTTAAGAAATTTTTATTGTAACCTACTATAAGCAAGTGTTAGAATACACACACTCATGAAGGAAACAGATGCAGAACATATCCTCACGAGTATATACATAGTTCTTTAGTATTTTAAGGAACTATAAAAATGGATAGCCCTTTACTGGGTTTGGTCTGAGGTTTTGAGTGCCTCCTGTATGACTTGACTTCCCTACTGTGGAAGGTCATTTGTGGATTCTGGATTTTCTCCCTGAGCAGCTGTGGCTTTTAGGGGATGACTTTGTCTTGAAGTAACGTCAGAATTGCAACAAGCTCATTGAGAATTTTAAACACCACAAGTAGCTTTTGAACAACATTTAAAAGACTATACTTGAACACAGTTCATCTCAGATATGTATCAGGCTCTTCTTAATTATAAAGAAAGGAAGTAAACAGCAAAGGGGCAAGTCCTATTACAAGTCAACTGACTTAAGGCTGCATGAAAGAAAATAATGTGCACAGTGTTAGTAGGATGTGAAGAATTCTGTCCTCAGAATATTGAAAAAAGCAGGATGTCAACTGGGTGAGAAGGGTTGATTTTGCTCCATGAAATAAATCACCTATTCAAAGAATTTAGAAAAAGTGTTTTATAACAGTCACAATAATTAAACCCATCTCATCTCTGCTCCCTAATAAATGATGCTTTTACAGTCTCCTGAGGTCCTTTAAGAAGTTCCTGATTTTTAAAGGGAAATATATTCTCAAATATTTATAAAATACCTAAGACCAAAAGTTGAATAGATTTCTTT
The DNA here is from genome assembly GCF_033118175.1 of Dama dama. Classification (NCBI taxonomy): domain Eukaryota; kingdom Metazoa; phylum Chordata; class Mammalia; order Artiodactyla; family Cervidae; genus Dama; species Dama dama. The sequence continues at coordinate 53,041,069 of NC_083713.1, forward strand.
GATTGACTGATGTTTATTTTAGTTCTATTTTCAATGTGGTATTTTTCTGTATATATCACTATGTTATGTTTATCATAGCACTCAAGATCCAATGAAACCCTATACCTCATTTGATTAGTCACCTGTCCACTCCCAACACTATATCTTCTTTGGTACATCACTCTCACCACCATTTCTAATGAACATAATTTCATTCATTTCTGTTTCTTCTGAAGAATAGCATTTCTTCACTGCTATTTTAGATTCTGACTACATGTGATGGCAAGCATAGGGTGCTAGGTATTTTGAATGCATTATTTCTAATCCTCATATCAAATCTACGAGACAGGTATTATCCACGTATTGTGAATATGAGAAGTAAAGAAGACAGGGGAAAAAAACTTTGTTCAAGCTCGTAGAGTAGACCTATAAGCTGGAAGCCGATGTCAGATTTGTGTGACTGCAATGACCAGATTATTTTTCTAGATTCTCTCTCCAAGATTTCTACGAGTGGTTCTCTTTCTTCTTCTTAATCATGCAGAATAAGTCTAATCTTTTTTGACAACTCCATTACTCATGGCATCACATACTTCTAAAGACTTTTCTAAGGGTAAGTCTCATTTACCACGACTGTTCCTCACAGATAGTAATTCCCACTACTTTCACTTGCCTTATCACTGGTCCTTGCAAATGGGTCCAACAAGGAGCCCACACGGCTGCCTGCCCTCTCCAGGAAATGTGTGCGCAGCTTCAGTAGAGCTGCACCATTATTTCCCTAATTCTAGCACAAGGCAATACTCCTATTAATACAGCCTCTGGGCCCATCAGCTGTTTTGGCAGCCACAGTACTGTTGACTCCTACTGAGCTTATTGTCAACTAAATGCCTACGCCTCTTTCACACATGCTGTTAAGTCATATCTCCTCCAGTCTTACCTTTGTGCGTTTTGTTTCCGAATCCCAGAGTAGGGCCTTACAACTATTCCTATACAATTTAATCATATTAGAGTCTGTCCAGAGTTTTAGATTTTCAGCATTTTCCCACGTCTTTCAGCATCTGTTGGCAGGGTAGAGTGGGGGAGAGATTGTGGATCTCCCATTTGATATATTCACTTGCTCTCATGACTTAAACCTTTTGATTTTGGAAAACTAGCTCCATGACTTTTAACATATATAGAATGTACTGGTAAATCTCTTAACTGGGTAAGTCTTCCTGCAGACCACCGGAAACTCCTGTTCAAGATAAAGACACAGGTCCCAAGGCAGATGGAGCTTCTAGGCTGTAGCCTGAGCTGTGCCTCTCAATGTCACCTTCAACCAGTATATCCTCAACCAGTATATCCTCGGTATATCCTCAACCACTATGTGGACATTATTGTGTTCATATATAGCTTTAGAATAGTTCTAGAGAATTAAAGAGTTGATGCTTAGGTGAGCTCAGGTAAGCAAAAGAAAAAAAAAAAAAAACATACACTATGAACAGCTTAAAGCAATCAAGCTGTTGCTAGGTTGTCCACAGAAACTAAATTGTACACATGCACTAAATCCCAAGGAAAATAAAAAGCTACCAAACCACGAGAGTATAAGAGGGGATTAACACTGTAAAATAATTTTGTCACCAAAAGAATCACTACCTGTTTAAAATTATGTAAATATTATGACTGGATGCACTGCAAAGTTTTATGTGAGGTCAGAGATGAAAAACATATTTGAAGAGAAACAAAACTTTCTGTCTCTCTTTATCCTTTGACCTTATTCTCTCCTTTGTCTCTTTTTCTCAACTCTTAGACAAATATTCAGCGACCTAAAAAAAAAAAAAAAAAAGCAAGAATGTTCCATGCCAGATAGTTTTTAATCTTCCTCTAACAGCTTCCAAGAAACTAAAAAGGGAAAAGTAGAGAGAGGAGGAAGATAATCAGGGTTGATTGTGAATCTGGGAAAAGTCTCAACTATGTATTGAGATGCACAAAAAATGAAATCTGAAAGATCACAAGAGAGGAAATGAATAACCATTTTGCCCATCGCCAGTTCTCTGCTCCCTATTCTCCCAGCTGCGGCCGATGCTTCAGCTTCACCCTTCAGATCTGAGTTAGAGGCACATGTGAGCCTGTCAGCTGCTGCACTTTCTGGTCCTGTTGTTTCCTTTCTTTAGAATGCCCTAAAGATAGCATTCTCAGTAAACACACTGTCAGGCAGAGGAAATTTCATCAGGGGAATGTAACCATCCTCTCTGATAGGAAAGGCTTTTCCACCTGCAGGGCATAAACTATTGGAAATTTTAAAAGTTTCTGTGGTAGCATCAGCAGCCAAGGGAAAAACAAAAAAAAGGGGGTCCGATTCAGCTCTACAAATAATTTTCTCATCTCTGCAGAGGATCTCATGCAATGAACCTACAACCGTCATCTTTAAACTACATCCTCTGTGCATAGAACAGTGTTTGGCCCATACCAAGTGTTCAATGAATATTTGTTGACTAGACAGAGGAAATTTTTTTGGAACCACCTAGGATGAATTGGTTCTTTGGGTCTAAAGAAGTGTGAGCAGACATTCAACATGCAAATATTTGTGTCATATTGGGCAGAGGATATTGCCAGGTAAAAAATTTTATCAGCCTTTGCAGTCATTTTGTGGCTGCTATTTCACCATATTTTCCAGACATTTCCTTGAATTGCTAAGTTACTTCAATCACTGAACATTGCATACCTGAGTCTACAGAAGCTCAGCCTCCTGGAACACTGAAGAGTTCTCATGCAGTTAATTTGATATGAGACCCAAAAGTTTGCATTTTTAATAGTTTCCCAGGTGGTGCTGATACTGTTGGTCTGGATACTACACTTTGAAAACCATGGCACTACTCCAGCCTCTGACTGACAATTTAGAACATGAGAAAGAGTGTGGATAGAGCAATGGATCGGTACATTGCTGGAGCCGGGCCCATGCCCTCCTCCCCGTGGAGGAGGGATGTTTCTGTTTTTCCCTGTGGCCTCTCCAAGCAAAGCTAGCATAATTCAGAGCAAGGGTTAGGGAGACTTAACTGAACTAAAACCAGTACCAGTAAATGAGGATGGGCTGTATGGGAGATTTGTGGATTAAGTAAAAAGTTCTTACTTGTTTTAAAGTCCTCCGGGGGAAAGACTGAGGTTCTATAATCTCCCTTGCTAACTTCTTCCACATCTAAAAACATTATTCAGAACATTCCTGCTACGAACTTAAGCCCATTTTCCATTGCTAATGAGGCATTCTATATTATACTACTAAGGAGCTGATGTTGGAAAATAAATGTGTCTATGAAGTAACCACATTTAAAAAAAATAAAATTGAAATAAAAATAATTAAGTGCAGCCAGCTGCTTTAAGCAACCATTTCATCACATGGTAAGAAAAGTATTCAAAAGCTCTCCAAAATCGGTTCTCCTCTGTTACTCTTGCCTTATTGCCTCGCCACTAGGAGCCATATCAGTTATTGAAACCATTGTCTCAGTGCAATTCCTTATTCTGGGGCCAGTCCTGAGCCCTTTCAATTAACTAAACTGTCTTAAGTTATTCCTTTGCATTTATCTAACTTTGATCTGTTCATATCAAATTATAAGAAACAAAACTTATACACAACCACAAAGAATGGTAAGTTCCTCTCTCAGTAGCCTTGTTGAAGACTTAAAGGGAATAAGGGAGTCATGTACAGATTCTCAGGATGGAAAGAAGAGTTGTACAATTCCAAAGAATGAAACACATCACTTTTCTCAACCTCTGTATTGATCCAAGCTTCTCAAAAATATATTTGTTATTAAAAAGATATGGTGGTGTACAAAAGAAACACACACATCTTCATGTTTATGAAGACAGAGTTAAGCTGCATTTGTCTAGACAATAAGACAACATCAAATGGCAACCATTAGGAGAGGAACCTTTTAGAGAAGTCACAGAATTTTGAATGAGGAAGACCCGTGAATCATTTTGGTTAATGCTCTAATATTTTGGTCTGTTTTTAACTTCTCTTTTCTAAGTATTTTGGTATTCTATCAATATTCTATCAGATGTGGTGGTGGATTAGTCACTAAATTGTGTCAGACTCTTTACAATCCCATGGATTGTAGCCCACTAGGCTCCTGTGTCCATGGGATTCTCCAGGCAAGAATACTGGAGTGGGTTGCATTTTCTTCTCCAGGGGATCTTCCCCACCCAGGGATTGAACCTGGGTCTCCCGCATTCCAGGTGGACTCTTTACCAACCAAGCCACCAGTAAAAACCCTGATATTCTTTTCTAAGTATTTTGGAAAATTATTTGATCAGGTGTACAATTGTCCTCATGCTTGACAAGGGCACAAATTTGAAATATTAAATAACAAAGAATTGTCTCTTACTTCAACCACCAGTCTGTTGACATGCATGAGCATGGTCAATTGTACTACACCGAAGCCCTGCAACTTTCAGTATGTAAGGACAATTATGCTGAAATAAACAGTAAAAAAAAAGAGTTTATTAAATGCATATACACAAATAAAAAACAAAACAAAAATCAATAAATAAATGCATATACACGTGTATATAACTTTGAAAATGACAAAGCTAATACTAAATATTTCTGCCTTCATATTATACTTTGTAGACAATTAACATATTCTGGGCATTTTTCTAGATGTTACTAAACACCTGAACTTAGCTATGTGCCTATTACTATTACGATTCTGTATATATTTGATTACACATGCTACATATATTCGTTTTTGTGTCGGTACTATATATACTCTTAAGACAATGCATTGAAATAGTAAGAATATTGGAAATTCAAATCAAATTAAAACATTCTGCCTGAATAGTTTTTCAAACTGTTCTCAAACAGAGGAAAAAAAATACATTTTCCAAGCACACAGAAACATAAATAGCTAACACAAATTTCACACAATTGAACTGTGCTAAACAAGATACATTCAGATATTTTCTATTCTATTCTGTTTTGTTCTTTAAAAAATTGGTTTAAGTCCCACTAAATTAATTTCAGTATTCAGTACATTTTGCAAAAATCTTCTTTGAAAAACACTGCTGTTTTTAAGAAATTCTATAGTCACAATCAAGTAATCCTTTAGAATGTGGATTAACTACCTTCTGATTTATCTCTGGACCAATTTAAGACTTTGATGTAATGAGAATTTTGACAATATGCTCACTTCTACTTGACTAATGCCTCTCTGAAGCTAACTACAAAATATGTGTTATACATCTGAGGACTGTATAATATTTGATAATGCTATAATTGTTGAAGATGCAATTTTTAATGAATGCTTTGTAGTTGTTATCTCAATCTGGTGGGCAGCGTGTGTGGCCTCATGTCTCCAGGTCTGGTACCTCTGTGATTCAGTTTCCCTGAGTTTATCTATACTTGACTTTCTATACATTAGATCATTCCAAGGAGAAGCATAAAAAAGCATCTCCAGTAATCTTTAATTCATATGATTAAAAATTCAAAGGAAGCCCTTGTACCAGCTGTTAAACTATGTTCGTAAGCTGTAATTCAGAGTTCAGACCCCAGCAAATTGAAGGTTAGGTTAACAGGATCATTCAGTGGAACTGCATTAAACCATGGCAACTAGAACAGTAGGTGGACTATTTTACACATGCTCATTTGCAGAAGATAAACTAAGGATGTGGATGTGCAAACTTCTCTCACTGGAAATCTTGCTATCTAATTTGATTTTTTTAACTTCTTTTCTGGAGTATGGCTTAAAAAGGAAAGCATATGAAGTTAACCATGGTTTTTGTTTACTGCATACATAGATAAAAAAGAAGAAAATCTACATAGATTGTTATACTGAATCTTATTTGAAAATTAGCAAATGAATTTCTCTTTTCAGATTTTAACTTCCTCAAATGAGTCTGAAGTTTCATGGGCAATTATTTTCATTGTCCCAAACTGAAATATGCTAACATGCTTATTTGGGGAAATCATTTAAGCCCTCTGTGCTTCACTTGGAGCAAAATGGGCAACACGGCTTCTTCTGTGGACAAAAGGTCCTTCTTTTACAAGATTCTATGCATCTAAGTTTATGCATAAAGTAATTGTGGGGCTGGACCTGCTTACTTTTGGCTGATGGGAGATTGGAAACGAAGTAAAACAGAAAAAAAAAAAACACAAAATATCTTTTTTCTTAAGTAAATTTGAAAAAATTTCCTTCCTCGAGTAGCACTTATTACATTAGAAAGAAAATAAGACTTCTCTAGGAGAGCATAAGGGAAATGACACATATGAGTAATCTGAGTTTAGGACATGGAATGTAAAATCAGTGGAGAAAAATTTACATAGAATGCTTCTGCCTCCTAATACAGTTGACATATATTGGCTTCCCAGGTAGCTCAGTGGTAGAGAATCCACAGGTTCAATCACTGGGTCAGGAAGATCCCCTAGAGAAGGGAATGGCAACCTGCTCCAGTATTTTTGCTTGGGAGACCCCATGGACTGAGGAGACTGTCGGGCTACAGTCCATGGGGTCACAAAGAGTTGAACACAACTGAGCAACTGAACAATAACAATATATAAAGAGAGACATGAAAGAGACTTTTAAAAACATATGTAGCTTCCACATAATAGGAGAGGTATCAGTAATAAAAGGGAGTATTTTGCTTAAATACAGGATACAAGAATAAAATTTTCTTGTGAAAACTCAGACCAAAGTTTTAAACAAACTTTAAAAGTATCAAAACCAAAAGTAAAATACTTCAAAGACCATTTTCTGACATTAAACATCATGAGGTGCTAATAAAAATAGCTTTTTGAAAAATTTAGTATGACTGCATCCTATTGTTGTCATAGTTCATACATCTTTGCAATAATTAGTAAGTATAACTTACTAATCGGCTTTTTCTATACAGATGCTTAAGTTTCATAAGCCTATTTATCTATAATTAAGTTATTTTCTACATCTACAGAGCTGTTCTCTATGGAATGGCCTGAAAGCAAGATAAGTATATGATAAATTCCCTTCATAAAGATAAATGTTTATTTAAAAGAACTTATCTTTCTGCAGTCCATGGGGTCTCAAAGAGTCAGACATGACTGAGCGACGGAACTGAACTGATCTTTTCCTTGTTAGGTTCAGGGATATTTATGCATTTTTAATGTTTCTTATATCTACAAAATAGCTATTAGCTTATTAAATCAAAATGGCCAGTCAATAATAAGAGTCATGGAGTTAGAAAAACCTATGTTTCAACTCCAGATAATCCCGATTACTGTGTGAATATTGACAAATTACTTAGCCTCTCTGATCTCCAGTTTTCAAATCATTAAGTAGAGAAAACACCCACTCATAGTGTTATTTTTAAATGAAATAACACATATAATGATTAACATAATGGAGTTACTCAATGTGTTATATATTAATTTTTCCTAACATGGTTCTAACAGTATTATTTTTTCCAGAAAAGAATATTTCAAAGTAAAAATAATGATTCTTTGTTTCATATCATATTTCACTTTCTAATGGAGAAAATGCTTAAAGAGTATAGAAATCATATCCAAGATCCTTTAAATAATAAGTATCATGCATTGATTTTGCTTGGGAATGATTTGTGTTAATGTACTAATAACACATGTCAGAAGAATTAATTAATTCTTTCTTTCTTTCTTTATTGAACATCTACATGTGCTGAAGACTTTTTTAGCGAACAGAGCACACAATGACTGCTGCCCTCATGAAGCTATATCCTAGGGGAAGCAGTAAGAGATTAACATTACCTAAAATTAGTAAATAATATACCAGCTATAAGATAGTAAGGGGTATGGAAAAATAAGTACAGCAGAATCATTTTGAAAAAGGAGCAAGTACTGAAAGTGAAGTGCAAGTTATAGAATTAAATAAGGTAGTCAGTATAGATTAGCAGAGGAAGATGAATTTTAAGCACAGATTTAAAAAAGGTAAAGATATTACCCGGAAAAATTTCTAGGGGTTGCTGGTAAATGTAATAGGCAAAAAACAAAGGCCCAAGTTGAGACGCTGAAGCCATATCTGTTGAACAAGGAACTCAGTATGACTGGCATGACATAATCAAGAGGGAAATAAATAAAGCAGTGATATCAAAGGTGACATTAGAGAAGATTTCTAGAACATGTGGGGACTTGGGCTTTTAATATGGATGAAATGGGGCTAGAGGCATGCAGTGCCCTGAAAAGAAGCAATGACTACCTCAAACAAGATTAAATTTGCTACTATATGGAGAAGAGACATTCAGGGTTCTCAAAAGGAAGCAGTCATTGCAATAATCTAGGAGGGATATCAACATGATGCTAGTAGAGAAGGTAAAAAGAGGTCATATGCTGAATATTTTTTCAAAGCTGAGAAAATAGATTTGATGATGAAGTAAATGTGTGGTTTGAGAGAGCGAGGAAAATGAAGACACGATGGTTTGGGGCCTGAATGGTTAGTAGGATGAAGTTTCCATTTACTGAGTTGGGAAATACTATGGGGAGAATAAATAATTTCTGAAGAAAATATAAAGAATTGAGTTTGTCCATGTTAGTTGTGGGATACTCATTAGATATCCAAATGAATTTGTGTAAATGTACAATGAAGCTCATGGAAAAGAGCTTATCTGGAAACCTAAATTTAGGGATTCTTCAACCCAAAGTTGGAGTTTCTCAGTGGACTGCCAGTGTTAAAGCTATGAAGAATAGATATGATCAGCTTAAGGACTGTAAGGGAAGTCTTTCTACTTAAGTCTGCCCTCTAGAAGTCTACCTTCTACTTAGGGTAGACAGGAAGGTTCCAGTCTGGGGTCTGAGGCCTGGGACTCTCCAACGATATGAGAGAGCTGTGTCTCACTTGGAACGTGGGCCCCTTAAATGTTCCAGGCATTCCTGTGCATTTGGAACTCTATGCTTTGATTTATATTCAGCCGCTCAATCTGACTCTTGACCTTACCTATGGGAAACTTTGTGTTCTAAGAACCATTTATTTATTCCACCTTCTTGGAAGATATTTCTCTAATTGTGCTCATTCTTTGTGATCATTGAACACTTGCAGTTTGCCTTGCATCACATCTGTCCCCTTTAGCAGATTGTTAGGACTTTGATGGCAGCAATCCTAGCACATCCATCAACACCACTATGAAACTGACATGTAATAAGTGTTTAATATGTGCCAGGTATACCCTTAAACACTTTTCAAGCTCATTAAACCCCTTAACTCCTCTATCTTATTTTACAGATGAGGAAATTCAGACTCAGAGAATGCAGGTAAATTGCTTGGGGTCTCCTAGTCAGAAAGCCATAGAGTTGAATTTCAGTATCAGATCTTAACTACTCTGAAAACCTTGACCACTGCCTGGTCCAGTTTAATGTTATTCATTTTATAATTCCCTGGTACTTGGTAAATATTTTATAAAATGAGTTCTAGAATTAATGACTCTGCTTTCTTTTGGCAGCCATAATCAAACCTTGACTAACAAAAATTAATTTTGTACAACTTTGATTAACTTGATTTAAAAAAAATTATAGTCCATTTTTAACAGAATGTAGCAAATCTCAACACATTTTAAAATTTATAATCAGAATAAAGTGCTGAAATATTTTTTTGAGATTTGTGCAAAATCACCTTTGTTCCTCACATCTTGGACAACTTGAGTGTTACTCTTCCTTGAAGAACTATGATTAAGACCACAGGATCACATGATCTCAAACTTTCAGAGAAAATTATCAATAACACTGTGCACACACCTATGGAAAACAAGTCAGTACATGAGGACATTTCAGAATCCAGGTAGGGACAACAGTATGACATCATAAAATATCCAAAACTACTAAGGCGTAAGTTAATGTCCAATGTACTTTCTAAACTATTACAAAGGTAAAGTAGTTTTATTATAATGTTGACTGACATATACATACTGTTATATGAAATAGCAAAAAAATCTGTCTTTCCCAAGTTTTATTTATTTATTTATTATTATTATTTTTTTTATTAGTTGGAGGCTAATTACTTCACAATATTGCAGTGGGTTTTGTCATACATTGACATGAATCAGCCATGGAGTTACATGTATTCCCCATCCCGATCCCCCCTCCCACCTCCCTCTCCACCCGATTCCTCTGGGTCTTCCCAGTGCACCAGGCCCGAGCACTTGTCTCATGCATCCAGCCTGGGCTGGTGATCTGTTTCACTATAGATAATACACATGCTGTTCTCTCGAAACATCCCACCCTCGCCTTCTCCCACAGAGTCCAAAAGTCTGTTCTGTACATCTGTGTCTCTTTTTCTGTTTTGCATATAGGGTTATCATTAGGAAGCTGTGGTACATATACACCATGGAATATTACTCAGCCGTTAAAAAGAATTCATTTGAATCAGTTCTAATGAGATGGATGAAACTGGAGCCCATTATACAGAGTGAAGTAAGCCAGAAAGATAAAGATCATTTCCCAAGTTTTAAAAACGTTTTCTTATCATGCACTCTAATTTCTAGACCATCAGGGCTTCTTATATCTATGAAACTATGCCAATATTTAATTTACCTCAGAGTGGATCTATAAAACATTATAATCAACTTTTACTTTCAACTCAATATTTAGCTTTCTTTTAGAAAGTCAATCAAAACTTCCAAGTGACATCTTTAGTGTGAGGTTATATCACTTGCTGGTATTAAACATCTTAAAATAATATTCCTCTTAGGGGTCTTTTCATAAATAACATGAAAAGACAACCTACAGTATGGGAGAAAATAGTTGCAAACAATATGACCAACAAGGGATTAATCTCCCAATTATACAAACATACAGCTCAATTAAAAAAAAAAGATAAGCCAATCAAAAAATGGGCAGATATTTCTCTAAAGACATACAAGTGGCCAGAAAGCAAATGGAAAGATGTTCAAACATAGCTAATTACTAGAGAAATGCAAATCAAAACTACAATCAAAACTCACACCAGTGAAATGTGTATCATCAAAAAGTCTACAAATAATAAATGCTGGAGAGGGTGTGGCAAAGTAGGAATCTTCCTATGCTGTTGGTGGGAATGTAAATTGGTACAGCCAATATGGAGAATGGTATGGATGTTCCTTAAGAAACTAAACATAGAGCTACCATATGAACCAGCAATCCCACTCTTGGGTATATTTTCAGAGAAAACCATAATTGAAAAAGATACATGCACCCCAATATTCATTGCAGCACTATTAGCAACAGCTGAGACATGGAAGCAACCTAAATGTCCACTGACAGATGAATGGATAAAGAAGATGTGGTACACCACACACACACACACACACACGCACACACAATGGAATATTATCTAACCATTGAAAAAAGAATGAAATAATGCCTTTTGCAGTAACACAGAAGGACCTAGAGATTATCATATTAAGTGAAGTAAACCAGATAAAGACAAATAACATATGATATCGCTTACACGTGCAATCTAAATGATACAAATGAACTTATATTAAAAAAAAGAGACCCACATATTTAGAAACTAACTTGAAAAATTCGATGTATATCAGTATGTATAACTGAATCATGTTGCTGTATACCTGTAACTAACACAACATTGTAAATCAACTACACTTCATTAAATAGAGATAAAGACAAAAATGTCTATTCAACTCCTCTTAAAAATAAATAGATTTAAAATGTGTTTTTTTCCCAATAGTGGAGAATGTGTCCTTTACAAATGTACTAGAAGCATCTTTTGATTTTAAATAAATTCTCAGTGAAAACTAGTAGCTCTAAAATTTAGCACATTCTGAAAAACTAAATTCATTTTCATATGATGTAATTTAGTTTCCACATTTAGTTTAAGGACTAGAAATTCCCCACTTCTATTTGGTGCATTGGACATAACGTGTTTTTAGATACAGGGTAAACAATTTACTCTTGTATCAAGGAAACATCAGTTAAGATTTTATTAGAATTCTAAATATGAATAATAAGCCCAGCCCTGTGCTTGTTATAATAGCTAAAATAAACTTGCAGCTCACACTATGGTGATTTAGCTGAGTGCCTCTTTCATTCCATCAACCGGTATGGGGTAGCAGCTGGTCTTTTTTTTCCCCTGCCTCCTTGCTATGTTTATTGCAGTCATGTAACTGAGTAACTTTGTCTCAGGCCCAGGCTGTTGCTAGGGTGTGGACCACACCTTCCTCCTGCTTACCTAAAGCCCATTGGTCATGGTTTTGTAATCAGGCAGTTTCACAGTGTCACCATGGGGGCATCGGCAAAAATATCCTCTATGTTTCTACAGGTGTTACACTTTTTGCTTCCCTAATGACTAGTAATCATTCAACTGGACTAAAATCATATCTTTTAAAAAACAATGTCCTGGCATTGCTGAGAACACGCATATAAGGCCATGAAGGTCTACACAGCAAGATTGCACAATAACCCATTAAAATAAACATTTGCAACCACAGATAGCTGGACTGAAATCCTGCTCTGATACAAATAACATCTGGACAACTTTTGTTTGCATCTTCCAGCCTAAAACACCCTTGAGAAAAAATAGAAGGCGAGCTAAAAGACAAAGGACCACTAAAGGTTTTATTATGCTATGGGTGTGGTGCCATAAATTTGAGGGGGTTTGGGCTGGAGTTGCCAAAGCTGAATTTAAACAGCATGTTGTTTTTAAAAGTTGTAACACTGGTGAGGAACAATTCAGTTTTCTTACATAATTAATCCAGTGTGAAATAGAGTGACTGGAAAACATCCAGTGGTTTAAAAATAACTCAATTATTTATAAGTTTCATAGTGCTATAGGATTCCACACTAAGGAGAAGAAAGTGAAGGCATCTCAGTACCAACCAAGTCATTCTTAATCAGCAAGCTCTTTAGGATGTCTGCACAAACAATCTAACTGTAAAAGTTAGATGCTGAGGGCCAAGAAAAAGGTTTCTTTCTTGTGTATCAGGATTGTGTATCAGGTTTATGGGCAGGAAAAGGTTTCTTTCCCTTGCATTTATATATTGATAATATATATTAGCACATATTGCTAATACTGAAAGAACCTAATAATGGGAAGTAGGGGGTAGACAGGTGCAGAGAGCAGAAGGAAGAGGGAAGAAGATCTAGAAAAGAAAAAAAAAATAAATAAGCATCTTTCACAAGATCAACAACAGAAGCTGTGAATTGTAAATGACACTGAATGGACTTTAATTTCTAAGGCTATTATTTGATATAAAAAGAATAATTACAAGCTGAAATATACTGGCAAGTATTACACTCAATATAAAGATAAATAAATTAGCCATAAATAAATATATAAAATCTCACTCTCAGGGCAGGCTAGCAACTAGCAACCATATATTGTGTCAGCTACAGCTGGTCACTAAACATAGGGAATGAAAGTTTGCTAGTAATATTAAAATCTTGTAAAATATTTCATAGTTGTCTCATGCATTTTTTTTTCCTCTTTACTGTACTTAAAGGGGGCATGTGAGAGGTAGCAATATTTCCAAAGGTCCAGGCCAGAAGTTAGAAAAATTAAATTCTAAGATCTGTTCTTAAAATATTGGATGCACTTTACTAATTTGATTTACCTTAATTTCATCTTTTACTTATACTAGAGTTCAGAGATCTAAAAAAAATGAAAGCAGACATTTATTCTTTCAGCCAGACTATAAGCTTTTACCAGCAGTTTCAGACATACTGTATTTATCTATTCTTTTAGCCTAAGAAACAAACAAAATATGAAACATAATTATATCATTTATTTACTGGGCTGAACAAGTACAATTTTTATACAGTAATACCCATGACAAGGAAAGTAGATGCTATTTATTTAAACAAAGCATTAAGTTAAGAACAGAAGCAATTTTTTAAAAATTCATTTGTCACTTATTTATGGATATTACTTGATAGAGAAATATTTCAGTAATTCCACTATAAAGGGGATGTTACTTGCTTCTTCTGAGGAGTTGTAAGTGGCAGTGGAGATACTGAAGGAAAACAGTAAAGGGATTACAATTCCAGTGGCTACAGTTACAGTATCTAACTGTTATTATTTTTACTGGTAGTCACTGCAGGAATAACTGGTAGATTACTACTAGAACAACTTTACTAAGTCTTCGAACAAAGGTCAAAGCAATAAACAGGCGCATAACTATGCTGTTCCCTTATATGAAGTTTCCATTGCTTTGCCACTTTTTACTTTTCTGCTCATTGTATCATTTTGGTGGCTAGCTAAGCAACAATCTCAACTTCCATAGTTTTTATTTTACTCTGCCATCCAAGCTGTAAAGACACAAGGACACCCAGGCTTCTTTGCTGGTACTAGCTACCTAATGCAACAAGATCCTTCCAAAATGAGCTAGAGTAATTTCTACTGATGAAGTCAGTGTGTTGTTTATGCATTTGAAAAGAAAAGTTAAGACTGAACATGGTCAATTCTGAGTGGTGTCTCTATGTGTGAAAGAAACAATCCATTTATCCATTAATTTAAGTAAACTCATTCATATGCTCATTCACTTAAGGCCTACTTTGTGCCAATTATGTTAGATAGCAAGATGGAGATAGAACATGTTGTTTCTGGAAATGATAGTCAATGGTACATGTTAAGCCTTAATATAAAGGTACAGTAAGATGTCCAACATGAAAAGATGTTCAACACCATGAATCATGAAGTAAATGCAAATTAAAACCACAAGGAAGTATCGCCCCATAACTAACAGAACAGCATGGCTACCATTAAAAAGACAACAATAAGTGCTGTTGAGGATATGGTGAAAAGGGGACCATCATGTACTGTTGGTGGGAAGGTGAATCAGTATACTATGGGAAATAGTAAAATGTAATAGTACATGTAATAGAAAAATGTAAATCAGACACTATGGAAAATAGTATGAAGGTTCCACAAAAAGTTAAAAATATAACTACCATATGATACAGTAATTCCACACCTGGATATACATCTGAAGAAAATAAAAATACTAATTTGAAAAAATACATGCACCCTAATGTTCATAACAGAATTATTTACAATAGCCAAGATATGGAAGCAACCCAAAGCATCCATTGTGAATGGATAAAGAAGATATTCATCATGAATGTATAAGGAAGATTCCATACACAGTGGAATATTACTCAGCTGTAAAAAGGAAGTTTTGCCATTTGCAACAACATAGGTAGGCACAGAGTGTATTTTGCCTAGTGAAATAAGTCATATAGAGACAAATACTATGCATTTCCCCTTATATGTGGAATCTAAAAATAAAATGAATGAATACAACCAAAAATAATAATAAATGTATGTGAATAGGTAAAGAGGTGACTCTTCCTAAGATATTTGAGAATGGCTTCAGTGAGAATAAGACATTTGATCTGTTTCTTGAAGGAGGAACAAGAGTATACTTGGTAAGTAAAAAGAAAAAATTTCTGAGTAGAGAAAAGATCCTAAGAGGAAAGAGACATAAAACTTCTTGACATTTTGGAAAAATATTACCACTTAAGGCACTGAAGAATAAAGTGCAAGGGGTGATATGACATGAGATGCAACTAGAAAGGCAAGTTGGAACTAAATTGCAAAAGAGATCAGTCTATGCCAAGGTGTTTTTTTCTCCAGGCAATAGGAAGGATTGGAAGATTTATATAGAGCATGAAATAATTGACTTTAAATAGGTAAATAAAATTTGCTCATTTGTCTTGTAGAGAACAGCCTGTTTTGAATTTGTAGCAGGATTTGCTAGATTTTATTGTAGACTGAGTTATAAGGTCCATCTTGATAGATGAAGAAAAGATAGACGTTCATGGAGGCCATGAATATTTTATCCTATTCATCATTCCTAAACACCTACCCCCACTTTCTCTTGTTTATGATTTACCAATATCTATTTCCTTCTTTGAAAGTAAAAAGAACTTTAATCCCTTTCTCTTTTCACAAACTAAAATTAGAAAAGCCTTGAATTAAGATAAAGTTTCAAACTATGGAGACAAGTGCTATATCTGCATGAGGAAAGTTAAATGGTGAATTAAGCATTGATCCAGATAATTCAATCTTCCTTTGCCCTCAATTTTCTTACTTTATTTATCTCTATAGTTTGAACAAAGGAACAATTCTTCATCAGATCATTTCTTCACTATTCATTTTTTTGTTATATAGTACAGGTTTAATGAGCCTATATGAACAAGCTTCCCAGCACTTTGCAGGAGAATGACTAGTTTAAAAAATGTACTGGAAAGGACAAAGATTATTCCAAGATGAAATGCTAGCATTATGACCCACGCAGACCACCTGGAATTCTTTAAATCATAATACTTAGCAATAATTCTCTGCAATGTAGCTTGTATTTCCTAATTTCTCAGGAGATATTTACTTGGACACTAGCTCTTTGTTTTCAGCAGTTTTCCTGCCTTTGCAAATTAATCCCCACCTGTAGTCAAATTCTTCCACTTATGAAATCACAAGGGTTGTTTAAATCATTGGATTAAAATAATGGAAACCTTTATGTAATTTTGAACTGTGGTAAGAGGAAATGACTATTTTAAGTGAGCAAGATAATTATCTTATTTAGCTACATCTTTAAAGATAAAATAAGAGAAAAATAAGTAGATGTTCCTAGAGATTGGAGAGTAAAGTTGTAGCTATGTTTTGCTTTTTAAAGCAAATGGCAAGATAACCACTACAGATAGACCTTCAGTAGTCTTTATAATCATCTGAATCTTTAATTCATTCTGTAGATGGTATTGAAGTGTGAATTGATGCTTTTGAACTGTGGTGTTGGAGAAGACACTTGAGAGTCCCTTGGACTGCAAGGAGATCAAACCAGTCAATCCTAATCAGTCCTGAATATTCATTGGAAGAACTGATGCTGAAGCTGAAATGCCAATACTTTGGCGACCTGATGCGAAGAACTGACTTATTTGAAAAGACCCTGTTGCTGAGAAAGATCGAAGGGGATCTTCCTGACCCAGGAGTCGAATCAGGGTCTCCTGCATTGCAGGCAGACTCTTTACCAGCTGAGCTACCAGGGAAGCCCAAACAAAAGGCCAAGGCTCAATAAGTAATGACTCAGAGATGAGCCTGTCTTCCACCTCTGACTGAGGAGAAGTAACAAGAACCGACTTTGACTTTGTAATTGAAGCAAACAAAAAAACTAATAAATATATGAAACAACCAGATAATTAATGAGAGTGATCCTTGAAAGATGAAGAAAAAAATGAGGTGAGTATACAATTGCCCTAGATTACTGTCTTGAAAGTGTTTCCAGGGTATTTTCCAGGAAAGGGGAATCCAGGTCAATCAGGCAAATTCGTTAAGTCAAGGAGACCAGGTAGGTGAAAGACCAAGGTATGATACTACAGAACAGAGTATCAGAGATAGAGAGTTACATAGAAAGAACCCCAGATACCCTTATAGAGTTCTCCTCTAGTATTTAGCTGAGTACTGATTATTGAAGAAATTACCTAAGCCTGAGGGGGAAAGAACCAAAAAGGATTAGAAGTAACAGTGTCTAGTGATAACACACAGCTAGGAATAGTGCTATCCCTTCCAGTCTGACTGGAAAACCTCAGAATAAATATGTCACTGAATAGAATATTCAGAAGAATCTTGCCTGAATAATTAGGCCTAGGCTGAGTTCTGCTTAAGTTCCAAGTGATGAATCTTAAAAGAAAAAGGCAAAATAATAAAAATGTTTTCATATAATTTCATTGCATTTCAGAATTAAGCTCTAGAATGTTTATAAGAACACAAAAATACTGAACACTCAATAAGATAAAATTCAGAATGTCTGATATCTAATCAACTACTTCCAGACATGCAAAGAAGTAGGAAATTATGGCCCATTGGGAGAAAAATCAAACTCATTAACCGAGAACTTCCATAGATATTAGAATTAGAAAGTAGATTTTATAACCAATTTAAAAGTTAAGGAAAGAGATAAAACATATATATAATGTATATATATATATATGCTTAGTCACTCAGTTGTGTCTGACTCTGTGACCCCATGGACTGCAGTCTGCCAGGCTCCTCTATCCATGGAGATTCTTCAGGCAAGAATACTGGAGTGGGTTGCCGTGCCCTTCTCCAGGGGATTTTCGCAACCCAGGGATTGAGCCCAGGTCTCCCACATTGCAGGTGGATTCTTTACTGACTGAGCTATCAGGGAAGCCCAAGAATACTGGAGTGGATAGGCTATTCATTCTCAGGGGATCTTCCCAACCCAGGAATTGAACCAGGGTCTCCTGCATTGCAGGCAGATTCTTTACCAGCTGAGCTACCAGGGAAGCTCATATACGTCAAAATCAAACTTTTAAAGATAAAAAGTACAATGTCAGATATGAAACTAGACTAGAATGAACTAACAGCAGATAAAACATTGTATAAAAAAACAGTGAACTTGAAAGACATAGAAATAAAAAAATCCAAAACAAAATATAAAGAAAAATTTGAAAAAAATGAACAAAATATTAGAGAGCTGTGGAAACACTTCAAATATGCTAATATTTGTGTAATTGAAGCTATTGAGAAAGAAGATAGAAAAAAATTTTGGAGAAATAATGACTAAAAATTATCTAGGGTTGATAAAAATTATAAACTATAGATCCAAGAAGCTCAATAAATGCTAGGCACAAAAAACAAAGAAAACACATTAGGTCACATTATAATCACATTACTTAAAAGCAGGGATAAAGAGAAAAAAAGTTTAAAAACATCCAGGGGGAAAAAATGATAAGTAACATACAGAGAAATAAAGGCAAGGATGTAGTAGATTTCTTAACAAAACCAGTGATATCAGGAAGACAGCAGACTGCCATCCTTAAAGAACCAAATGAATAAATCTGCCAAATTAGAATTCTACATTCAGCAAAAATATCTTTCAAAATCAAAATGAAACAAAACATGTTTGCATGTCTATAAAAACTGAAAGAATTCATTATCACCAGGCCTGTACTATAGGAAATAGTAATGGAATTCATTCAAGTTAACATTAACAAATGAAAATATAGAAGCACGCAAAGAAGTGGAGACCACTGGGAAAGATAAACATGTGGGTAAACAAATTTTTTCTTACTATTAAATTTCTTTAAGATATAATGGACTCTTTAAACAAAAAAAAGAGATAAAACCAGTAAAAATACATTGTGGGGTTTATTAATTTAAACAATAATAGCTTGTCCATATGAAAAGAGTGATAGAAGTACACAGTAGTTAGATTCTTACACAGAAAGGTAGACTGTGATGCTAAGGAAACATGCTCTAAACCACAAGTCAATCATTAAAATAATAGTCACAGTTAGTAAACTAAAATGACATAAAATGACATCATGAAAGCTACTCAGTCAAAAAGAAGACAAAAAGAAAAATGGGAACAAATAATATATAGGACCAACAGAAAACAAAATATAATGGATCTGAGCCTAATTATATTAATAATCATGTTGAATAGACATACTCTAAAAATTCCAATTTAGGGCCAGAAATAATCAGATTAAAGAAGATAGTAAGATCTAACTGTAAATGCCTATAAGAAATCAACATTAAATATAAAGACACAAATAGGCTAAAGTTAAAAGAATGAAAGATTTACCATACTAACATTAATGAAAGGAAATATGAAGTCACTACATGAATTTCAGAGAAAATTGATTTCTGAACAAAGAATATAGCCAAAGAAAATAAGTTCATAGTGATAATCACATCTATTCAATAAAAGGACATGACACTATTAAACTTGGATATGCCTAATAGCAATACTTGAAAAATCCCCAATAATTTGGCCACCTGATGCAAAGAGCCAGCTCATTGGAAGAGATCCCGATGCTGGGAAAGATTGAGGGCAGAAGGAGAAAGGGGCAACAGAGGATGAGATGGTACAATGACATCATCAACTCAATAGACTTGAGTTTGAGCAAACTCTGGGAGATAATGAAGGACAGGGAAGCCAGGCGTGCTGCAGTTCATGGGGTCACAAAGAGTCAGACATGACTTAGAAACTTAACAACAATAAAAATGTTTCAAACTAAGCAAAGCAAAAACTGAAAGAATCACAAGGAAAAAATAAATAAACCCATTGTCATAGTCAGAGATTCCAATACTACTTTTTCAAAAATTGATAGATTAAATATAATTCAGAAAGAACACAGAGGAACTGATAAATACTACCAACCAAGTTGATGTAATTGGCATATATAGAAAAATCCACACAACAGTTAAAATATACATTCTTTTCAAATACATGGAAACATTTACTAAGATATCCTAAATTTTGGTCCAAAAAACAAGGCTCAGTATAATTAAAGGTCAAAACAGCCATGTTCTCTGGTGGGCTACAGTCCATAGGGTCACAAAAAGTCAAACAGGACTGAAGTGACTGAGAACACAGCACTGTCTATAATAAAGTTATATTAGAAATCAATTATGTAAAGGTTTCCATAAATACGACAAATAGTTGGAATCTATACAACACACTCCTAAGTAACTATTTGGCTAAAGAAAAAAAAAGTAGTATGAACTGAATAAGAATAAAATCACAACATGTCAAAATACATGAGATGTTGCTAAAGAAGTACAATGAAGTATAAGCAGGGAAATTTATAGCACTAAATGGCCATATTAAAGAATAAAAATGATCTCAAAGCAATGGCTTGATGTTTTATCTTAAAAAGAAAAAAAAAAAAAAAACTAGTAAGAGAAGAGATTTAACCCAAAGTAATGAGAAAAAGGAAACAGTAAACATCAGAGCAGACACTAATTAAACAAGATTCAGAAAAACACAATAGAAAAAATGATAACCCTAATATTTTCCTTTGTGAAAAATCAGTAAAACTGATGAACATTTAACTAGACTTCTCAGATAAAAAAAGAAAGACACATAATATCAACATCAGAAATGAGAAAAGTAGTTCACTAAAAAGTCTACAAATAAAAAAAGGATAATAAGATGAGAAACTTTATGCAAAAAATTTCAATAAGTTCGATGAAATGGAGAAATTCTTTGAAAGACAAAGGCCATCAAAACTCACTTAAACTGAACAAGATTCTATAAACAGTCTTATATCTTTTAAAGAAATTTAATTCAGGTTTAAAAACATTCCAAATTTTTTTCTATCCAAGATATCTCCACTATTATATTTTCTCAGACATTTAATGAAAAAAAGCGTCATTTCTACACAAATTTATTTTAAAATTTCAAGAAGAGTGACTGCTTCCCCAAATCATCCTAAGGCCAGCATTAATCTGATATTGAAACTACACAAAATAGTTACAGGGAAAGAAATCTACAGATGCAGATGCCTTATGGCATGCATGCAAAAATTCTGAAATATAAGTCAACTGCAGCAATATAAAGCATTATAATACTATATTATAATGAAGTGGAGTTTATCTGAATAATGCTTTGCTTGTTGATTTGACTTTCAAAAATCAATCCATGTAATTCACCATTAAATGTTAATAAACTATACAAGGGAAACCATATGATCATCTTAATAGACACACACACATAGACAACACTCACGAACATACAAGCATCTGGCAAAATTCAACTTTCATTCCTAATTTAAAAAAAAAATCAGTAAACTATAAATAGAAGGGAATGCTCAAAGTCTGATAAAGGACATCTAGGGAAAACCTACAGCTACTATATACTAGGGATGAAAGACTTATTGCATTTTTCCTTAGATCAAGAAGAAGACAAGAATATTTGTTCTCACCATTTCTATTCTACAGTTTACTGGAGGTTCTGGATATCGCAATAAGCTTTGAAAAAAAATTAGAATCAAAGAAGTGTCCTTTTTCTTAGACGACATGATTCACTATACAGAAGATTCCATATAATCTACAACAAAATTCCAAAACCTAATAAATCAGTTGAGCAAGACTGAAGGATACAATTTTAATATAAAAAAACATTAATCATATATTATTAACAATCTGAAGTTGAAATTTTAAAAATACCTCTTACAATAGCATAGAAAATGCTTAAACATAAATCTGAAGAAGGATGCCTAACTCTTGTATACTGGAAACTGAAATATCACTGAAATGAACTAAAGAAGACCTAAATAAATATAGAAATATGCCATGTTCAGCAGTGACCACAGGTTTGCTAAAGGTCAATTTTCATTCCAATCCCGAAGAAGGGCAATGCCAAGAATGTTCAAAGAGGCAGGCAATTGAGCTCATTTCCATGCTAGCAAGATTATGTTCAAAATATTTCAATCTAGGCTTCAGAAGTGCATAAACCAAGAACTGCCAGATGTACAAATTGGGTTTTGAAAAGGAAGAGGAATCAGAGATCAGATTGTCAACATTCACTAGATCACAGAGAAAGCAAGGAAATTCCAGAAAAACTTCTGCTTCATTGACTACACTAAAGCCTTTGAGTGTGTGGATCACAACAAACTGTAGAAAATTCACTCTCCTCTTTTCAGCCTCATCAAGAGGTTCTTAAATTCCTCTTCACTTTCTGCCATTAGAGTGGTATCATCTGCATATCTGAGGTTGTTGATATTTCTCCCAGCAATCTTGATTCCAGCTTGTGATTCATCCAGCCTGGCATTTTTCATGAGGTACTCTGCATAGAAATTAATAGAAGTTAAATAAGCAGGGTCGCAACATACAGCCTTGTCGTACTCCTTTCCCAATTTTGATCTAGTCCATTGTTTCATGTCCAACTATAAACTGTTGCTCCTTGTCCTGCATACAGGTTTCTCAGGAGATAAGTAGGGTGGTCTGGTACTCCCATTTCTTTAAGAATTTTCCACAGTTTGTTGTGATCCACACACTCAAATGCTTTAATGGAGTCAATGAAGCAAAATCCCAGGAGTATTTCTGGAGAGAGTGACAGGTTGATTCCAAAAATCACATGAAATGTAAAAGATCTAAATAGCCAAAACAACATAGAAAAAACATGAGGCTAAACACTACCTAACTTCAAAACTACTGTAAAGTGATTGCAACAATCAAGATAGAAAGGTATTGACATAAAGAACAGAAAATTGATCAGTGGAACAGAATAATTAGATCAGAAACTGACCCACAACATATAGACAACTTATCTTTGACATGAGTGCAAAATTCAGTGGAAAATGGTTAGTTGATACAAAAAATGATGCTAAGATAATTGAATATTAATATGCACAAAGACTGAACTTTAATCTTTATCTTGTAAAATACAGAAAAACTAAATTCAAGTGAACAATATGCCTAAATACAAAATATAAATTTATGAACTTGCAGAAGACAATATTTTGATGTTTTATTAGGCAAACACTTTTTAGATATAAAACAAATAGTATGATGCCTAAAAGGCAAAGAAAAAACTGACCAATTGGCTGTCATCAAAAGTAAGGGAAAAAATTCCCTCTGTAATAGTAATGTTAAGATAATAAGAGAACAGACTCAGAGAAAACATGTGCCATGTATATATCTGATAAAGGACTTTTATTCAGAATATGGAAGTAACTCTGACATCAGCAATAAGAAAATAAGCAATTTTTTGAGCAAAAAAAACTAAATTAAAAATGGGCAAAATATTTGAGCACTTTACCAAAGAAGATAAGTAGATGGAAAATAGAAAGGAAAAGATGCTCAACATAGTTAGTCATTAAGGAAATCCAAAATAAAGGAACAATAGATTTTACTGTACACTTGTGCTCAGAAGATAAAGAATTCACCTGCAATGCAGGAGACCTGCATTGGGTTGAGACCTGCAGGGTTGGATCCCTGTATTGGGAAGATCCCCTGGAGAAGGGAATGGCTACCCACTCCAGTATTCTTGCCTGGAGAATTCCATGGACAGAGGAGCCTGGTGGGCTACAGTCCGATGGGGTTGCAAAGACTTGGACACAACTGAGCAACACTTTCACACTATGACAATGGTTAAAAGTAAAAAGACTGACTATACCAAACATTGCTAAGGATTTAGAGGAATTGGAACCCTGCTACACTACTAGTAGGAATGTAAAATGGCACATCACTTTGGAAAACACGGCAGCAGTTTCTTAAAAAGCTAAACATACATAAACAACACTAACTAGCCATTCCACTCCCACTTATTTTCTCAAGGTCAGCGGTCAAGATATCCCTGTAAAGATTGGTACACAAATGTTCATAGCATCTTTACTTGTAATAGACCAAACTACGAACACTCCAAATGCCTAAGAACAGAAACAATAGCATGGTTGGATCTCAATATATTTCTTCTGAATAAAAGAAGCCAGACACTAAAGAATATGTATTTTTGATTGGTTAAAAGTCTAGAAAACATAAACTAATTTCTAATAACAGAGAACACTTCAGTGGTTGCCTGGACAGTGATGTGGGAGTTGTTTAGAGACATGAAGAAACTTTTGGGGATGGTAAATATATTTAGTATATATTAACTGCAATGATGGTTTCACAGGTGTATGCATTTGCCAAAACCTATCAAATTGTGCCTTTTTAATATGTGGTTTATTTTTAATGTCAATTATAACTCAATAAATCTGTCACAAAACAAAAATAGTGAACATAATTCTTTTTAGAATATTTAATGAATATCGAAATATGAATTGTCAAGTTTCATATACTTCCTTTCTATCAGTTTGCTGATAATCACACATACTATGGATATTTATAATGCATATAAAATTGTGCAAGAAATTTAAGTTAGCCTACCTAAAGAAATAATACTTAGATAAATTTGGAACTTAGACATCATCACACTTCTTGAGTTTAGTCCCACTTATTCATGCATGTAATGTTTATACTACAATGTTAACATACTGTATTCATTTTGATCTATGTTCCTTGAAGACAGAAGAGATCCTTCTGCTCAGAACAGAGATAGCCCAAATGTGATTGGGAGCCAAGTGGTATTGTGTGACCTAATTAAGTGGTGGGTATTTCATGAGCTTAGTCTTTCACATCTGGCTGTTATTAGATAGCCCTACTTGGCTACCCCACAAAGCAGCATTTGATCTAAGGGCCAACTCTGCCCCGCAATTTGCTAATGTCTCTCACACTGACTAAATCTCCAGGGAGAGGTCAGGCCCAAGAAACCAGGAAACAAAGTAGGAGATATCTCTGCAGAGGGACTATTTCTATTTCTGTTTGGTTTTTAAGTGCATTTTGCCTTGACTAACTTCAAATATTGATTGTTAGAAAGTGGACTGGAAATGAAATGATTGACTGATCACAATGTATTACATACAATGAATTTTGAATACCACAGAACTAATTGAATAAATGAACGGAAATATTAATATTGAATTAATAGGAATGATCAGAGTGAATTAAACACAGCGGGCCAAATTCTGCCCCTGGATATGCACGTACAATTTCCATTGATTTCAATGGGGGTTTTGTTGTGTGTATCCAAGGGCAGAATCCAACTTAATGAATTTTTTAATTGTTTTTAAATGGTGAATGAATTGGTTAAAGTTCAAAGCACCAGAGATGATTCCGTACATATTGCATATATTTGTGTTTTTTTTCCATATGCTTGAAATCTTATATCTATGATTCACCACAAACATCAAATTTTAAAGTTGGAGAAAAAAATATAGGAAATAAAATCATTGCTGTTACATTTTCTTTGTAAAAGGCTAACACATACACATTGCTGCAGGCTTCTATTTCTGTATATTAAATTATAATACTTTCATTTATTAATAAACCACTGAAACAAATATGAAATTTTGGTGATCAGGAATTCATTCATGTCCTCTCAAGTGTCCTTTATCTGAATGCCACAGACCAAGGTGCTTCATCCATCTTACCACTCATCACCTTACTTGAGTCAGAAAATCTTTTGCCTGTGATCATTAATGCCTGTGCTTATTAATGCCTGTGCTAATTATATGATCTTGGGCAATTGTCATTATCAGTTCACATTTTAACATTTAGATATGAAATTTTAATACTAAAACCTTTCTAGATTAAGAATTCATGTTAGAGTCTAAAATATGTTTGCTCCTTTGATAGATTCAGTCATTTAAATAGACCAATTCTCCTTTACATCATCACACCCACTGGGTTGAGGCAAAGAAAGCCAATGCCTTAGACCTAAAATTAATCACAATCCACTACAATACATTTTCCTTAATACAGTATCTCCCGGGTAATGAAAAATAATCTTTGTGGGAGATAAGCAGATAAGTGCTAAACATGCATAGGAAAAGTGTGTGTGTTCATCTGGGGGATAAATGTCAGAAGAATTCACCCATGTTAGGAAAACAAAACAAATCCCAGAATACTATACATTCTTTAACTGATTATGTAAGTTAAATTCATCACATCCTTTTTGTTTTGTTTTTATTTTTAAATTAATAGTCTTAATTTTTAGGGCACTTTTAGGATCACAGCAAAATTTAATGGAAAGTTCAGAGAATTCCTATATACACAAACACCCCCACCAAAAATATCTGTAATCAATGCGGTACATTTGTTACAATTGATTAATCAACACTGATACATCATTATCAACAAAAGTACATAGTTTACATTAGGGTTTATTATTTGTGTTATACATTATATGGATATTGATAAATATATACTGGTATGTATCCTGCCCTAAAAATCTTCTCTGCTTCAGTCTTCATCCTCATGCCCTCCCCCCAATCCCTGACACACACTGTTTTTTTTTTTTTTTTACTATCTTCATGATTTTTCCTTTTATACAGTTGGGAACCGTACAGCATGTAAGCTCTTCAGATTGACTTCTCTCACTTAGCAATATGTAGTTAAGGGTCCTCCATCTCTTTTCTTGGTTTGAAAGCTCATTTCTTTTCAGCACTAAATAATATTCCATTGTCTGGATGTACCACAGTTTATCTATTCAACCTACTAAAGAACTTCTTGGCTACTTCCAAATTTTGCCAATTCTGAATAAAACTGCTATAAAAATTCATATGCAGGTTTTTTGTGGATATAACTTTTTAACTCATTTGGATAAATACCAAAGAGCATCACTGATAGATCATATGGAAGGAGTATGTTTAGCTCTGTAAGAAACTGCCAAACTGCCTTTCAAAGTGGTTGTACCATTTTGCATTCCCACCAAAAATAAGAGTTCCTATTGCTTAACATCCTTACCAGCATTTCATGTTGTCAGTAGATTAGATTTTAGCCATTTTAATAGATGTGTAGTGGTGTCTCATTGCTATTTTAATATGAATGATTTTGAGCATCTTATGTATATTTGCTATCTGTTTATCATCATTTGTGAAGTGTCTGTTCAGATCTTTTAATTTTTTGTTTTTTTCTTATTACTGAGTTTTAACAGTGTTTTGTATATTTTGTGTAACAATACTTTGTAAGTCTTTTGTAAATATTTTCTTCCAGTCTGTGACTTGTCTTTTTCTATTGACAGTGTGTTTCTCAAAAGAGAAAAGAATTTTTTTTAAGTATATTTATTTTTGGCTGCATTGGACCTTCACTGCTATGCACAGGCTTCTCTAGTTGCAGAGCATGGACTTCTCATTGTGGTAGCTTCTTTTCCTGCGAAGCATGGGCTTCTAGGGCACACAAGCTTCATGCAGCCCCACAGCATGCGGGATCTTCCCCAACCAGGGATTGAACCTGTGTCCCCTGCATTGGTAGGCAGATTCTTAACCACTGGACCACCAGGGAAGACCCAAGAACACAAATTTTAAATTTCAATGAAGTCCAATTTATCAATCCTTTCTTTCATGAAATGTGCCTTTGATATTTAATCTAAAATATGAATATGAAAGGCAAGATTTTATCTAGACTTTCTATATCATCTTCTAAGAATATCAGAGTTTTGCATTTTATATTTAGGTGTGTGATCTGCTTTGAGTTAATTTTGGTTAAGAATGTAAGGTTGATGTCTAGATGATGTAAGGTTGATGTCTAGATGACGATGATATTATTTTTGCATACGGATGTCTAATTGTTCCAGCACTGTTTACTGAAAAGACCTCATTTCTCCATTAAATTGCCCTTGCTCCTCTGTCAAATATCAATTGAATATCTTTGTATGGGTTTACTTTGGGGACCTCTATCCTGTTCCACTGATGAAATTATCTTTTTTTTTTTTTTGGCCAATATCACACTTTTCTGATTACTGTAGCTATACAGTAACGCTTTAAATCAGATAGTATGAGTCTTCCAACTTTATTCTTATCCTTCAGTATTGTGTTGGCTATTTTGGGTCTTTTACCTCTCCATATAAACTTTTGAATCATTTTGTCAAATCACTTTTTTTTCTTTTTAGAGGACTTTTAAAATATTATGTTCTCTTTTTATGTCGGCTAAAAAATAATGTGTACAAATAAAAGAACTCTCCTTTATGGAAAATAGCAGTAAATAAGAACTGCTTTGAGAGATAGTGTTACTCTAAGTTGGGCTTCCCTGGTGGCTCAGATGGTAAAGAATCTGCCTACAATGCAGATTGTAACCAGGAGACCTAGGTTCGATCCCTGGGTCAGGAAGATCCCCTGGAGAAGGAGATGACAACCCACTCTAGTATTCTTACCTGGAAAATCCCATGGAAAGAGAGGCTTTGTGGGCTACAGTCCATGGGTTGCAAAGAGTCAGACATGACTGAGCGACTAACACACAAACTGATTTACTGGCAAGGATAATTCTTATGTTTTTTTCATAATAAAATTTTGCTGTTGATTAATAGTAATTGCTTATACTAGTAATTACTGTAATTTGTAAAATTTGAATATTTCAGGAATAAAATACTTGGAATTTCTTCTAAAGAGGTTATGGTCTAAGGAAGGGATTTTTCAACAAAAATGAAATTATTTAAAATTCCTATTATTTTAAATCAACTTCTGAGATAATTTTTTTTTAAGTAGTTCGATGAAATATTCCACTTCTCATAGCTTGCTCTCCTGGTACATATTTGATGGTTAAGATCTTCCCTGCCTCCTGAACAAAGGTGTTTTAAATGTCTCAAATGAGAAAAAAAATAATAATAACGTAACTGAAATTACATTAAAAGCTGTGAAATAAATAGAGGAAGGAATTCTTTCAACACACAGTACCTGTACCATGAAAATAGTCTCATTAAAACGATACTGGTGGGGATTCCCTGGTGGCTCAGTGGTAAAGAAAATGCCAGCCACTGCAAAAGACCCGGATTTAATCCCTGACCCGGGAAGATCCCACACGCCTAGGAGCAAATAAGCCAGCGTGCCATGACTATTGAGCCTGTGGTCTAGGGCCTGGAGCCCAAACTACTAAAGCTCACATGCCCTAAAGCCTGTGCTCCACAATAAGAGAAACCATAGCAGTGAGAAGCCTGCACACCACAATGAACGGAAGCCCCCACTCACCGCAACTAGGGTAAAAGCCCATGTAGCAATGAAGACCCAGCAGAGCCAAAAATAAATAAATAAATAAAAATTATTTTTAAAAACTATCTTGGTGATAGCTGGTTTAACCATAGCATTTTAATTTTGGGGTGTTTGTTTTTGCTTTATTGCTTTGTATTTATTTTGAATTTTAAAATTTGTTTTAGAAGAAACATGAAACAGTTGCACTAAAATTTATATTTAGGCTGGAGATATTTTGAGTGCTACCTTACAGCAACTAAAATATTGCTAGTGGGCAATTTGGTAGTAACTCTGAAAACAGAGCATTGAGAAATATTACCTTACACCAACCCTGCATAATGATCCTGTTTAATTTTGAAAATATATCATTAACTCACAAAGGGTTACATCTGCAGTTATTCATTCCAACAAAATATTATGCTTGATTGGAAAATATAAATGATGGGAGTTGATTTCATAAACGATAGTTTAGAGTTCCTTAAAATAATAAGCAATGAAATTCAAAAGAAATCCCTGCAAACAAATCTGTAAATAACTTGTAACAAAAGATACATCAATAATCCTAAAAATTTAACAATACTCTGTGTCTTATCCACTACCCTACACCCTTGCTATTCAAAATGTGTGGGGACCTATACACTGGTCATCATTACATCCAAAGCCTATCTCAGACCACCTGCTTCACAGTATAAACAAAAATAAAAACCATGTGATAGCTGCAAGCATTGAATCAAAAATCACTGCTCTATGGTCTTAATATACTTAAATTATCTTAAGTTAGGGTAGTTCTGCCATTAACTGTTTGTGTAACCTTGGATAAGCTGTTTGATATGCCTATACTCAGTTTCATCTCTCATGTGAGTGTAATATCTATTTTGGAGGTTGTTTTGAGGATAGAATATATATCATTTATGAAGTAGATTCATTCTTACATTCGTGCAATTGTTCATGAAAGTTTTATACAACAGGGGTCCCTAACTCCTGGGAGCCAAGGACAGGTAGGAACTGGGCAGCATATAAGGAGGTGAGAGGTGGACTCAGAATTTTATCTGCCATTCCCCATCGCTCCCCATCACTTGCATTACTGTGTGCACTCCCACCCCCACCCCAGTCAGTGGAAAAATTGTCTTTCACTAAACCAGTCCCCAGTGCCCAAAAGTTTGGGGACCGCTGTTATAGGACACTGCTGAATAATATATTTCTCACTTCCTCTTCCTGAAGAAAAAGTGAAAGTGTTAGTCACTCAGTTATGTCTGACTCTTTGTGAACCCCCATGGACTGTAGCCCGCCAGACCCTTCTGTCCATGGGATTTCCCAGACAAGAATACTGGATTGGGTAGCCATTCCCTTCCCCAGAGGATCTTCCCGACCCAGGGATCGAACCCCAGTCTCCTGCATTGCAGGCAGATTCTTTCCACTCTATAACTTTTGTCACAAAAATTACAGGGAAACAAAACACATAACATAGAAAATGCACATGAGCATTAAATAAATACACTGTCTTCTTATCCTGGAATTTCTGGGTGTCCTCAAGGTAAAATCTTTCTCATCCCCAGCCTCTTTCAGTCTGTCCTCAACTATGTATAAGCTTACCTGGCATATACTTATGGTAAGTTCAGCCTTTACGTTTCCCAGTACTTAGATTGGTCAGAAATTCTGTCTCAGACATTTCAGAGACAGTTATCTGACTTCTCTGCCAGTGCCAACCCCTTACTGGACCCATTTCCCTTCCCACCGGTTAAGACAGCGTGAGCTTTCCACAGCAGCAGTGACTGCGCTTCTCCACTATGTGTGTAGAAAGGGAAATCATCATACCCTGTCACTACCCGCCTTATTTCTCTTCTGCCATGATTCTTCATTTATCCCAAGAGATCATCTCATTACCATGACCTTACATGAGGCCCTCTGCCCACCCTGTGTTA
Source organism: Dama dama (assembly GCF_033118175.1). Taxonomy (NCBI): domain Eukaryota; kingdom Metazoa; phylum Chordata; class Mammalia; order Artiodactyla; family Cervidae; genus Dama; species Dama dama. The sequence goes on from NC_083713.1 coordinate 53,072,182, forward strand.
ACATATCTATATTTACAATCCTCTTGCATAATGATAATGTATATCATGAAGACTGACACATCATTGTCCCTTAATATGTGATATTTTCTTTTTTTTAATTCAGACTGCTATTGGAGGCATCTCAGAACTTATCATTAAAAATATAATTTAGGTGTTTTTATTATTCATTGTTTATCACAGTCTTGTTATTTAGGCCAATTTGGAATATTTTAACTTATAAATGCTAATTATTAGCACATGATCACTAAAGCTTTTAGACTGAAAAATCTCTATGTACTTGCCTTCTCTAAAGTCTTGTTCTGGAATCAGAATAGAACACCCTTTACCCTTTGGGCTTTATTCATTTATTCTTATTAGGAGTACAGGGACATTCACTGCACATAATTTAAAGAGTGTTTCTACCTAAAAAACTGTCCCTGAACACTCATGAGTTTATTCCCAATCAACTTACCTTAATAAATTAGTTATTGATATAGTAATCAAATAAGAACTTTTAAGAGTACAAGTGGGTACTGGTAAACACATAAACAGAATTGCCTCAGCAAGTCTAGATGTGTGGCCACCTTAGGTACTGGTAACTTCACCACTGGTATACTTACAGGTCAACCTTGCTTCACAGGTATTTTAATGATGGGATAGTCCTTTATCCAGGCAAAAGTGTAATTCAGCACTGGATACAGTCTAAAGAACTCTCTTAGAACATATACAACTAAAAATCTGAATATGAGACTATGAAGATGAGAACCCACTCTAAAGAAAGAACCAGAAAACAACAGAAGAGGATGAAGACCAAGGAGAATTGATAGGAGAGAAAGACTGACAAGGATCTGTTAAGAACAACTGATGAGGGAAAAATTATTGAAGTACTTATAATGTATTAGTAGCTTTCGGAACAATCAGAAAGAAAAACTTTAAGAGTGTTCATCCACACAGACAAATGCCATCTTTGTGTCAATTCTTAATGTATTTTCCATTTATTTTTGATTAGCAAGAAAAATTATGTTTTTCTTATAGCTGATTAAAAACTTGTATTATGAATTACAAATAGATTTCTGACATTAAAAAGGTACAATATCAAGGAAAAATTCTAGAATTTGAAGAAATTTTGATATCTATTGAATACATATAATATTGTATATAATATGTACATATACACTTCCCGAAAACGATGGTTAGGAGTAAACTTTAAATGGATACAACTTGATATTTAATAGTAAAGCGAAATTGAGTCTGGTTGGTAATACTGTTGAATTCTCTTTTGGAAATAAACACAATGTGTTAAAAACTAATGACATAAACTACTTTTTAAGTGATGTTACCTATTTTATTGATGCCCCAGTAGGATTCTTCATGTGCCTGTGTTTTGGACTGAACTGGAGATGAGAAGATAGATAAATAAGATTACTGAGCAGGGAACACCTTTCTTGCTTCCCTGCAGTTTTTTAAGGCCAGCAGATACCCTAAGGAGTATACTTAAAGTTAGGTAAGAAACATTTGTAAGTTTAAAGTTTAGTAAGTAGGAAAGAGAGAATTTATTTTGCCAGTTTAAAAGTGCATATTCCAGCATTTTGGGGGCATCAAGCATGCAAGAAGCAAATGTAATTGTTTTGTGAATTTGGCTCTTGGGTTTTTCATTCAAACCTAAGTATTGCAACCAGATCAGAAATTTCAACAATGTGGCATCTCTGTGACTTTCTCTGTGAAATCTAATGCTCTGTCTCATAGACATAATATAAAACACTCTGTAGGTCTGCATTATGTAACCTCCAACCATATAATTCTATACTTGGCTCAAAATCTGAAATTTTCCCTGGAAAAATATAAAGAAATAATAATAGTATTAAATTTGAAGTCACTCACATTAAAATATATGAGAACTTTACCTTTTAAAAGCTGAATATGACTATCTGCTTTAAATAATAACTAATCAGGACCAGCTTAATACAGCTTTTGATAATGTTTCACTTTATATTTAATTTTGGAAGCCTCTTGGTTTGCATATTCTTTGAATTTCATTCTTTTGATATTAAATAAAATTTACAGAAATGAATTTACCCAACTTAGCAAGGCAAATATTTATTTTGTAATAAAATCGATGCCATTTGTCAGTCTTCCTTACATTAAACATTCTAGAGTACACATGATTTTATTAAGCCACCACTAAATTCATGTGCCATATAATCAAACCCTTTTCTGACTTTCAAACTCTCTCAAGGATTAAGAAAAATGTTTAATATGAATAATTAATAAAATAGCTCTAATTTTGAAATTTAACTTCCTCTTAGAATAATGGTTATGCTGACTATTTATATGTACATCTACTAGTTCTTTGAGGATAAGGATTTCTTAGGAAACTGTTTACATTTTGATAGGAGAGAAAACAACTGTTTTTGAAAATTCATGAACTCTTAAACCTTGGCTCCATTTTGATTTTAAAATAAAATTAAACATGTTATGATACTAATGGGAATTATTTTATTCAAACTGATTGCCCCATATGATGTGTACGCTCAGTCAGATGTTGTCATTAAAGGCAATTTTGAAGTTATTTTATGAATCAGTAATGCTAACTTCAGTTTAGCAGAAATAACAGATTAGACCAGAGGTCTAATGAAATCTTCAAAGTCTCAACTAGCCTAGTTTATCTTCTCTAGTAGGGAACACATTTTTGTATGACAACATTAGGTATTTTTAGAGGAATGAAAATCTAAAAGTGTTATATTAAATAAACAGACAATAATAACATCAACAAAATCTATTGTTCCCTTCCTGGTAACTTAATTCATTAAGACCTATCAAAGTGTATCAATGTGTCATCCTCATTTTTTTTCCTCTGTTCTCTACTCACTTTTATAATTTTTATAAAATTTTACATTATAAAGTTAATATATACAGTAACATATACATTTTGAAGTTAATATGTCACCAATAAGAATATTGAATTCTATATTCTTCAAAAAAAAATTTTGGTAACCGACCCTTTAGTCAGGAATACCTTTAACATTTCCAGGAATTAAATGTGTTAATTTAATAATATCTCAAAGGTAAATACACTCTATCATGGGCATGTTAATACACCAGTTCAACTGATTAAGACAGAGTTGTCTGGACTTGAGTTAGAACCTTAGGTTTATCACATAAGATCTCTGAGACCATGACAGTGAGTCCTTAGTTTAAAGGAAGAGAAAGTGAAGTGAAAGTTGCTCAGTCATGTCCCGCTCTTTGTGACCCTATGAACTCTACAGTCCATGGAATTCTCCAGGCCAGAATCCTGGAGTAGGTAGCCTTTCCCTAGTTTAAAGGGAGGGTCAGGAACAAATACCAAGAAGATTAAAACCTGGGGACTTGATAAACGAAAAAGTTTGACAAGGATGGTCATAGATGTTGTTATGAGTGATTGATGAAAGGAAAGTTACTGTTATTTGCAAGTTGTGAATATAAGTTACTTGTTCTTTCTGAATGTTATTGCCTGTCTATGAAATAGGGACAGTAATACCAAATAGGTAGAGTATATATATAACATGTATATACCAAATAGGACAGAGTAACACTTGAAGCTCAGTGCTTAAATAGAGAGCTCCAAAAAAGAAGCTTTCTTTTTCCTCCTCCCCTCCTTTCCCTCCTCATCATTTTGTGCATATGTGTGTGTGTGTGTGTGTGTGTGTGTGTGTGTGTGTGTATATAACATTTTAGTGTTTTATTTTTAGATACTTAAAATATTATAGAAAACCCCAAAAGTATCATTATGTTGTTCTCAGTTTTGCATATTATCAACAATATAGTGTTTAAATGATCTGCAACTTTCTTAAATATTACTACTTTGTCCTGAATCAAACATTTATCTAGGGTCTTCAGATCAATTTTATAACAACACTTCACAAATAAAACCCATGACCATTTTGATTTAGAACTTAGTACCAGTGTGGTCAAGATCATGGACAATCCAGTACTAGTGGGATCAAGGTCATGGATTTTCCTGTTGCACATCATGTGGCAACAACCTTCTCTCAGATGGACACTGAGCTCTCTGGTAGACATTGTGTGTGTAACTAATCAAGAAAGTATATACAGTTTGTGTACATTCATCATTATCTCTGATACAGCAATTCTGAGGGCTTTCCCAATTAAGAGTGAACAAGAAGCATCCTGTAAGGATCAAAATGGACCATTGGGCTTTATAATATGTCCTCTGTTTATCTTGTATTTGTTGTTTTTTTATTATATAAAATTTTAAGGGAATAGTTTTAGATTTAGCAAAAAATTCCAAAGGTTGTACAGAGAATTCCCATGTGCCTAATACCTAGTTTCTCGTAGTACTAATATCTTACATTTCTGCAGTACACTCATCAGAATTAATGAGCCAAAATTGGTACATTACTGTTAACTAAAATCCACACTTTATTTGGATTTTACTAGGTTTTCCATGTCATTCTGTTTCAAGGTCCTACAGAAAATACTACATTACATACAGTCCTCACATCTTCCTAGTCTCCTTTGGTCTGTGAATATCACAAACTTTCCTTATTTTGGATGACCTTGAAAAATCTTGGGGAATACTAATTAGATAATTTGTAGGAAGTCTCTTAATTATGCTTTTTCCCTAATATTTTTCTCATGGTGAGACTTACAGTTATCAGTTTGGGGGAGGTCTTCTATTTTCTTTTATGTGCTGGTTGTATTTTGTCTGGCTGAGAGTTCAAAAAAAGCTTTTCCATGTGAGGCAACATTTGGGCTCATCCTGCTTTATTTAGCTCTCCTTGTTCAGTCTTAGTGATTGAGATGAAAGCTATTCTGATAACAACAGAGGAGATGAGATGATGCTAGCGAATAACCACAAAAAACAGAAGAAATTATTTTAGCCTATTTCTCTGAATATGTAAAATCCCTCCCAAAGTATATTTTTCTGAAATTTCTTTCACACCAGAGACAACCGCTCACCACATATTATTCTTCAATATATTCCTTTCATTTTGTATACAAAAAGGTCAATCTGAAAATATACATCAAACCTGAATGAAAACATCCTCTATTCCTATGCAACATACCAGCGCTTGAAGTTTTCTCTTCCAGCATTATTTGTTTAATAGAAATATTTTCCATACCACCTGGTTCTGGCAGAAAGTCAAAATTTGCATTTATATGAGGTAGTTTATCAAATATAACATACAGAAGTCTGTTAAGTACACATTCCATTTTGTTTGTGAGAAAATCTGTTTGTATTTAATGTAGTTTTTAAATTAACCTTAATGAAAGCTTCTGAAAATTGTTGTTCTAAGCATTTGAAATATGCAACAAGAACGGGTGGAAGACATAAACATGTTTTCCATTATATGTTATCAGATAGCCCAAAATTACTACAAAGAAGAATGTGGGACTATGTTAAATTAGAAAGATAAGCAAGCATTTAGTTAAAAGCAAAGGTCTTTAGAAGAGGAAAGCATCTAACACAGTTAACCCCAAACATCTTACAACAATCTTCAGTCAGAAGTATTTTAACAATTTTCAGTTAGAATGTTACATATTATATGCAGGAACTAAGATTATTTGCTCCAAAATTTAAGGTTTCATTTTCCTTAAACTAAGTTTTGCCAAATACTCAAAGACTCACCCACGGTTTTCTGAAGTGCTCAAAAAATGTAATTGGAGCACGAACCTATCTGACTGTGTCTCTTAATTAATAGTTTATTCTCTTCTCATTCTTTTACTTTCTTTTCATTTCTTACAATATTGCCCTTTGTATCTTTTTGAATTTTAAAGTATTCTAGTGATTTCAGATAGAGGGATCCCCAACAGTGAATACAAGATTAATATTTATTTCTAATAGGCCTTTTTATCAGTTTGTGGAAAACTCAAATGTCTTTAGGTCTTGAGACTCTTTCATCTCCTACCTTTGCTATGTAAGAGGAAATGCTCAATATTTTCAGGTGGTGAATGTTTTTCAATTAAATCTAGATATCCCGATATTATATTCAATCACACAACTTTTAAATGTTAGAAACTAACCTTAAAATATTTTATATATTATGTAAGCCAAACATATGATTGGTACCAGTTTGCGATCTGTATTATAAAATATAATAAACAATGTTAAGGATCTCCTAATTCAAGTAAAAGCTGGAAAAATGACTGTTTCTTTCAGCACATATTATATTCCTTTGTATGGAAAGCCATGGGATATTTAGAAATAAATCAGATGTCATTTAGAGGTTTGCTCTTCAATGCTTACAGCATTTGACAAAGTCTGGGTTATGGTCCTTAATCATAGAATTTGTTACACCTTTGATCACAAATACCTTTGAAGCCATTGAAGTGCAGTTCTGACAGTTTTTTAAAAAATCTAACAACAAAGTTTTTTATTCAACAAATTCTATCTTTTTTTTTTTAATTGGTGTTTCAGATAACTTTTCTTTTTTTTTATTTATTTTTTATTATTATTATTATTATTATTTTTTCCAGTGGGTTTTGTCATACATTGATATGAATCAGCCATGGATTTACATGTATTCCCAATCCCGATCCCCCCCTCCCACCTCCCTCTCCACCCGATTCCTCTGGGTCTTCCCAGGATAAGGAAGCTGTGGTACATATACACCATGGAATATTACTCAGCCATTAAAAAGAATTCATTTGAACCAGTCCTAATGAGATGGATGAAGCTGGAGCCCATTATACAGAGTGAAGTAAGCCAGAAAGATAAAGAACATTACAGCATACTAACACATATATATGGAATTTAGAAAGGTGATAACGAAATTCTATCTTTGACTAAATGATTCAGCAGTTTCAGTTTCCTAAGCTTTTTACCTCCTAACTTCAAATACACTGATTCATAATTTTTATCAATTGGAAGCCTGATCTAAAATATTTAACTTAGCAGCACTATATCCAGAGGATTTGACGTTTCTTATATTTCTCCTCTGATATGCCATTTGTTCATACTGGATTTTGCTCTTAGCCATTATATGCAACAGTGACCTCTTGGCTTACCATCAGGTGGCTTTGGTTGGAACAGCAAGACCTATGTGAAGCTATGAATGTCCATGCTATTAATAAGATAAGTGGGAGTAAAAAAGTGCACACCTCACTCTTTCCTTAGTCACAAAGGTGGAAAATCTTCCTAAAATTTTACTTCTCCCTCCATCAGTTCCCTCTAACAAGTTGGAAAGAGACTGATAGACCTAGATATGAGTCATTGACCTTTTCACTCCTCAATCCTACTTTAACACGGTCCTACAAAGGATGGGCTTTGAGGTCTTTGTCACATCTGTCACACCAGGCTGTCGTGCCCAACTCTTTGCAACCCAAAGGACTGTAGGCCACCAGGCTTCTCTGTCCATGAGATTTTTCAGACAAGAATACTGGAGTGAGTTGCCATACCCTCCTCTAGAGGATCTTCCTGACCCAGAGATCAAACCTGTGTCTCCTGCATCTTCTACATTGCAGGCAGATTCTTTACTGCTGAGGCACCATCAAGAAAGCTACACTTAGTCTGTCCCTTGCAAATCCTTTTGTATAACAAGGTCAACGTCTTTAACGTGTGGATGATTTCATACACTACTTTTACTTCTAGAATGCATGTTAAGTGTGATTTAACCTGTTTTGAGGGAGATGTTAAAGGATAATAGAGGTCTTTAGTAGGGCTTTAGGAGTTACATACTTTTAAGTGTAAATAAGTTTTCTTTGTAAGTCTTTCCACCCTAAATTATGTGAAAATTCAATCTCAAAATATAATGTAGGACCACCACAACATCCCAACAAGTCTGCGAGAAATTATACCTTTGTACAAATGCAAATGTGTGGTTTTGTCTATTCAAATTGTAAGGCACATGGAAATCATGTTCATGTGCTAGTATAGAACTTAAAGTATCACAAAAACTCATATAAATATCGTCAGAAACTTTGACACAGTTTTTAGAATAATCTCAAGGATAGACAATGCCTATTCTATGTCTGTAGTTATGATTTGCTTAAAAATCCAGCAATGTTTAGTAAATAAAATGAATAAACAAACTGGATCATATACTGGGTTACAACATAAAAGATGAAAATCCAATTTCTCCATATTACAAACATCCATAACTGCCATTATTATAACATGCAAAGAAAATATTATAAAATGGCAATTATACCATAAAAGGTAAATAGGTTCTCAGTGTTGGTGAGTAATACTTACATGCCTATTTTCTAGACAGATTAGTAGCACCTTGGCTAGTAAATAATTTTACTAACTGAAATGTATTTTAAAGCCTGATAAAGTTAAAGTCAGATAAAACAGAGTTACTTATAAATCTTATCAATGGTTGAAGGTTTGTGGTCTATGAATCAAATGTATATGAATCACCTGACAATACTTGTTAAGAACATGAACTCTTGGGCATCATGATGGAATTTTCATTCTTGCCATCACTAGGTGGTTTTCTTGAACAGAAAGAATTAAGGACTACTGGTTTCCATATCAAGAAATCATTATGATGAGTTCATCCATCTGCAATGGATGTCAGAAATTCTTCACAGCAAGGCAGAATTTCACCATAAGCTTGTTTGTTGCATTGAGATGGCTCTCTTTGTTAACCATTATATTAGAGCCACTAGATTTTCTCTAAAAAATTATTTGACATATTTCCATTTACAGTGAAGTACCTATTTACATCAGCTAATGAATTCTGTATTTTTTACATGTATGTATAATATTTCTTTCATATCCCATATCTTTCCAAAAAGAATGTCAGGTAGCTTGATATAGTATAAATGATTATAAAACTAAATTATGGCAGTTCATTCCTTCTCTCTGAATGTTTAAGAAAAAAACTGTGTTCTAGTATGCTTTACCTTCCTGTTTTGTTTAATCCTTTTTTCTATCTAGTTTGACAGGGACTTAAAAAATATCTCTAACCTGCCCATCACTCTGGTTACAACAAAGGCAAAACCAGTAATTTTCCATTTCAGATATGTTCTTAAAGGGTATTTTATCTTCATACAAAAAATATTTTCTAAAATGAAGGCATTAATATTTCTACACTTGACCTTTTCTTGTTACAAAGAGAAAGGCAAATAATTTAATAACATTATTTGCTTACACCCCTTAAGGTTCAAATAACTAGTTATTATATAGGAACAGCTAGGTCTAATCTGCTTCAGAAGAAACATACTCTGTTAGTGTACAATAGCTAATATCAGATCACTAATAGATTTAACCTTGTAAGTTCATAGATATTTAAAAGTGTTATGGTTTGAAGGTCAACTTGTCTGTCTTACTGTAAAAGAAAGGCAAAAAAATGAATAAAAATTAGAAAGAATTAATTCTTCAAAAAGTTTTTACAAATCAAAACCCTGCAGTTTCACACTGAGAACAAAAGAAGCATATTAAACACCAAAGTTTATCAAGACAAATTAGGTCCCAGTTTCAAATTTTCTTTAATCTTTTGCATCTGAACGTTTTTTTTTGCCTCATGCTGTTTTCCCTAGTTAAATGTTAAAATGAATTCTAGCCAATACCATTGACTTCCTCCCTTAAAAATATTGAGACACATAATAAAAAATTAATTACTTCCCCTAATTTCCGTGTGATTCTTTAAAAAGATGTAAAATTCATTTAAAGTAAGTGGTGACTTTGTCTTTGAAGATCACGACAATTAACATGGATCAAAGCTTAGGTTCTGTAACGATGATAGCTTATTAGCATAATGAAATTAACTTAGAGACAAGAATCTTTAATAGGTACAACAAAAACGCTTTAATAATACTTGAAGAAAATTATGTATTTGCTAGAAGTACAACAGTTTCAGATTTTCTATCCAATTAATAAGTTGTTAATTAACTCCTTTTCCAAACAATGCACACTTTAAGTTAACATCTGCCCACTGGAATATTCTATCTATGGTGTTTCACTTTTTTGGAAGGATATTGAGGTTTTGCCACTGGTACTTTGAATTTTTATTACTAAGAAAATTCAAGTTTATCCTTCCTAACCTTAGATCTAATATTTTCATCCCTAAAATAAAAGAAGGCTTAATTTCATACCTTGAGTATGGAATGAAGATATCAATATATGATTGCATCTTGCAGGAGGTTTACACTTTAGGTCTTCACCATTTCAAGGGGAAAAATTTTATTGGACTCACTTGAGGTAGCTATAAAATTTTATTTCTTTTATCAAACCAAGAAAAAAATAGAAAAAAATATAAATAATTTTGATCTCAGTGTACATGTTTGAAATGACTTGGATTTAAGGATAACTAAAAGAATGCTTTATTTCCAGCAACAAGTCTTTAAAATTATGCTTTATTCAAAGGCTACTAAAAATATACTTTGTAATTCATGTTGCATTCATTCATTAAACCAAGTTATTGTACATTATTATTTATTGAGTGTGCCAAGCACTATGAGCCTCCCAACATTAAAAAGAAGTGGAGTATGTTGTTATAGGTGGTTTTTCCCTATTGCTCGTGTGACTATCATTGATTTTCTCCTTTTTGGCATAGCAGAAATGTGGGTACTCTCTCCAGGTCCTTTTCCTCTACTGTACATGATTTACCTTTCTGTGAAAAGAAGAGAAGCAAAAAGCAAAGGAGAAAAGGAAAGATATTCCCATTTGAATGCAGAGTCCGAAAGAATAGCAAAGAGAGATAAGAAAGCCTTCCTCAGTGATCAGTGCAAAGAAATAGAGGAAAACAACAGAATGGGAAATATTAGAGATCTCTTCAAGAAAATTAGAGATACCAAGGGAACATTTCATGCAAAGGTGGGCACAATAAAGGACAGAAATGGTATGGACCTAACAGAAGCAGAAGATATTAAGAGGTGGCAAGAATACACAGAAGAACTGTACAAAAAAGATCTTCACAACCCAGATAATCATGATGGTATGATCACTCACCTAGAACCAGACATCCTGAAATGCAAAGTCAAGTGGGCCTTAGGAAGCATCACTATGAACATAGCTAGCGGAGGCAATGGAATTCCAGTTGAGCTATTTTCAATCCTAAAAGATGATACTGTGAAAGTGAAGCATTCAATGTGTCAGCAAATTTGGAAAACTCAGCAGTGGACACAGGACTGGAAAAGGTCAGTTTTCATTCCAATCCCAAAGAAAGGCCATGCCAAAGAATGCTCAAACTACCACACAATTGCACACATCTCACACGCTAGTAAAATAATGCTCAAAATTCTCTAAGGAGGCTTCAACAGTATGTGAACCATGAGCTTCCAGATGTGCAAGCTGGATTTAGAAAAGGCAGAGGAACCAGAGATCAAATTGTCAACATCCATTGGATCATCAAAAAAGAAAGAGAGTTCCTGAAAAACATCTATTTCTACTTTATTGACTATGCCAAAGCCTTTGACTGTGTGGATCACAATAAACTGTGGAATATTCTGAAAGAAATGGGAATACCAGACCACCTGACCTGCTTCTTGAGAAACAAAATATTCTTAGGGCTCAGGTACGGAGTGAGACTATCAGCTGATCAAAAAAAAAAAATGGGTTTCATAGGCTTTGTTTTAATTAGCTTAAACCATGATTCAGTTTATTCTCAGGGCTAGAGTCGAAAGCATCTCAAAGTTTTGTCTCCATTGCATCATTGACCATTATGATTCCTAGTTCCCTGGTATTTCTCTCTATATGCCTGTTATGGGCCCTTTTTCTATATTTCCTGTATCTGATAGGAAAGATGTAGGCAGCCAGGGAACCTAATAATTAACAAGGGTTCTAGAACTAATGATGTGGACTGGGAGCAGCATAAAAGCTTTGGGATCAGAGCCTAGTCACAAATTTCTGGATCCAGAGCAAAAAAATACTTAGAAATGAGTATTACCAATATATATAAACTGGAAAACACAGAATTCCAATGAGCAAGAGTTTTCTGGAGGTGAGAGTGTGGGGGTTTAAGAGCAAGAAATTCCTCCTTAAATTTTAATATGGAAAAAAACTCATCCATCTATTGAATATTTGCTTTAGATTACGCTCACTTGCATCAGGAAGGTTCAGTTCAGTTCAGTCACTCAGTTGTGTCTGATTCTTTGCAACTCTATGAACTACAGCACGCCAGGTCTACCTGTCCATTACCAACTCCCGGAGTTTACCCAAACTCATGTCCACTGAGTTGGTGATGCCATCCAACCATCTCATCATCTGATGACAGAGGCATCACCGGCTAAATTCTGAAGGAGATGAGAATGCCAGACCACCTGACCTGCCTCTTGAGAAATCTGTATGCAGGTCAGGAAGCAACAGTTAGAACTGGACATGGAACAACAGACTGGTTCCAAATAGGAAGAGGAGTATGTCAAGACTGTATATTGTCACCCTGCTTATTTAACTTATATGCAGAGTACAGCATGAGAAATGCAGGCTAGAGGAAGCATAAGCTGGAATCAAGATTGCCGGGAGAAATATCAGTAACCTCAGATATGTAGATGATACCACCCTTATGGCAGAAAGTGAAGAACAACTAAAGAGCCTCTTGATGAAAGTGAAAGAAGAGAGTGAAAAAGTTGGCTTAAAGCTCAACATTCAGAAAACTAAGATCATGGCATCCGGTCCCATCACTTCATGGCAAATAGATGGGGAGACAGTGGAAACAGTGGCTGACTTTATTTTGGGGGGCTCTAAAATCACTGCAGATTGTGACTGCAGCCATGAAATTAAAAGATGCTTAATCCTTGGAAGGAAAATTATGACCAACCTAGACAGCATATTAAAAAGCAGAGACATTACTTTGTCCACAAAGGTCTGTCTAGTCAAGGCTATGGTTTTTCCAGTAGTCATGTATGGATGTGAGAGTTAGAGTATAAAGAAAGCTGAGAGCCGAAGAATTGATACTTTTGAATTGTGGTATTGGAAAACACTCTTGAGAGTCCCTTGGACTGCAAGGAAATCCAACCAATCCATCCTAAGGCAGATCAGTCCTGGGTGTTCATTGGAAGGACTGATGTTGAAGCTGAAACTCCAATACTTTGGCCACCTGATGCGAAGAACTGACTCATTTGAAAAGACCCTGATGCTGAGAAAGATTAAGGGCAGGAGGAGAAGGGGATGACAGAGGATGAGATGGTTGGATGGCATCACCGACTCAAGGGACATGGGTTTGGGTAGACTCCAGCAGTGGTGATGGACAGGGAGGCTGACGTGCTATGGTTCATGGGGTCACAAAGAGTCAGACACGACTGAACTGAACTGTACTTGGGGGTATCTTATCACACTACTCAACTATTCTTGGGGCATTGTTTAAAACAACAAAAAAGAAAACTACACTGGGTCCTAAATTATAGTAAAATGAAATGTTTGTAGACTGATTTCTCTTTACTTCTTGTCCTCCAGTCTCCCACCAGTAACTTTAATTGGCCAAGCTTCACTCGAAGCCCAGTGGACAGAGGAGGCTGGGAAAGGTAATATTTTGCAGAGATCAGTCACATTTTCATAGAGCAGAGGAGGAGAAAGGCACAAAACAGATATGAGAATGACTGGCACAATTTCATAATTAATAATTTCTTATTAACCACAAATATTAGATACAGGAGAACATTACTAAAATAGACACTTCACTGCTTTTCTTACCAACTCTGTGATATTCTAACACCCACTGCCATTCTCCTTGAGAATGGGGATATCATTTTGAAATGCCTACGAGTTCATATCAGTCCTCTCAATTTTATACCCTTCAATTCATTCTTATGCTTTATAATATAAACCTTAGTTTGTTTATATTATATTATAGTATAGTTTATCACACAGACTTTTTGTGCTTTATGCCCATTTCACCTCCAGTACCTCCTGCTGGCCACCAAAATATATCCTCTTGCCCAACCTAAATCATTTAAATTTTAGAACATTTCAAGCTTTTGTAGACAACTGTCTTATGTGGGGCTTGCCTGGTGGCCCAGTGGTAAAGAACCCACCTGCCAATGAAAGAGACATTTTGGGTTCCATCCGAGGGTTGGGAAGATCCTCTAGAAAAGGAAATGACAACCTATTCAAGTATTCTTCCCTGGGAAATCCCAGGGACAAAGGAGCCTAGCAGGCTGTAGTCCACTGGGTCACAAAAGAGTGGGGCATGCCTGAGCAACTGAACAACCACAGATGTTTCATATGGTTTCTTCTGCTTGCAGGGCCAGTAACTTCTCACCATCCATCACCACTGTAGCCATCATCATCTTTTTTTTTTCCCAGTAGATTAACTCTTATAGTCTCCAAAACTTAATTTCCATGTGCGTTCTATGACTAGGGGCCTCTTTGTGCTTTGCTTGAGCTTTAGGTATATCTCTCTTGATACATTTTCCTGTGATAATTGTTTATATTTGGTATCTAATATCCCAGGTAGGATTTCAAGTACATGAAAATCGAGGATTATACCTCCTTAATTTTGAACTAATGTCTCTCACATAGCAGGGAAACAATAAAATGTTGTTGAATTAGTGAATGAATGAATGAGTAACCTCTACTTTGACTACATTAGGTAACAGCATATTCATTTTATACATCCTGTAGTTATAAAGACATGCAAAATAAAGAAAATTTTCATTGTGTCATCTATAATGTAAATGGAAGTTGCTCCTTAAAGATATGTTTAAACAGTAATTAAAATAGCTTGAAATGGTCTCCTCTAAATAAAAATATATTTAGTCTCTTTTTCATCGAGCATTCTCTTTTAATGCAATCCTTTCCCTCCTTACATGAATGTTGCTGCTTTTCACTTTCTAAGGTTTTACACAGTTGTGTCCTGGATTTGAATTTCCCTGGATGACCCTGTTATTTTAACATTGCTTTTCTTGTTTGTTTTCAGAATAATTTATGTTTCACACTTAATTTGCATGTGTTTTTTTTTTTTTTTTCTAATTTCATGAGATTGAACAAGAATATAGCTTTCTGGTCTCATATGACAAGTCAGCAGGAAAATGTACTATACATATTGGAAGTTGGAAAACAGTGATTTAAAAAAAATATTTTTTTGTTTTTTTGTGCAATTCCCTCTATCCTAAAAATCGTCATTTCTTTGAAACATATATCCTGATAAATTGGCATAAGCCTGGTGGATATTCAGTTTGGGCTTATGGAAAATAGCTAATCATACTTTTCCTTATGTTATATACCTGTGATAAGAACAAATCTCAAATATTAAGGATTAAAAATGAATTTTTAAATTTCTGGATTATATTTTATAAAATATTTATGAGAAAGTTGAGCTTGTTTCTATACTTTAATTAAACTTTTTGTTGCTGTTGTTGAAGAAAATTATAGATGCACATGGAGTTATAAGTCATAATACACAGATTCCATGTGCGCTTTACTCCGTTTTCCCCAGTGGTATCATCTTGCAAGACCATAGTACCATATCACAATCAGGATATTGACACTGATACAGCCAGCACATTTCTGTCACTGCCCAAACAACTCACATTTCTCTCTATAGTCTCCGTGCCTCCCTCATTCTTAAACTGTGGCAACCACTAGTCTATTTTCTGTTTGTATAATTTTGTCATTTCAAGAAGGTTATGTATATGAGATCATTCAGTATGTAACTTCTGGAGATTGGCATATTTCACTGTGTAACTCTCTGGAGATTCACCCAAGTTGTTCTGTGCGTCAATAGTTCATTCCTTTGTAATTTCTGAGTAGTATTCCACATACCTAAGACTGTTTAGTCATTCATCCACTGAAAACCATCTTGGTTGTTTCCAGTATTTGGTTATTATGAATAAAAATGCTTTGGATATTTGTCTAGAGGTTACTGTGTGAATATGAGCTTTTATTTCTCAGGGATAAATGCTCCAAAGCGCAATTACTGGACTGTATGGTGTTTGCATGTTTAAATTCCTTATACTGAGAAACTTTTTTATAAAGTGCCTGAACAATTTTTCATTCTTGCCAGCAACATATGAGTGATCCAATTTCTCCTCATCTTTATGAGCATTTAGTTTTATGACTATTTTTTTAAATTTCAATCATTCTGGTAGACATGTGGTGATATCTTACATTTTAAATTTTCATATCCTTAATGACCAATTATGTTGAACTTACTGAATGAACTTATTTGCCCCCTATATATCCTCTTCAGTGAAATGTATGATCAGTCTTTTGCCTATTTTCTAATTATATTGTTTGAGACTTTATTGTTAAACTTTCAGAGCTCTTTACATGTTCTAGATAGTATAGTTTGGTAAGATATGTGATTTGTAAATATTTTCTCCAAGTCTGTAGCTTGTTTTCTCATTGTCTTAAAAGTGTCTTTTCCAGAGCAAAAGTTTTTAATTTTGATGAAACACAATTAATTCAATTTTTCTTCTAAGGATCATGCTGTTAGATCCTAAATATTCACACCTATAATTTTTTCAAAAGTTTTATAATTTTATGTTTACATTTAAGTCAATAATTCATTTTCAAATAATTTTTATTTTAGATAATAGGTCTTGGTCAAGGTTATATTTTTGCCTATGATTGTTCAATTGCTCCAGCATATTTTGTTGAAAAGGCTATCTTTCCTCCATTAAATTGCTTTTATATTTTTTAAAAATTCAGTTAAGCATACTTGTGTGGATCTAATTATGGCTTCCTTTTTGTACTCCATTGATCTATGTGTATGATCACCAATGCCACATAGTCTTGAATGCTTTAGCTATATATATATATTATATTATATAATTTAGCTGTATATAATTCTTAAAATTGGGTAGACTGATTCCTCCCTTTTCACTCTTTTTATAAAGAATTGTGTTAACTATTCTAAGTCCTTTGACTTTTGTTGCAAATTTCACAATACTCTTCTCTGTATATACAAAATAATTTGGCATTTTAATAACAATTGCAGTAAACCTATTTATCAATTTGAATACACTTGAAATCTCTACTATGTTGAGTCTTCCAATCCATGAACACAGTTTACCTATTTATTTAGATCTTTGGTTTCTTACAGCAGTATGTTATATTTTTCAGCATATAAGTCCTATCCATATGGTTTTAGGTTTACACCTAAGTGTTTCTCTTTTTGTGAGCAAGTGTGTCATTATATTTTTACTTTTGGTGTCCACTGTGTTCATTGTCAGCATGTAGAAAGACAATTCCTTTTTGGATGTTTATATTGTATCCTGCAAACTTGCTGAATTCTCTTATTTTCTAGGAATTGTTAAGAATCTGAGGAATTTTCTATGTAGACAATTATGTTATCTGCAAATAGAGTTTTATTTCTTCCTTTTCAAACTGTGTGCCATTTATTTTATTTCCTTTGCTAACCCTGTTGCTCTGGCTAGGACTTCCAGCACTGTGTTGAAAAACAGCGAAAGCAGATATGCTTGCTTTGCTCCTGACTGCAGGGGAAAAGCATTATAATTCTTCGTCCTTAAATACTGACTGTAAGACTTTTTTATAGGACCCTTTTATCAAATTGAAAAAATTTCCTCAATTCCTATTTTTCTTAGAGTTTTTCATGAATGGGTATTGAATTCTGTCAAATGTCTTTTCTGTATCAATGATCATATGCTTTTTCTACTTTGACCTGCTAATACAGTGGATTATATTCAGTTTTTTTAATATTGAAGCAATCTCACATCACTGTAATAAACCCAACTTAGTCATGGCATATGATTATTTTTATGTATTACCTAATTCTACTTGCTAACATAATATTAAAACTTTTGTGTCTGGCCCATGAGGATATCAGACCACAGTTTTCTTTTTCTTGTCTTTATCTAGTTTTGGTATTAATATTAGTGCAATACTAGCTTAATAAGATAAGGCAGCATATATTCCACATCTTCTCTTTTCTGAAAGAAATTGTATGTAATTTGTATTAATTCTTTTATAAAATTCAATGGAATTCCCCAGTGAAATGATTTAGGCCAGGAATTTCTCCTTTATGAGTTTTAAAATTATGAGCTCAATTTTCTTAATTGTAGGACTACCCAAATTATCTATTTCACATTTGGTCATTTGTGGTAGTTTGTGCTTTCAAGAAATTGGTCTATTTCATCTAAGCTGCCAAATTTATCTGAGTAGATTTGTTATAAACACCGTATTATTTTTTCTTTTGATGTCTGTAGGGTCTGTAGTGAAATCCCTTGTTCATTAATGATACTGGTAAATTTTGTCTTTTTTCTTTGTCAGTTGGTAAATTTTATTGATCTTTGCAAAAAAAAAAGTTTTTACTTCATTGTTTTTCTCCTTTCTGTTTCATTTATTTCTGTTCTTATTTTATTATTTCCTTCTATCTGGTTGCTATTATTATGTTTGATCTTTTCTTTCTGAATTCTTAAGTAGGACATGAAATTATTGACTTGAGACTTGATTTCTTTTCTCATGTAAGTATTAGTGCTAGAAATTTCCCTCCCATTACTGGTTTAGCTGTGTCCTGTAAATGCTTGGCATATTATATTTTCATTTTTATACAGTTTGATATATTTTTAATTTTTGAGGCTTTCTTTTTGACCCATAAATTATTTACAGGTCTACTATTTAGTTTCTAGTTATTTGAGAACTTCCTGTTTTTCTTTTTTTTAATTGGAGAAAAATTGCTTTACAATGTTGTGTTGTTTCTGCTGTACAACAATGCAAATCAGCCATAATTATACATATACCACCTCCCTCTTGAGAATTTCCTGTTATTTTCTGTTTTCAACTTCTAGCTTGATTTCATTTGGTCAGAGAACAAATTTTGTATAATTTCAATACTTTTAACATTATCAAGCTTGTTTATAGGCCCAGCATACAATTTACTTTTCTGCCCTGCCCTATTCTCCTTATCCTTCTAACACTCCATAAATGACTGTTAGATCTTTAGATACAGTCCTAAAGGGATTAAATCTCGTGATTTTTCCTCCCAGTCTGTTTTCTCTTCATTTTTCAAATTGGGAAAATTTTATTGTCTACATTCTTTCCTCTGTTCCCTCTTTCCTACTGTTGAACCCATTCACTTTTTAAATTTTTCAATTCTAAATTTCCATTTGGTTTTTCTTTTGTGTTCTATTTACATGCTGACATTTTCTTTCTCTTTACTAGGATTTTCAAATTCATTTGACCTGTGTATTATTGGTCAAAGATCAACTAGTCATTTAAGCATTTTATGATGGCTGCTTTAAAATCTTTATCAAATAATTCTAACATCTCTGTCTTCTTGGAACTGGCATTTATTGGTTGTATTTTGTTCAAAGATTTGCCCGGACCTTGATAGGACTAGTTTTTTATTGAACTTGGACTCTGGGTTATCAAGTTATGACACTCTGGATATTATTTAAATCTTTTATTTCTGCTAACTTCCTCTCATACCCACTCCAGCAAGGGAATATGAGGCACACTGCATCACTACCAGTTTGAGAAAGCAGTTCCAGTTCCCCGGCTCAGCCTCCATTCACACTCACGGGGGTTTGAAATCACATGGTGTCTGAGTAGTATCAGTAGAGAACCAGAAAGTAACCAGAACTTCCACCTTTGCCCAGGAATACTAGGGTGCATGTCTAAAACTTTATATCACACCCATACCTAAAATGATATAAGCACATCCCAGCCTTAGGCACTTCAATGAATAGCATCTTCAAACCAGTAATAGTCATCCCTAGTAAAAAAAAAAAAAAAAAAAAAAAAAAATATATATATATATATATATACCACAGACAGATGTTACAACTTTAAAATCAATATTTAAAGCCATTTAGAAATTAAAACAGCTAAAAAATTAGGGTCAGTGAATCTGAAAGATTATTGATATTGGTAACCTTTATTGATAAAGGTTATTCATAAATGCTGAAATTTCTTTTAATAATTTTGAATCCAACAGATTTTTCCCATCAGTTTATAAGCATACATATGATTAGTGCAGCTATCATACAGCTAGCATGAACAACATGCTAGTCTTTTAGAGCACAACTAGTCCACAATAAGATAGATGAATTCAATACACGTAAAACAACAATGTAATGCCAACCCCTCAACTCTGACTCCAGTTCACTGCCAGTCAACCAGCAGAGTTCCCACTCCAACTGGGGCTACATAGCTTCCTCCTTGGAAACCTGAAATAAATTCCAAAAGGTCTTTATTCACGATGGACACAGTAAGCTCTGCACCCGGCCCGTGAAGTGGATGTGTCCTATCTTTGCTGCTGAGCCTAGAGAACCACATCAAAGAAGCAGATCCCAGACCTTACTCTCCTGCTGACCATCTGCAAGCTTTCACTATCAGACCCAGCCTGACTAGGTGTTTAAAGCCAAGATATACAGCCTACAGGCAATAGGCCATGATGTCTAGCTGTTCTGGTCCTGACCAAACAGGGGCCCACCAGCATGTGCTTTACTGAACACACAGGGTTCTACCAGATAATGCAATTTCATGGGCCAAAATCTACATACAGTCTGAATACATGCCACTTTTTCTTCTGACATGAAAAACACTCATATCATATGACAGAATGCAAGCAAATATTCACAGCAAAGTAAAGTTTTTAAAGACAAATCTCATTTTCCTACTAATATTATGATAATTCATGGAGCATAAAATTCTCAAAATATTCATGGTGATAGAATACTTAATAAGCCTTTCAAGATTTGATGAGAAAAGATAGAGCTATTGGCCAGACCCATGCACACTAGTTAGTCAATATTGAGGGAAGCGTTGAGATTTCTAAGAGCCTTAGTCTCTAAGCACATCATTTTTCCCAAGTGCTGTTTTCGATATAAAATCATCATTTAAGTTTGCTTATCACATGACTTCCTCCTCAACTGTCAACAAGATAATTGACACTCTCTCTAAAACAGGTGGTTCTCCAACAAGCAAGAACTCTGCTCAATGTTATGTGGCAGCCCGTGTGGGAGGCGAGTTTGAGGGAAAATGGATACATGTATATGTATACGTATGACTGAGTCCCTTCACCATTTCCCTGAAACTATCACAATATTGTTAATTGGCTATGCTGCTGCTAAGTCACTTCAGTCGTGTCCGACTCTGTGCGACCCCATAGACGGCAGCCCACCAGGCCCCCGTCCCTGGGATTCTCCAGGCAAGAACACTGGAGTGGGTTGCCATTTCCTTCTCCAATGCATGAAAGTGAAAAGTGAAAGTGAAGTCTCTCAGTCGTGTCTGACTCGTTGTGACCCCATGGACTGCAGCCTACCAGGCTCCTCTGTCCATGGGATTTTCCAGGCAAGAGTATTGGAGTGAGTTGCTATTGCCTTCTCCGTAATTGGTTATACATCAATATAAAATGAAAAGGTAAAAAAATAAAACAGGGGTTCTTGGCATTAATAGGTGTTCAACCAAGTTTTTAGGAGTGCATCTTAAACAAAAAACAATAAAGACATTGTCTTGTATTTTTCATAAAGCTAATTCAAAATGTTTGACTTCATACTTTTTCTACTTATTCTAAAAAATGTTTGTTGATAAATGAGAGATTTATAATAAGAGGTGTTATATTTTCATTGCTCTTTTCATTAAGTAGAAAATTGCCAATTCAATGTAAGTACTTATTTTTATTTAATTTTACTGGTCTATAAAATATAAGTCAGGGAGTCCTATTGCAAAATAACTATTATCATTCCTTTTACCCTGTACACAATTCAGAAATACATTTCAAAATTAATTTTCCAAAATCAAGATTAAAATGAACGGGCTAAAGGTATAACAACTAAAAGAATGGAAGTCAAATAATATCATTTGCAAATTGTTTTCATATTTAAGAGTAGCAAAGCTGTTGTGTGAAAAGTGTCTATAAAAATATGTTTGAAACAAAGAAAGAAAACAAAGCCTCATGAGACCCAACCTATTGGATAGCCTAAAATATCATTATGCACCAAATGGCTGGTGTTTATGGGTGATATACAAACTGATGTAATCCCTGTTAACACAACATAGCAACTAGAGTTACATCCTGGCATTCCTTCAGAGGGGTCCCCATTGACACCTATAGAAACAATCAGTTCTCACTTTGTTTTTAATTTTAGTTGTCACTAACAATGCCCACACCTTGTGGCTTAGCATCTCATTATTAACTCACAAGCATGAAATAAGAACTTAAGGAATGTTTGGGGATTTATTTTCCAGCAGCTGAGATATTAAAGGTGAGGTCAGAGCAAACACTTGTTGGTGTGGGACAGTAATTAAGGTTTAGGCAGGAGGTACAGAACTGCAATCTTAGCTAACACTGTTCATATCTGGTGTCTCATCTCAATTAGTATGTGTATATATATACATTCATATTATATATATATACACACATATACATATATACACACATGTATTTTATATATGTATTATATATATATATATAAAGGGAAGATCCCTGGGAGTACAAAATGGCTACCTACTCCAGTATTCTTACCTGGAAAATCCCATGGACAGATGAACCTGGCAGGCTACAGACCCTGGGATTGCAAGGGTCAGACACAACTTAGCACCACCACTTGCAAAGCCATAGGAATTGATTTGAGGAGTCTTGTTTAAGAGTGCAGATGGGGGCTCTCTTGTTAGCACTGTTGATACCTTCAAAAATGACAAGTATCTTATTCCAGAAAATGCTATTATTATTATTAATTTTGCTTTGCTTTGCTTCTGCTTCCCCTTTCTTCTGCTCCTTCTCCTTTTCTTTCTTCTTCTTCAGCTATCACCTGTCTCTGCCACAGAGCTATGTCCAAGGGCCATGTTGACCCATGTAAAACAGAATCCTCCTTCTAAATACCATGAATAATAACAGGCTGTAAGAGAATATGGTTCACTTATAAAAAGCTGTGAAGTATAAATGAAAGAAAATAGGCCTTTAAGTTGTGAGACAAGACTAGTCCTACCTTTCCTGCCATTCAGCTAGATAAATTTAGACATTCAATGCTTTTATCACCATTTCTGGACTCCAATACCAATATTCATCTTGTATTTTCTTACAAGGCATTTGTGAGAAATATAGTTCTATTATTAATATAAATTAAAATTTTATTATTATTTTAACATATGGAACTTATAATCAGATATTTTTTTCCCTTTCAAAAGTAGAAATTGTTGCCTCCTTTAATTTTGGGGTCTATAATCAATAGGCCTAATGAGATCTCTGCATTATAAAAACAAGGACAACTGAGGTCTAGACCAGTGAATTTTCAAGAATCAGCACATTAGCTTCACCGGATATGTGAATACATGCCTCTCACCCACTTTGCCCTCCCACCAGACTGGCTGAGTCAGAATTTCTAAGGGTAGGTTTCACCCAGGAATCTGTATTTCTAACAACCTGACCAGTGATTCCCACAATCATTTCAGCTGAGCACTCTTGGTCTAAACTGCCTCCTGGCAGAGGATAGAGTACAGAGTCAAAGCCAGGCTAAATCCCATAGTCCCTGAATTCTAAATCAGACTTCTCTCAACTATGCAAATGTAGTATTTCTTTTTTCTAAACTTCAATTTGATCTTTATGTTGGCTCTTTGGTTTTGTATTAATAAAGTGTTTAGGGAGACCATAAAGAACACCATGTGTGCTTTTTACTATAGTTTTTGCATATGTTATCTGTACTGTTCCTCAGATAAAAGGAACACTTTTACATTCTTGCAGGTATAACCTTCAACTATAACTTTCTAGATTTACTACATTCTTATACAAAGTCAGAGGTCCTAGCTGTTATATTTATATTTGACAAATGATTAAATGAAGGCAAGAAAAGACACACTTTAAAGCCTTCTATAAACAAGATTCTAAACCACTGAAGTACATGGTAGCTCCTCTTAAAAGAAAGAGATGCTTATGTGGGATAATTCCATATGAACAAATTATTCTTATCTCAGCAAGCATTTGCAATACTAAAATGATCTTCTCACTCTCTCTTTACTGAAAAGGTTTGAAATGGAACTGAGTGGGAAAATAAACAGGAGTTCTGCTCCTCTTGGAATCATTTGGTCACTAAAAGCAACAAAACTTCAGAATCATTAATTTTGGTGATTATTTTAAGTTAAAAGTAAACACAAACTGTTGCTTTCTTCTGTCCTAAGACTAGTCAGATAAGACTAGATGAGCTGGAACCTGAACCAGTCCCCTCAGTGACAGCAATCTTGTCTTTTAACTTTAGTATTCAGGAGAAGTATTATTGTTTTCCATACATGTATTACTATTGGAAAAATTAAGAAGCACTGCAATCATAAAAAGGTACTAATTTCCTTCACTATTTCATAAGAGATGAGTTCCTAGGTTTTTTCTCCCAACAGTCAACAGTGAGAAGTTGTGGTATAACTACTATGGAAAACAGTTTGGAAGTTCCTCAAAAAAATAAAAATGGAGTATCCATATGAACAGCAAATCTACTCCTGGGCATCCATCCATACAAAACTATAATTCAAAAATATACACACACCGTTCTGTTCACAGCAACACTATTTACAATAGACAAGACATGGAAGCAACCTAAATGTCCATGGACAAATGAGTAATAGCTAAAGAAGATGTGTTATGTATACATGGTGGAATACTACTCAGCAGTTAAACAAAAGAATGAAATAATGCTATTTGCAGCAGTAAGGATGGACCTAGAGATGATCATACTAAGAGAATTCAGAAAGAGAAAGACAAATACCATATAATAAAACTTATGTGTGGAATCTAAATTATGACACAAATAAACTTGCTTATGAAATAGGAATACACTCACAGACATACCGAATAGACTTACGGTTACCAAGACAGAGGCAGGGTCGGGGGTGGATGGATTGTGAGTTTGGGATTAACAGATGTAAACTATTATATACAGAATGGATAAACAACAAGGTCCTACTGTATAGCACAGGGAACTATATTCAACATCCTGTAATAAAGCATAATGGAAAAGATATAAAAAGAATATACATATATATGTATAACTGAATCAATTTGCTATATACCAGAAACTAACACAATATTATAAATCAGCCATGCTTCAATAAAAAATAAATCTTAAAAAGGTGAGAAATTAAGAAACTCCACATTTACCTACCTCATGATGCTGACATACTAAATTTTCATTTTCCTACTTCTTGAGCTTCCTCATCATGCTATCTTCTGTCATTGCAAGGCACACTCTACCAAAAACAAAATAGAAAGAAAATACATTTGCTTAAGGATTCATTATGTATCAGAAATTGTGTCTAATCAAATTGAATTAAATTCCATTGCAAATAAAAACAGTATTTACCAGGGGCTTGAGCAAAGTATTTTAAGGAGAATTTAAAATTTACAAATATCAAAACACACATAAAGTGTTTGTATAAACACTACATCATTGTAATTCCCTGTTTCTAGAGTATGCAAATGAAACACAAAGATAATACAAAACTCATTAGTAATAAAAAATAATAAATAATACAAGAATAAGGAAATGGAGAGTGTGGGATACAGTAAGACAACAACAGATAAACATTTTCAATCAATTTAATTATCAACTTTTTTCATTGCACCAAATTAACATCTGCATATCTGGGCCTATAAAAGTGTAAGATGGACTGAAATCTGGAATAAAGGAAATCAGATGTGATTAGCTTGGAAAAAGTAAAAGAAAACTAAATTATTTAGCGGAGGTTGAGAGAAAAAAATCAAAATTTAATCAATAATGTGAAGAGAGAATCTGGTTAGATCAGATGTAATTCAGTACCAGGTCCTAAAGAAACTGTGAGGAGACCAAATTTGTTATTGCTTTTTTCCTGGCCCTTGGTGACTGGTGGCTGTCCAAGGACTTGACACTATGCTTCTCGTTGGACATTGCTGTAGTAATCAAAACACTTTGGTAGCATTCCCTGGTAGCTCAGCTTTTTAAAAAATCCACCTGCAGTATAGATGACCTCAGTTCAATTCCTGGGTCAGGAAGATCCCCTGGAGAAGGGATAAGCTACCCACCCAGTATTCTTAGGTTTCCCTGGTGGCTCAGCTGGTAAAGATTCCACCTTCAATGCAGCAGACCTGGGTTCGATCCCTGAGTTGAAGGTCCCCTGGAGGAGGGGATGGCAACCTACTCTAGTATTCTTGCCTGGAGAATCGCCATGGGCAGAGGAGCCTGGTAGGCTACAGTCTATGGGGTCACAAATGTCGGACATGACTGAGCAAAGAAGCACAGCACACACACACAACAGGAAACCCGCTCACATAACCTGAAGAACAACAGTCATTTAGGGGGAGAAGAATTCAAAAATAAACATTCTAGAGGTAGAGTTAGTTTTAACATGGCCACTTTCAAAAACTTACACATAATTTAACTCTTTTTTACTTTGCCTCCATCTCAGCTGTTTTACCCTGAGTTGACTTTAACATAATCTCTTCAGTCAGGATACCAAGATGGCTTCCGAAAGTGCTAGGCTATTGCGGTAACCTCTCAACAACTGTAGCATAGAGACTCCTCATTTAACCCTATTGGCCAGGTTATGAATCGCACATTCATTGCTTAACCAATCACTGTAGCCATGAAAGTTATTATTTTAATGAGGAAACCCATGTCAAGATTTCTTCTAGAACTGAGGGATGTGAACCTCAATAGAATGATGTGAGAGAGAGAGACTGGGTTTTTTTTCCTTCTAAAAATCAGGGTGACTTTTATCCAAAAGAGAGGGAAGGAATGAGAGATTTTTTTCCCCTAAAAAATCAGTCTTACTCTTGCCCCCAAAAGAGGGGAGGAATGAGAGCTGGATCAAAACAAGTATCCAGTGAAGCCTACAGCTCTGGAGAGTGATCCATGGTCCAACCCTTCCTTACCACCCACTTCCCACTTCTTAACAGAAGAAGAAAGAAGAAATCTTTTTATTTCATTCTTCATGTTGCTCCTAAGTGAATCAGCTTCCTCAAGTATAAATTGTACCACTGTAGATTCATTATCACACCTAGGAAATTTAGGAATGATGGCAGGAAGTCCTTTAGCTTTCCTTACTCCTATCTCTGCTGAAGAACTCCCAGTGATACTGATCATCATTACTGTTGAGTAGATGTAGTTAAAACGTACTTTCTTAAGTTGGTATCTGTCCCTCTATACGTTACCCACTGGTTCTAATTTTTGCTTCTAAACCTATCCAGGTTATGTTCATTTTGTGTTGTACATAATAGATCTTCACATGTCTAAAGGCAGGTTTATGCAATTGCTATGTATATAACATGCTTTCCAGAAATTTGACATCCAACTATTATGTTCATTTTTTCTCCAACTATTTTACCACTTTTTTTTCCCTGAACAACATTTTGGTTGAATCTCATATTAGAAGATTTTTTTTTATTGCCGCTATTTATTTTGTTTGTTTAATTTACATAGTCTCTGAAAGTCAAGGAAGAACTTGACTTTCAATGTGTAGCAACAAATTATTTATTTACATCACTACTCACACCTAAAGATTTCCTATGTTAGATAGAAATAGAAATATACTAATTTCAGCTGTGAAGCAAAAAAAATCTGTATTCCTATATATTTTTCTCTCCTGCTTCATCTTCAGGTTGTTCTACTCCAAAACAAATGAACAAGCAATTTGAGTCATATAGAGAGTGTATACTTTATCATCTCTGAGTCCACAAAAATGTATTTATTGCAGCAAATGGTTAGATTCCTGTTTGTGTGCCATGGAAACTGAATTTCTGCCCTAATGTTTTGGCACATCTTCAGTATACTTACCTCTGTAGGAGTGGTGTGTATCCACAATTATGTTATTTGAAAAGAATTTTTGTACTGGAAGATCCCATTGAGATGCAGCATCGCATTTCCAAGGGTGTTTTGGGACAAGAAAGAATGGGGCAGTAATATACAACCACTTGGTTACATCACTTATACCAGAGAAATTATCATTCAACTGCTGATGGGGAACACTTGTACTTCTCTATTATCAAAGATTTTGCAGAACTGCCCAATCCCTTCTATTCATTTCATTCCAGCTGTTCTAACACAAGGGATGAAACATTGTTAAAAAGGACAATACTATCATTTGGGGGGCTTTTGAAGGGGGTTTTGCTCAATTTGGACTGTGTGTGGAGCAAGCTCACTGCCTTATAACAAAGGCATAAAACTCAGTGGTGACAGGCAAGTCAAAGGCTAAAGAATTCATTAAAAGGAAGAAGCCTTAAATGATCAGCCATAAACAAGCAGCAGCAGCAGAAAGGAAGCAGGGAAAAGGTAGAGACCGTGAGAAGGAATGTGCACTGTCCCAGGACTGCAGCCTTTTATAATGCTTTGGGAAAATTCATTTGCAGGGCTCCACTGGCTCTTTCCCGAATTTGTCCTACATCAAAGAGTCACAAAGCTGTTCTCACTAGAGCCTATTTTTAGTATCTTTTAAGGGTGCATAGATTTGAAGTTTTTTGATAATAACATCATGAAATTGTTTTATATCAATTATCTGGTACTTGCTTGCTGTGTGATCTTGAAGGATAAACCTTGTCCTTTCCTTGGGAATCTTCCTTTTCTTCATATGATATTTCTGCCTATTTCACTTTCTGTTTACACTATAAATATCCACTAGCCTCTGTGATTCTTCTTTACTCTTTTCACTTTCTACTCCCATTCTTCTTGAATGTCAAATACATGAATACCTCCTTCCATTCCCATTTTCTATTCCAGTGGAAGACATTGCAAATTATATGTGGAAATTTTATGGTATAGGAATTATTTTCAACATGTATTCCAAGAAGTCACCACTAAAGAGCAGAATTGAGAATTGAAATGAAATGGATTTTTTGCATCCTTGGTTAGGAATGTGAAAACTTAAGAATCCAGAAGGCTTCCAAAATGCTTCTCTGAATTGTGTGAAGAACATATTTATATACTTGCTCCAATAATGCTAGTAAAGCTGATTGTCAAATCAAGATTATTATAGAAGATGATAGTGTATTTTCAGTTTGGTTCATATTTACTCCTCAAATATAGAGATCTAGTATTTGAGGATTCCCAATGACTTTTGAAAGTGATAATTTTCATACAAACAAAAAAGTAAACTATTGTAATTATGAAAAGCAATATAGACCCTGTCCCCCTTCCCTCTGCTCACATTCCATCCTCAAGACCTATACTAGTGTCTCACAAGTGATTTTCACTTGTGAGAGGAAAGAGACAGTGTTAGAAGCTGTTACTTCTATATGGAAAATTCTCTTTGAGGTAGCTTGTCTACTGGACCACCCCCCATCTCACTTCTCCCTCTCATAGTACTAGTGGGCTCTGGGGTCTTTCTTCCTTCTAATTAATAACAAACCAAAGGAATTCTTGAGGCTCACACATAGTCAAGTTTGGTTCACAAAAAATAGACTACATACATCATTGGATTCCATCTGAAATTACTAATCAGCCTATTTTTTTTTTGGCATATTCTCTTTTCTACATAAACTCCTACAATTCATGCAGTGGAGATAAATGACTGTGTGCAAGGATTTAGTCATCCTGATCTTGACCACGTAGTCACAGCAAATATGACAATGCTTGCCACATTAAGGTGAGTACTCACAAGGTACATATGAAAGGACACAGGGAGAAGAATTTGAATGTCATGATCCTGTCCATAAAGTAAAATAGTATTAGGCAGTTCATTATACAGAGAGGATATTCAGCCCCAAAATAGATACCATGGGAAGCCTCTTGATTTTCTGACTTGGGTTGCATGATTATAAATAATATGGATATTCTCTCTGTGATAGGTTAAATCCCCAGCCTAAAGAACCTGAGAGCGCCTTCTGAACTGCCTAACTCTTATTTCTAGATCAAACTGACTTATTTCTCCTGCTGTTTTCCCCCCAACAAAACCACCTTCTTCATGTATCTGACCTTGCTGCACATAAATGACACACACACACTTAACAGAAACAGAAATTATTCCAAAACCTACTCAAGATTTCTTCAAATGATTATGAGTCATATCTGGCTCCAATTCCTTGTGTTCCCTGAATTCTTCTTTACTGAACTGCTATTTAAAAATCTACCTTTAAACCTTCCTTGGGTTTCTCCAAGTAACTTAACACCCTCCCACCTTTCCAAAGCACCCGCAAACACAGGGCTAATTTTATATCATTTTGTTTTGTCTTGTTTATGGAACTGTGGGTTTGTGAGTCATGGGGAAAGGGGTACTGTGTCAGCCAAATATGTTTAAGTCCCTTTAGAGACATTCCTGTCCTCACATGCCATGGTGACCACCCCGCCACTAGACAAAGCTGTGCTGGATTCTCAAGGAACCTGGTGAGAAAGTACCAGGATGGGGGAAAGTTTATTTTATACTATTAGTATGTAGAGGACCAAGCATATTCATATATGTATTAACTGCAATCTTTACACATCTATTTGGATCACCGCTGCTTGAGGATGCGGTGAGCAAACCTATCTTTCCTTTTCCACTGCAAACCCAACTCCTTTTCACTTAAGTCAGAAACAGGAACTTCCACAGTGAAGTGAGCAGGGCAGACCAGTGAGCTGTGTAAAGACAATATTAGCCATTTTATTGGCATGTGTTTATCCTTTAAATGCTATTGTCTGTGTCTTACTGAGTGTACATTTATAAAAGTTATAAAAATAAATATCCAAACAAATATACATTGTGAGAGTGTAACCCCAACATTTTATGACTTCAAAATATTGGGAAGTCTCTGTTCCTGAACCGCTTTCTGATGACACACACTCAGGGAATGTCCTCCGGGTAGTGGCAGCTTCTCCCCCACTTATTGAGACAACCCCCCACAGGACTGCCACGGGGCTGGGGTGCCTTCAGAGGGAGTTTTTCACCTTATCTACATGGAGCCACCACTTCTACCTCCTTTTTTTGGCCTGTCCCTTTCTTTCACCATCCCTCCTCTAATGTATGTTTGCTCAAGGAGCTAAGCATAAAAGGTATCACTTCTCTCCTGAGAGACGTCTTGTGACTGAACAAATACTGTGTTCCTTCTCCCTCTCCTGACTGTTCTGAGGTATGTTCCTGATCCATGATGCTAGCAGGAGAGAAACATATCCTGTCAAGGCCCAGTTCTAGGGCGTGTGGGATAAGTCTCCATTGTTACAGAGAGGGACATCCTTGGATCCTGAAGTGAATTGCCGTTTCTGACTTGGTGGATGATGTGGGCTTTAAATACTTGTGTACTTGACACAGTCCTTTCCCCTTCCCGATTTGTTTCTAGACTGTAAAAAGTCACAATGAGGAGTCACAAGACCTGCTTTATATTTGAATTCTTTACTTGGGTGCCCAGTACCTTACCTTTAGCAGCCCTTCACTGAATATTTGTGGATTTGGCAGGATTTATTTTAAATATTACAGACTTTATTTTCTTGGGCTCTAAAATCACTGCTGATGGTGACTGCAGCCATGAAATTAAAAAGACACTTGCTCCTTGGAAGAAAAGCTATGAATAACATAGACCACATATTAAAAAGTAGAGACATTACTTTGCCAACAAAGGTCTATCTAGTCAAAGCTATGGTTTTTCCAGTAGTCATGCATGGATATGAGAGTTGAACCATAAAGCTGAGCACTGAAGACTTGCTTTTGAAAAAATTGATGTTGGAGAAGACTCTTGAGAGTCCCTTGGACTGCAAGGAGATCCAACCAGTCAATCCTAAAGGAAATCAGTCCTGAATATTCATTGGAAGGACTGATACTGAAGCTGAAACTCCAATACTTTGGCCACCTGATGCGAAGAACTGACTCACTGGAAAAGACCCTGATGCTGGAAAAGATTGAAGGCAGGAGGAGAAGGGGATGACAGAGGATGAGATGATTGGATGATATTACCAACTCGATGGACGTGAGTTTGAGCAAGTACCAGGAGTTGGTGATGGAAAGGGAAGCCTGGCATGCTGCAGTCCGCGGGGTTGCCAAGTGTCAGACATGACTGAGTGATTGAACTGAACTTGAAATATAGTAGTTACACTAATCAAAAGCATTGGTTCTCCAATCTTAACATGAGTCAGAACCACCTAGAAACCTTTTTAAAACACAGATAACTAGACCTCAACCCCAGAATTTCTGATTCAGTAGGTCTGGTAAGAGATCCTAGAAACTTCATCTTTTCTTTCAAGTTCCTAGGTGGTGCTGATTCTGTTGGTTGGGGACTACACTTCAAAAACCACTGATCACAGACTCTAGGTTTATCCACATTACTGCAAATGACCCAATTTCATTCCTTTTTATAGCTGAGTAATATTCCATTGTATATAGGGACTATATCTTTCTTATCCATTCATCTGTTGATGAGCATTTAGGTTGCTTCTGTGTCCTAGCTATTATAAATAGTGCTGCAATAAACACTGAGGTACATGTGTCTTTTTGAATGATGATTTTCTCAGGGTATATGCCCAGTAGTGGGATTGTTGGGTCAAATGGTAATTCTATTCTTAATTTTTTAAGCAACCTCCATACTGTTCTCCATACTGATTGTATCAATTTATATTCCCACCAACTGTATAAGAGAGTCCCCTTTTCTCCACATTCTCTCCAGCAATTATTGTTTACAGATTTTTGATGAATCTAGAGTATGTCATACAGAGTGAAGTAAGTCAAAAAGAGAAAGACAAATATCACATGTTAATATGTATATCGATTCCTGGGTTGGGAAGATCCCCTGGAGCAGGAAATGGCAATCCACTCCAATATCCTTGCCTGGAGAATCCTATGGACAGAGGAGCCTGGCAGGCTACAGTCTGTGGTGTTGCAAGAGTCGGGCATGACTGAGCAATACACACACACATATACACACACACACATATGTGGAATTCAGAAAAATGACTGATGAACCCATTTGCAGGGCAGGAATAGAGATGCAGACATAGAGAATGGACTTGTGGAGACAGCAGCAGGGGAAGGAGAGGGTGGGACGAACTGAGAGGGTAGCGTTGACATATATACACTTCAATGGGTAAACTAGACAGCTAGTGGGGAGCTGCTGCGCAGCACAGGGAACTCAGCTCCTTGGTGTTCCGTAATGACCTGGAGGAATGAGGCTTGGGAGGGAGACTTATGAGGGAGGGGATTTATGCATACTTAGAGCTGATTCACTTTGTTGTACAACTAACACAACGTTGTAAAGCAATTATACTCTAAGTAAAAAAAATGAACCACTGATCAAAGAAGTGTGCTGTTTTCTGTAGGCACAAGGAGAAATGAAAGATCTAGGGATAGAAAGGCCATACTGATTTTTAAATGTTTGTTTTCCTTCTGATAACATGACCATGTTATATACCTAATTACAGAAAACAAATTATATTAAAACTAAAAGTGAATAAACTTGGAATTACTTAAATTATATATGTTCTATTATATGACAGAAACAAGGACAAGTAAAGATTGGGCTTTACAGTTATAGTACTATAGGTGATATATGTTAAGTATAAAATTATTAAATTGGATTCAACATTTTTATTGATAATAAAAGTATGATTAAAATTATATTCAAAGAGATAAACTTTACTTCTTTCAGACAACAGCCTTTCAAGTTATGTGTAATCATTCACATTCTACAAATGAAGAAAAAGTTCAGAGAAGTTGAGTAAGTTTGCCCGAAGCCAAACAGCTCCTAACTGGTGATGTTCACATTGGTACCAGAGCAAGCTGTTTTCATCCTATTTTCTGTCTTCTATTCTATTTCTCCAATGTCTGATGTTTCTGTTTTATGATGTCCGTAAGACAAACTACAGTGTAAAACAGAATATTAGGCAGGCCATCATCAAGGGAGTAAAGTGTGAATAGGAATTACAGTACCTGGGTTCTAGACTCATCTTTCCACTAATTAACTGATGAAACTCAGGCAAGTGTGTTAACCTCTATGTGCTTTGGATTTATCATCTAAATAATAAATCTGCTTTATCTCCTTCATAAGACTGTGTGAAAATCAAATTTCATAATGTAGCTATAATTTAATCTATTTATTCATGCCACTCTTACTGCATAAAATATCTAAGGAGGTCTTGTTATATAGAAAATAGCTTAGAAATGTTTAAATATATTAGAGATTTAAGATCTGATGATTAGGCAGAGTAAGATTATAACTTGTATTTAGTTTAGTTGTCTCTGAATGGAATAGAAAGATAGATTAATTATCAATATTTAAGGCACTTAGGGAAAATTATAAAATAAACAAAGAATATGGGATGATTTAGTGAGGGTTATAATCTACTTGCTTAAACTATTAAGCATAGGGAAAAAATTCTACAAGTGGTTCCATACTCTGAAATAAGTACACAATTCTGGTATGAGGAGAGAACACTGGTAGTGCAGCTGTTTCCCCAAAGGGGGGAAATATTTGAATCAACCTTTCTCCTACCGACTTCCCTTCTTTCTTCCCTTCAAATGCTTTCCAAAAAGTTTTGAAATATCTGTCTTTTGAATTTCATATTTGTTCAGTATTCTCATGTAATTTATTTTGCATCTACTAACGTGCTATTCTAAATGGAATTTAAATTTGAAGTATTTTTTAAATGACCTTAACAACATTGACTTGTTAAGGAGTACCCTAATGTATTATTTTTAAAGGCCCAGCCCTTGTCCAGTTATGTTCACTTCCATTTAACTTAATTGAACCCCAGATTATTGAAACCAGAGGCTACCTTAAGACAACACTGAGTCCCCAGCCCCCTATGTCACAGATGAAGAAGAAAGAAACCTAGGCTACTGGTTAAAAGGACATAGCTAGTTAGCAACAAAACTTGTACTAGAGCCAAGGGATCCATCACTCCCATAACAGCTTTCTCTTCACCATATCATACTACCCACTGTAGAGTTTCCCCCTTTACCTAGGAAGTTAAGGAACAAATTATAGGCCCTCCCTGAGGCAGGAAGACCAGGGAAAAGTGCACAAACTACAAGAAAAAAAAAAACTTAGATGTGGCCAGACAATGTGAATTGGAGTCTTAGAATCTAAGATTTTATTTAGCACTGACATGAATCATGTGACTTTACTTCAATGGGCCCCAACTTATTATTTTATGAATTGGGAACCAAAAGTATCTACATTAGAGGATTAATTGTGTGATAGAACATGGTCAACTCTGCTCAGAATATATTAGGTAAATAATAAATATATCTTCTCTCTGTTCCTCATGTTTCACACTGTTTGATCTTTCTGCAGGTAACACTTTTCAGTGATCATTATTTCTCTCCCTTGTATCTGTCGGATTAAATTCGTCAATCTTCCCCTCTCCCCTTTGACTGCTCCTTTTTCACCTCTTATACTGGTCGCCTTCAGTCCTTACCCTTTCACCAAGAGTGAACTCAAGATACCTTGCCCTTTTCCCCTCTGCATCTTCTTTTACAAACTTCTTTTCAGGGCATCCACAGAGTGGGTATTGCTTATAATGAAAAGGTGATACCAGCAGTTTGTACTTCCTCTTGTAGTTTGAGGCCCCTCCCAACAGTGTTCTCAACATTTTTGTAAACATTATTCAGGCATTTGGAAAACTGGTAGTGACATATTCCCAACCTGGCTACTAAATGCCTCCATAGTATAAATATTAACTTTCAAAGTTTTTTTTCAACTCTTGTTTCATGCATTATATATTTAGCTTTTATACTTGTTGCCACAGCAACATGTGTGACACTTGTCTGAGTTCCACTTTGACCTTTCACCAGTGTTGAAATATTAAGTTTGAAAGAACAAGTAGAAATAAAGGATATTCTTTAAAAAGCCAGAGAATCATTCAATTGAAAATATCTCCATTATTTTGCAACTCTGAGACATTGCCAATATCATTGCAAGATTTGGCTTGTGTACACCTGGAAAATATGAGGCTTGAATATTTCATGTTGACACTCCAGCTTCACTTCCCTTGGGGTTTGGAGGGGAAGCTAAACTACACGTGTTAAACCTCTTGCTAAACTATAATTCAGCTTATGCCACAGGGGCTTCTTGGTGGCCTCTCAGTCTTTCAATATCCACCCCCTACTTTTTCATCCAGTATGAATTTATTAGCCATTCCTATATTGGAACAAAGCACTGTTCAGTGTCAGCATTAGCCCCAGGTAAAGAAGGCAGATATTTATAGGGTATGATTTTTTTAAAGCCCAAAAACATCCTACAAAAATACTTTTTCTAACAGCCTTACTGAAATTCCCATATTAGTCACTTCCTTGGAATGAAGCAGTGAGAAAAAAAATTATCTGATAAAATATACAAGCTATCTTAAGTCATGGCACATAAAGCTCCTTTCACTTACTGATCAAACTAGATAATCAGTCACTTAGAAAGACTAAAAGAAGGAAAACTGTGATAGGAGAGTGGAGGAGAAACAAGGCTTGGAGCATGTCCAAGCTTGGAAAGGCAGCACGATCTGAACAGATAAAGAAAATGATAGAAAAAAGATATCATTAGAGACACCCCTCATGACCTTAAAATGATGGCTTAAGACCAACCCCAATGCTAGATGTCCATATTTCCATCTGTCCATCCATTTGACAGTGTTAAATAACTTTGCATAAAGCACTGTGTCACTAAACGAAGGGCACAACCATGGAAAGAACTCAAGTCTTTCTTCTTAGAGTTTACAAAGGAACAAAGGCATATAAATAAAATTTACAAGTCAGAATCTTAGATGCTATAATAGACTAAGGCTGGTGGTGCTAAGAACTGACATGCATTACCTTGTGACAGACTCAGTTCTATAAATGTATTATTTAATAATTTCAACAATGCTCTAAAATAGATGTTATTATAAAAGCCATTTCACAGATGAGAAAATGAGCCATTTCACAGATGAGAAAATGGTGATAGACCTTAAGTAACTTGCCCACAGTCTTACAGAGAAAAAGAAACAAGGTTAGGATTTGAGCCTAGGTTATCTAGCTCCAAAATCCACATTCTTAACACTCTGTTGCATAGCTCTCAAGAGCGCATAGGAGTTAGAACCAAACTAAAATAAAACCCTGCAGAACTAAATATGAGAAATATTGCACAGATCCTAATGGTTATCGCTACAGGAATTTTCAGCTAGTCACAAAAGAAACATAGGGTTATTATAGCCATCACTTCATTCTCTAGAGCCTTCATATAATCAACACAACTGGCTGCAAGCTTTAACACCAAAGCTATTCATTGATGAACTGTATCCTCAAGGATTAAAAAGGGTTAGTAGGACACCTTTGAATTATTATAATTTGCCCATTTTCATTGTGAGTAGAGGCAAGCTGGGGCATTTCTCAAGCTCACAAAGGAAATAGATGATGAAAAAAAAAAGTATAGGGAGGCAAGTGAAGATTTGTGAGCAACACAAATTTTCTCAGAGCATAGGGAGGAGACCTAGGAGACTGTAGCATCTAATTTGATACACTTATAAGCCACAAACATGTCTGAATGACCAGGAGCCAGCTACCGCCGCAAAATAACCAAGATAGGTCTGGAGTCAGCAGGGAAGCGCTGGGAAGGAGGCCAGGCCAATAATGAAAGGGGGCATAAAGGTACACATTAAACTCTCCAGAGAGAAAAAAATAAGCAAAATTTCCAAGACATCCCCAACAAAAAGTTGAAGTATTAACACTTCTGCTAAAGTAGCAAAAATGGTAAATTTGCTGGTTTCACTAAGCACATTATATTGCTTTTTTTTTTCTTTCTTTCTTGACATGGGGATGTGGGAAAGCTTCAGTGAGTAATAGTGAGGATGTAAGAGACTTTTCCAAAGAGGTACCGTGAACCAAGGACTTGGAGTTTGAAAGGGTCCATTTATATTTCTGGCATTGAGAACTCAGCATATTTGGGGTTGGCATCCAATGACTGAGTCCAGTGCGCTGAGAGACGGGATTCCAGATGGGAGAGAAGCTGTCTTATTTCAAAGAGTAAAGCTGCCATCAGAACCCAGGGAGCTTGATTGAAATTTCAGACATCTGATTTTGTCAGAGTTCGGATCCCTCTCCTTTCAAATGCCCTGCCTTAATAACCACTTTAACCCATTGCCAATCTTTCTGCGAACATGTCTTTCTATGATTGGGAAAATTAATGAACAGGCCCTAGCTAATATAATTAAACCCAAACACTCCTGATTTCAGTATTAAGAAAAAGCCACTGCCCGGATTTTCTCTTGACAACATAAAAGTCTGGCCATCCCCGAACTGTTTAATTATTGAAATGAACTGTAACAGTACACCCAATAGGGGCAGAGGTCGCTGAACAGTTCTGCAAGTCAGAAGGCAGCAGGGCTGACAGAGGGTCTGCCAGTGCCCTGGGCTGCGGCTCCAGACCCACACAGTTTTTCTCAGGCAGCCAGCTTCTGATAGGTAGCCTGATAGCGGGACTAATTTGCTCCTATTCCAAAGGCCCAACGGTGCTTGCTTGTTTTAACACAAGCCAAAATATGCTCTGGTGACCACCACGACATTGCAATTCCCATGCCCTACCACATTCCTCTTTCAGATCCCAGGCGTTTTTTTTTTTTTTTTTTTCTTTTTTTTGTCTCCCTACGTGCTGTCCAGGATGCAGACAAAATGAATTCCAACTGATCTATGTGGGGGTGGATTATTTTTTTAGAAACAAATGGCAAATTAAGAGAGGAAAAAATATCCTGCTCTCACTTTTCTATTTGGTGGGGGTGTATATGTTTATTTTCTCAGAGACACTTTCTGGTAGTGACAGCAGAACTTAGTTCTATGAGTTCTGTTCTCCCCCCTACCACCTGATTTTAAAATAATACATATTAGCCCTCTATTTTGCTTAACTTCTATGCCTCTTACATCTAATAGAACTCATATCTTTCTTTGAACAATAATGTCCAATTTTCTGTGATTTTTAGAATAATTCCATCTTTTGGAAAGGACATTTTTTTTTCTCTACTATGTCTTTAATAATATTTAGGCTATTACCAAAGATGGTGAGGAGGGAAAAGTTGGAAAATGTTACTAGAAATATTAATACTAGATAAATCAGAGTAAAAGTGAGGTTTTCAAATGTTATTATTTAATATTCAGTATTATTAATAATCAAGAAAAGTTAGAAAAATAAGTATGTTCAATGGTTTGATAAAAAAGAACATTTCTATATTTTATCTGAGCCATGTGGCTCAGATGGTAAAGAATCTGTCTGCAGTGTGGGAGACATGGTTTTGATCCCTGGGTTGGGAAGATTCCTTGGAGAAGGGAATGGCAACCCACTCCAGTATTCTTGCCTGGAGAATTCCATTTTATGTGCTCTGAATTATGAAGACAACATTTTTAGAAAAAAAAATAATAACTCTCAAAAGTAATGGAGTCTTCAGTAGAATCAGACACTAACTTATGCTCAATCTTCTTTAACACCATTCTCTTAGATGCTACCCTTCACTCAACATCTAGTAACAATGGACCCATGATTTCTCTGACCTCGCTAAAACTTGCTCTGAGGCTATGTAATGCTAAAAGCTAAAACTCTAAAGGGATGGTAATCTTTTAATAATAGAATGTGAATATATATCCTTCTTTTGAGATCAGCAAAGTTAATGGGATGATTAGATATTGCCACACATACATACCATTTTTATGCAAACTGAACACCTTTTAGAGTAATAATGGAACAATTGATGATTGAACTGGGACAAGAGGCCTAAGCCAGAACTATTCCAGGTAAAATGAGACACATTATGTATTTACCTAATTGCTTGATAGTAAAGAAATTCATGTTTAGACACACAGTAGCGCCCCTTTATATTCCAACACCCCCTTGGATTCCTGAAACCACATGCGTGCTGTGCATGCTAAGTCACTTCAGTTAAGACCAACTCTTTGCGACCCCGTGGACTGTAGCCACCAGACTCCTTTCTCCAGGGAATTTTCCAGGCAGGAATACTGGAGTGGGCAGCCATGCCTGTCTCCAGGGAATCTTCCTGACCTGACCCACGGATCAAACATGCAACTCTTATGTCATGAGTTCACGGATAGCACCAAATCTTATTTATACTATGTTTTACCTATATATACATCCTTACGATAAAGTTAATTTATGAATTATACCCAGTTAGAGATTAACCATAACTAATAATAAAATAATTTATTAAAATATACTGTAATAAAAGTTATGTGAATATGATGTCTCTCAAAATATATTATTGTACAAATTTAATGCCTTTTCCATTTTAACTAAGCAATTAATTCACTGTATGGCCATAGCTTTTTCAGTTTGATGTGCAACAGTACCACTAGTACAAATTTTATTTTTCCATCCTCATAAATTCATGAATAGAAAATCTGTTCATTCCACAGATCTTAGCAACATCAGCATATCATTCTTCTTCTTTCTTTGTTAGGTCAAGAACGTTCACCTTTTCACTTAAAGGAAACATTTTAAGGCTTCTAATTAGCATATCCTTGTTGCCAGCACCGTGACTTTGAACTCTGAGACCAATATTAAGTAAAATAATGGTGACTTGAACACAATCCCTGTGATTTCACAGAGGTCGACCTGATAAAAGAGATGTCTACTAAGTGACTAATGCAGAATATGCTAGAAAAAGGGATGATTCACCTTCTGAGTGGACAGAACAGGAAGGCTGAGGATTTCATCATGCTACTCAGAAAATCACACAATTTAAAACCTACAAGTGAGTTATATCTGAAATTTCCCATTTAATATTTTCAAACTGGATAACTAACATGACAGAAGGCAAAACCTTGCATAAAAGACTACTGGACGTTAGATGACTGGATCTTTTCTTTTCTTGGCCAGGCTACTCCATTTGTTTTTTTTCATTTATTGCCCCCGTTCATTTAAGCTGAACTCTTGGATCAACACTGCTAGCTTCCTAGGTTCTCAACTCAACCTTTGCTATCACCAAATATTCTCCAATCTTTCCAGGTAGACTAACTGGGACCAGGTGAAACTTTGGTGTCTGCAGGCCAGAGTGGGAACTCTCTACCATCATTCAGTATCCCCTCTGTCCTAGTCTAGTTGCCTGGTAGCCAAGAATCTCCATATTAGGAACCTTCATGGATTATTCTTTGTTCCATGGGTAAAAACAATAAGGACATGTGAAAAGGCAGTAAGACTCTATTAGAAGCTGACTTAGTAGTAACAAGAATTTAGTAGCATGG
This sequence comes from Dama dama, assembly GCF_033118175.1. Taxonomy (NCBI): domain Eukaryota; kingdom Metazoa; phylum Chordata; class Mammalia; order Artiodactyla; family Cervidae; genus Dama; species Dama dama. The sequence continues at coordinate 53,113,070 of NC_083713.1, forward strand.
GGAAAAAATGCTATTCTCCACAATATTATAGTGTAAAAACTTGTCACAGATGTAAATCCATGGCTGATTCATGTCAATGTATGGCACAAACCACTACAATATTGTAAAGTAATTAGCCTCCAACTAATAAAAATAAATGAAAAAAAATTTTTTTTAAATAAAACACTTGTAGATTTAAAAAATGCTTCACAAATATTTTGTAAATAAAGCTAGTTGAGTTATTAAAAAAAAAACTTGGCATAGCCATGATGAATTTGGTTGTAGCTGTCTCCAGATACAAATATGATAGAGAAGGTTCATAGCAGTTCCTTTGTATAAGTTTTGTGAAAATGTAAAGAATCACTGGCAGTGAGTGGGTTTTAAACTTTAGTATTTATTTTAAGAACCACCTGGGGTCCTTACTGTAAATGGTTCCTAGCTTCCACCCCCTCAGCAGGTTTGCTTAGATGCCCCCAAATCAATATACTTAATAAACCTCAAAGGCAGTTTGGATATAAAGGGTCCCTACAAACGAAAGCACTGGTAAAGGCTTCATCTTTCTCAGTCATTCTCTTACCAATACACAGGAGGCCAGGAGCCTATAGTAGCCTCTTCTGGTTGCCTTGGAGGCCTCCTATATTGGCAGGGATGTGTAGACCTACCTAAGACTGAGAAAGAGACTCCCTCTTTCCTATAAAAGTGGCACGGTGTGTGTCCTAAGAAAATAGACCAATTTTGGCATAGACTTGAAATTAAGAACTAAGCTTAGTCTCCAGAGAAATAATGTTAAGTATAGCCTAAACCCCAATCAGGAAGAAACTGTGATTCCCTTTATGATCTAGCCTTGGCAAAGAGAAATTCAAATGTGATTCAGTCACATCAGTGATGTTCAGGAACAGACTGCAGCGAATATACATGGAAATTACTAAGGAAACATCTAAATTTTTCAAGCAAGGTGAGTTTTCCTTCTCAGTTGTCTAATCTAACATTCCAATAGGAGAAGAAATCCAGCGTCTGAAAACTGTACTTAATCCATTCTTTAAATAGCATTACAGGCTTTTTCATTTCTCTCCACGCTGCGTTTTGTTGTTTTTGTCTCGGAGGCTTTAAGGCAGGGCCAGGACTTGCACTGGGAGGCCTGAGGATTACAGGAAATAATGACCTGTATATATTTAGTTGTTCAAAGGAAATTAGAGTAGCCTGATTTTTATTATTCCCCATTGCCCCACGTTCTCTGGTGTAATAACTTGCCCTGTTCTCTAATTTACTTTTACATCATCGGAAATGTATACCATTTAGCCCACATTCTCCCATGACCAATCAGGACCTGCTGCTAGCTAGGTTAACAAAACCTTCCATGGGAGGGGAAGCCTTCCTAATGCAGGCCAGCCAAAGACACCAAAGAGCTGGTCTTTCTGGGAAGTACATGAATTGGAGAAAGTGATTTACCAACTTCTCCCCTTAGGTAGCCAAGGGCCACTGTATGTCCCTGCTATTGAGTGTGACAGTTAACATTTTCAGGACTGGTGTCATTTTAGATTAACCTTCTCCTGTAAAAGTGTGCAGGCAATTGCACTAAATAAAATGCCATTTAATTTTTTAATTGTTAGTCCATCAGTGTATTTACAGCAGTACTGTGCCTCTGTCCTGACTTTTCATCTTTCTTTCCCCAACTCTTACCACCAAGTTTGTATATTCTCTTTAAGTTCATCTGCTTTATTTTTAATTCAGAGGAAGAAACATTTCTGGTTTGGGTTTTTTAAAAATTATGTTTAGGTATTTAGATTATAATTTTCTAGCGACTTAGCACATATCATCTGTATTTGCTAGAATACTGGGTGGGAGGAGGGGCACTGATGGGAAATATTTTCTTTTGGAGATGAATATCACAGTATCTTCAGAACAATTGCAACTTAACAGTTTTTCTTTTCATTACAACTCTATATACAGAGTTTACAGACACTGTTTACAGATACTTCAAGATGAAAGTAATGTTTGAGAGGTAGGCAGAATTGATTTTTGTAGATTCATTGTGTTTTGGGGGACATTAAATGAAGTTTTATGGATTGTATCAACTCTGTTACAATAGCTTTAACTTGTGTGCTCTTTAACTGCTAGTATTTGGCAGGGTAAAAATGAAGAGAAATAGTAAGTAGTTTTAATAATGACAACTTCTGAAAATTACTCCAACATGATCATATTTTAAGAGCTCAATAAATTTGGCCATTATAAACTTTTCTTCATCCCTCCCAAAACATTTCACTTCAGTCTGGGCAGTTGCCTCATTATTAAATAGGGTCTCTATTCCAAAACAAACTCAAGTCACTTGTATTCATTTTACTTTAATTTCCTTCAGTCTCATATATTGTAAGATTAATTATTGGTTTTGTTTTGTCCCCTCACTGCCCCTTCTGAAACGAGAGAAATCCACCTCATTTTCCTACTTTTAATTTCTTAAAAAGAACATTTTTTCCTGTATAAATTTCTCAAAGTTGATACCTTAGAATGTCCCTCACTTCTTTCTAAAATCCTCCCAACTCTCCTAAAATATTAACCTCTGGTTCTGGTTCAAGACACAATTTTTATAACTTGCTACTTTATAGTAACTTTAATGGAGTTTAGGTAATTTCTCTTACCAAATTACCTGAAATGCTCTAAATTCCAATCCTAGATATCATGGTGATTCGCTTGGGTCTGTCTGCAGACTTCAGAGACTGCAGAATTTCTTATGGGATACTCTGGCTTACTAAACCTCCAAGGACCTGTGAGCTTCAGACAAATTTGGGATATGAATAGTTTATACCTCAGTGTGTATTTAAATCAGCTAATGCTCATCCTTTCCAGAGAGTTCACCAGGTGACTGACCATGGGGCCAGGGGTGAATGAGGTGGGTAGGGAATAATGTAGTGAAGAAAAGAAATACTGATTATTTTCTTTGCAGCAACAAAATTATTCAATTGCCAAATGGAAAATATATATTCTCATTGATTATATTCATTTCAAATCATTCCATAGAGAATCATGAAAAAAAAAAATCATGGCATGATAGATAATATATAGAATTATTTCTTTCAAGATAGAAATTCGTGTCTCCCACCCCCACCTTTTCCTGTCAGAATAATATATGGGATTTCAGTGCTGTTTCATTTATCTATATGTTTGTCCTTATGCCACTACAAACTGTTTAGATTAATATAGCTTTGTAGTGAGCTTTAAAATAGGATGTGTGGATTTTTCAACTCTGTTCCTCTTTTTCAAGATTGATTTGACTGTTCTAGGTCCCTTGAATGAATTTTAGGACCAGTTTGTTAAAAAAAACAATTGGGATTTTGATAAAGATTATATTGAATCTGTAGATCAATTTTGGGAATATTACCATCTTTACAATATGAAATTTTCTGATCCATGAATGTCAGATGTTTTCCCATTTATATAAACCATTCTTGTGTGTGTGTGTGCTGTGTGCTTGTCTGACTCTTTATAACCCCATGGACTGTAGCCTGCCAGGCTCCTCTGTCCATGGGGATTTCCCAGACAAGAATACTGGAGTGGGTTGCCACGCCCTCCTCCAGGGATCTTCCCAACCAAGGTCTTCTGAATTGCAGGCAGATTCTTTACCATCTGAGCCACCACGGAAGCCGAAACCATTCTTAAATTCTTTTAATAAATGTATTCAAATTTAAGAGTGTAAATTTTGTTCTGCATTTGCTAACTTTATTTCTAAGTATTTTTCATGAAAGTTTTTTCTTACTTTTGTTTCAGATTTTTTATTAATAGTATATAAAAATACAGTAGAATTTTGTATTTTGATCTTGTACCCTGAACCCTAGTTTGATTCATTTATTTATGTATGCATTTTCAGTTGTGTCTGACTTTTTGGTCTGAATATTTTAGTGTATTCTTTAGGACTTCCTATATTGAAGATCATTGCTTCTACAAATACAGATAGTTTTATTTTTTTTCCAATCAGGGTGCATTTATTTTTATTGTTTAATTACCCTTGCTAGAACTTTCAGTAAAAAGCTAAATGTAAGTAGCAAGAGTAATATCTTTGTCTTGTTCTTGATTTTATGGAGAAAGCATTTAGTTTTTCACCATTATGTATGGAGATAGTCATGGGTTTTTCATCAATGTCCAGTATCAAGTTAGAGAAGATCCTTTAAATTCCACTTTATTAAATGCTTTTATCATGATAAAGTGTTGAATTTTTTGCCAAATGCTTTTTTCTGCATCTGTTGAGATGATCATATAGTTTTGCCCTTGGTTCTATTGACATTGTGTATTCCATTATTGATTTTTAGATATTAAGCCAACTTTGTATTCCTGATATAAATCCCACATATTCCTGGTATATAATCCTTTTTATATGTTATTGAATATGACTTGCTAGTATTTTATTGATGAATTTTTCATCTCTATTGGTCTGTAGTTTACTTGTGATGTCTTTGTCTGGCTTCAGTGTCAGAGTAATACAGGCCTCAGAATAAATTGGGAAATCTTCTCTTCTATACTAATTTATTGAAGAGTTCATGAAGATTGATACTAATTCTTATTAAACATTTGTATAATTTATCAGTGAAGCCATTTGAGTTTGGGGTTTTCTTTGTAGGAAAGCTTTAAATTACTGATTCAATCTCTTTGCTTATTATATGTTGCCCCTGTATGACAAAAACTGTATTTTTGCAGATCTAAAGTGGAGACATTATTGCTTTATTTGTAAAACCTAAACCTCATTGAAAAACTATCTTTTTTTCTTTATGTGGGTATCTTTATGTGGGAAGCTAAGGAGGAGAATTTTTCCAAATGAAGCAGCAAGTAAGGAAGAGAAGATACTTTCCTTAACTAGGGAGAGATTAGGGGTATCAGGCACTGTAGCATAGTCCTATGGAGGGGCCAACATGGTGAAGACACTGGACATGAAGTATGACTCCCAGAGTCTCTCCAGCTTTCCCTGTTAAGGCTCTTGGGAGCTGCAGACACACCTGACTTCAGGGCACCTATGTAGGCTGGTATACCTGGAACTTCAACAGTATAGGGGCTTCCCTGCTGGCTCAGACAGTAAAGAATCTGCCTGCAATGTGACAGGCCTAAGTTGGATCCCTGGGTTGGGAGGATCCCCTGGGGGAGGGCATGGCAACCCGTCTAGTATTCTTGCCTGGAGAATCCCCATGGACAGAAGACATGGGGGGCTGGCGGGCTACAGTCCATGGGGTCACAAAGAGTCAGACACATCTATGTACAACAGTATACATTGTACATAGCCTCAGCGACGTGTAATATAATGACTGATGGCTGGAGAAGTCCCCACAAACTTTGGTTTTACCTAAAACCCATGCTTGAATAAGGAACTTTGTTGGATTTTAACTGATTTAAATAAAATAAAAATAAGCATCTTAATTTGCTGACTAAAATTTGTATCTGTTTGAACAGGAAGTCATTGGCACACTATATCTTGAGTTCTCCACAACAGACCAGCCAGGTCTGACCAGTCCTTCACCAAAGCTGAGTTGTCTAGAAATTATCCTAGGATGTTAATTCCCTTGGGTATAACATAGAGATTACCCTTTGATATAACATAGAGATGCTTCCTAATTCTGGAGTCAGAGTGCCTATGATTAATGCTTGGTTCAGATACTTAACAGTTGTAGAACCTTAGGCAATTTACTTAGCCTCTCTGTACCTCAGTTTTTTAATTTTTAAAATAGGAATAATCTATGATATCTAATATAATACCTGCCAAGGAGAATTATGTGACAATTGTTATTTATTCCTTAGCTACTATTACAATTGATATTATTTCCAGAAATAACTACTTGAGGAACTAAATTCTATTTCATTTGTGATTCTTACTGGAATTATTAAATACCTTCCTTTATTACTCTGACTTCTGACATGGCATCATCCTTGCTGTTACCAGTTGTCAACAAAGCAGTCATTTTTCATTCTTTTCCACGTTCCTAAAAGGTCTGGAGACTCTTCTTTTATATTATTTCATATTCCTTTCATTTTATCCATTCCCTCTCCTTTTTCTTATGTTTTTCAGTCAAATTGTAGAGAAACCCTCTTCAGTGTCACCTCCTGTTCAGTGAGCACTTACTGGTTGTCTATATTTGTCAACTTTGGTACTGGTATTTTAAAGCCATTATCTCAAATCCATGTCAGAGCCCCTGCAGGATAACTATTGCTACACACATTTTAGAAATGATGAAACTGGTATAGAAAAGTATGGTAACCTACTCTAGTTCACTCAGCTGTTACATGGCATGTCTCACACACAGCTTTAGTCTTCTTCTGAGTCTAAAGTCCATATTGCCTCTTATCCTTCAAGCTGCTGCCAAAGTAATTTAGCTATAGTGCAGCTTTGATTATAACACTCAGCTCAATGGGTCCTTATTGCCCATAAAATAAAGCCTAAACCCTTGGCCTTAAAATTCAAAGCCTACTATAATCTGGCCCAAATCTACATTTCCAGCCTCTCTACTCATTGATCCTTCTCACACCCACTACACTCCAATCAAAACATATAACTTTTCATTTCTAAACATGTCATATACTTCCCTGCAAGGCTGCCTTAGCCCATGCCTGTCCCTTCTGCTAGATCATTCTTCTACCTAGTATCACTTCCACCATTAAATGCTTTCACTCTCAGATAACTGTATAATATTCCCATCTGTACCTCCATAGTAGTTTGGAGATAGACACCTTATAATTCTCATCATTCTGCTTAAAGTGGGGACAATACCTGAGTGTCTGAGTTGCTAAACACATAGAGGTGCTGGGAGGCTGGGCACAGTCTTTTGCATTCCCCACAGAGGAGGCAGCCCTGACATGGAACCAATCAAGTAAGAAGTATCTTGCTACTTTTCTGCACAATTATCTATCATCTCAATTAACCTGAATCACAGTGCCTGATCTGTAGGTACCATCAGTTCAGCTCTTTGGGGCCCTAGTTCCATCCTGCCCATTTTGTGGGTTTACATTAAGATGATGGGAGGCAAGGGCCTTAAATAGATATAGAAACTGCTGTATTACATACCAATGGCATGGCCAAGTAATTAGAAAAATACTACAGACTTTTTTCAACATTTCAGGAGATTGAACAGCTCATGAATTTATTTTGGACCCAAGACCCTTCAAAAAGTCAACAGATATTGAGGCTATAGATGTGGCCAAGAAGTTCCAGGATTATGATTCTGTAACCTGACAATAGAATGTCTTTCTTCTAACTCAGTCTCCTGGCTAGGGGCTGGGTGATGGACAATTCAGCATAAGACTTCACTTCTCAGATGCACTTTCTACATCATTCATTTGACTGCAACAGCATTTGCAGGAGGGAGAGGAAGGGCTATGAGGGTGGTGGTGATTAAAGTTACCACTCAATACTTCCAAGTCATATTTTATCTCTAACCATGACATCATTTTGATGTTTTATAGAGTGATTTCCACACTTGCCCAAAGTTCATAACTGTCCAGATGCCTGACACATAATAGGTACTCAGAACATATGTGTTTAATAAATGAGAAAGTGAATGAATAGCTAGTTGGAAAACAACAAAGCAAATGACAACACAAATTCTGAGTCCTGACCACACCTACTGAGTCAAAATTTCCAAGGGGCAGGCATAGTGATCTGTACATTTAACAAGCAACCCTGGATGAGTGTTATCACACAAGTTTGGGGCATACTACCTTAGGAGAGAAGTTTCAAACTTAACTAATTATCATAATTAACCTAGAGAAACTTTAAGACTCATAGATTTCTGGGCCCTATCGTGGGCTTCTTGAATCATGGCCTAAAGAAAGGTATCTATGTTTTTAAAGCAATTCCTCAGATAGTTCCAGATTTGTGAATCACTACAGCAACTTATGTTGTGCTGAATTTACTCAAACAGGGAACTGAGGTCAAAATAAATGAATAATGAGATCAGCTTTGTTGTTTAAAGACAAAAAATGTCTTTCTGGTTTGGATGACACAAGTGTATGCATTTGTCAAAACTCATCAAATGGTACACGTAAGATATGTGCATTTCATTGCATATAAATTTTATCAAAATATGTGTGAAAAGAAATACTAGATATAAATTCTAGTAAAGCTATGCAGGCTGAATAGTTTAAAGATAAAGTACACTGATAACTGGAACATTCCTTGAAGTGCATCAAAACTCAAGGAGGATAGATGGATAAATAGTTATGATATAAAAGCAAAGCATTATTAGACATTCTAGGTGGTGACTACACAGCTGTTCATTCTATAGTCCTTTAAACTTATCTTTACACTAGAAAAAACTTATAGTAAAATGTTGAGGAGACAAAAAGTAATAAAGAATAATTAATAAATACCAGAGAGAGGTGAGATTGAAAGGATATCAGGGGAAAAGAATTTGAGGGAAAAGCTGAGATTTGACTAAGATAAGCCTCTCTGGATTCAGCTGAAGGACACAAGTAAAGGAAAAACCAAGGGTGATGAAGAGGACAATGGTAACAGAGAATAAAAATACATTGCACCGAGACAGAAACCAATCTATCTCATTTTCCCATTCATTAGAACACACGAATTACTAGGCAAGGTGAAGGACATTGACAGATAAGGATTTTGGCAGCATAAGGAGTATGGCTTCCATATGAAATTACTGGATTGGTGGTATGGCATAACTCTTTTGGAGGAGGTCACCACTAACCCCACCATAGTGCCACCAGAACTTATGCAGGACCAGGGAAACAGACTCCTGGAGGGCACAAACAAAACTTCTCTGCACCAGAACCCAGGAGGAAGGAGTAGTGACCCCACGAGAGACCGACGCAGACTTGCCCATGAGTGTCCAGGAGTCTCCGGCAGAGTCCTGGGCCAGTGGTGGCCTGCTGCAGGGTTGGGGGCACTGAGTGCAGCAGTGCATGCATGGGACCTTTTGAAGGAGGTCACCATTATCTTCATTACCTCCACCATAGTTTGGCCTCAGGTCAAATAACAGGAAGGGAACACAGCCCCGCCCATAAACAGAAAATTGGATTAAAGATGTACTGAGCATGGCCCCGCCCATTAGAACAAGACCCAGTTTCCCCCACAGTCAGTCTCTCTTATCCTTCTCCATCAGAGGGAAGACAAACTGAAAATCACAATTACAGAAAACTAACCAATCTGATCACATGGACCACAGTCTTGTCTAACTCAATGAAACTGTGAACCATGCCATTTTGGGCCACCCAAGATAAATGGGTCATGGTGGAGAGTTCTGACAAAACATGGTCCACTGGAAAAGGAAATGGCAAACTACTTCATTATTGTTGCCTTGAGAACCCCATGAATAGCATGAAAAGGCAAAAAGATAGGACAATGAATGTTGAACTCCACAGGTTGGTAAATGCCCAATATGCTACTGGAGAAGAGTGGAGAAATGACTCCAGAAAGAATGAAAAGACAAGGACAAAGCAAAAACAATACCCATTTGTGGATGTGACTGGTGATGGAAGTAAAGTCTGATGATGTAAACAGCAATATTGCATAGGAACCTGGAATGTTAGGTCCATGAATTAAGGCAAATTGGAAGTGGTCAAACAGGAGATGGCAAGAGTGAACATCAACATTTTAGGAATCAGCAAACTAATATGCACTGGAATGGGTGAATTTAACTCAAATGACAATTATATCTACTACTGTGGGCAAGAATCCCTTAGAAGACATAAAGTAGCCATCACAATCAACAAAAGACTCTGAAATGCAGTACTTGGATACAATCTCAAAAACAACAGAATGATCTCTGTTCCTTTCCAAGGCAAATCATTCAATATCACGGTAATCCAAGTCTATGCCCCGACCAGTAATACTGAAGAAGCTGAAGTTGAATGGTTCAGTGAAGACCTACAAGACCTTCTATAACTAAAACTCCAAAAAGATGTCCTTTTAGTTATAGGGTGCTGGAATGCAAAAGTAAGTAGTCAACAGACACCTGCAGTAACAGGCAAATTTGGCCTTAGAATACAGAAAGAAGCAGGACAAAAGCTAATAGAGTTTTGCTAAGAGAACACACTGGTCATAGCAAACACCCTCTTCAAACAACACAAGAGAAGACTCTACATATGGACATCACCAGATGGTCAATACCAAAATCAGATTGATTATATTCTTTGTAGCCAAAGATGGAGAAACTCTATACAGTCAGCAAAAACAAGACTGGGAGCTGACTGTGGCCAAATCATGAACCCCTTATTGCCAAATTCAGACTTAATTTGAAGAAAGTAGGAAAAACCACTAGACCAATCAGGCATGACCTAAACCGAATTCCCTACAATTATACAATGGAAGTGAAAAATAGATTCAAGGGATTAGGTCTGATAGACAGAGCACCTGAAGAACTATGGATGGAGGTTTGTGACATTGTACAGGAGGCAGTGATCAAGACCATTCCCAAGAAAAAGATGTGAACAAGGCAAAATGATTTTCTGAGGAGGCCATACAAATAGCTGTGAAAAGAAGAGAAGCAAAAAGTAAAGGAGAAAAGGAAAGATATTCTCTTGAATGCTGAATTCCAAAGAATAGCAAGGAGAGATATGAAAGCCTTCCTCAATGATCAATACAAAAATATAGAGGAAAAAAATAGAATGGGAAAGACTATAGATCTCTTCAAGAAAATTAGAGATACCAAGGGAATATTTCATGCAAAGATGGGCTCAATAAAGGACAAAAATGGTATGGACCTAACAGAAACAGAAGATGTTAAGAAGATGTGACAAGCACACACAGAAGAACTGTACAAAAAAGATCTTCATGACCCAGATAATCACAATGGTGTGATCACTCACCTAGAGCCAGATATCCCGGAATGTGAAGTCAAGTAGGCCATAGGAGGCATCACTATGAACAAAGCTAATGGAGGTAATGGAATTCTAGTTGAGCTATTTCAAATCCTCAAAGATGATCCTGTGAAAGTGCTGCACTCAATATGCCAGCAAATCTGAAAAACTCAGCAGTGGCCATGGGACTAGAAAAGGTCAGTTTTCATTCCAATCCCAAAGAAAGGCAATGCCAAAGAATGCTCAAACTACCACGCAATTGTACTCATCTGACACGTTAGCAAAGTAATGCTCAAAATTCTCCAAGCCATGATTCAGCAGTATGTGAACAGTGAACTTTCAGATGTTCAAGCTGGAATTAGAAAAGACAGAGGAACAAGAGATCAAATTGCCAACATCCATTGGATCATCTAAAAAGCAAGAGAGTTCCAGAAAAACATCTATTTCTGCTTTGTTGACTATGCTAAAGCCTTTGTGTGGATCACAACAAACTGTGGAAAATTCTTAAAGAGATGGGACTACCAGACCACCTGACCTGCCTCCTGAGAAATTTGTAGCAGGTCAGGAAGCAACAGTTAGAACTGTACATGGAACAGCATACTGGTTCCAAATCAGGAAAGGTGTAGGTCAAGGCTGTATATCATCACCCTGCTTATCTAAATTCTATGCAGAGTACATCATGAGAAATGCTGGGCTGGAAGAAGCACAAACTAGAATCAAGATTTCTGGGAGAAATATCAATAACCTCAGATATGCAGATGACACCACCCTTATGGCAGAAATCAAAGAATAACTAAAGAGCCTCTTGATGAAAGTAAAAGAGGAGAGTGAAAAATTTGGCTTAAAACTCAACATTCAGAATACTAAGATCATGCCACTTCATGGCAAATAGATGGGGAAACAATGGAAACAGTGACAGACTTTGTATTCGTGGGCTCCAAAATCACTGCAGATGGTGACTGCAGCCATGAAATTAAAAGACGCTTGCTCTTTGGAAGAAAAGTTATGACAAAGCTAGACAGCATATTAAAAAAACAGAGACATTACTTTGTTGACAAAGGTCTGTTTAGTCAAAGCTATGGTTTTTCCAGTAGTCATGCATGGATGTGAGAGTTGGACTATAAAGAGAGCTGAGCGCCGAAGAATTGATGCTTTTGAACCATGGTGTTGGAGAAGACTCTTAACAGGCCCTTGGACTGCAAGGAGATCCAACCAGTCCATCCTAAAGGAAATGAGTCCTGAATATTCATTGGAAGGACTGATACTGAAGTTGAAACTCCCATACTTTGGCCATCTGACTCATTTGAAAAGACCCTGATTTGGGTAAGATTGAAGGTGGGAGGAGAAGGGAACGACAGAGGATGAGATGGTTGGATGACCTCACCGACTCAATGGACATGCGTTTGAATAAACTCTGGGAGTTGGTGATGGACAGGGAGGCCTGGCGTGCTGCAGTCTATGAGGTCACCAAGAGTTGGACACGACTGAGCAACTGAACTGAAGTGTTTTTTATACTTTATTTTTGGATGTTATTTGAGCTTTATTCAGAATATTTTGTGTCAGAGTGTCTATCTAGAATTGAAGATATTTCTTAGAATTAGAAGGGAAGAAAGAGACCAGCAGTAACCATATCCCATATACTTAATTATTTGGAGAGATTCATGTTGGAATATACTGATGTATGTTATGTGTTAATCTGTGGACACATTTTATTTTCCATGTTGGCCTAAAAGTACTGGAGTATGGAGTGTGTGTCTGATTCACAATACCTAGTTTGGTGCCTTTTCTATACTGGTGCAGAGTTCAGGATTCTTTGGCAGTTTATTTTCAACATAGAGAACTTAGAGCCTGGTATAATTTGACCCACTACAGTCAAGTTAGGTAGGTGAATGGGTGTTGAGTGTCTCTCCAAGATCACAGAGAAAGGAAGGTTCAGCATGCCTTCCACCAGAGTTGGGTGTGGCTTTGTATATTTATTAGACTTTATGCGGACAGCCTAAGGTAGGTTTTCTCAAACGTGGCACTATTTACATTCTAGGCCAGTTCATTCTTTCTTATGTGGGCAGTCTTATCCTTTGGAGGATGTTTAACAGCATCCCTGGCCGCTACTCACCACATCCCAGTAGCACTCCTCCCTTAGAACAATCAAAAATATCTCCAGATATTGCTAAATGTCCCCAGTAAGGCCAAATTATGCCCCATCAAGAACAACTGGTTTAAGATAGTAAGCCAAAACAAGAAACTCAGGAGATTTGCATCCTAAAATTCATGTAAAACCCAGATTAAATGTCACTTTAAAGGACCTTCCCAAAGAAGGAAAATTCAGGTATCAAAGAAACTCATTAGAGGAGAAGTGTTGAAGAGAATAGGAGAAAGAGAAGCCCAGAGCAATTCCTTCCCCCAGCTAGCTTTCAGCTATTGAAGCCACAACAAGCCTGTTTCTTTTGGACTTAGGAGCTAATTATTGTAGAATGCCTGGCTGAGGTTAACAACTAGGAAAAGGAATTACTCCCATTGAATACAGTCACACATATTTATAATGCACACTTAGGAACAAGCGACCAAGACAACAGTGGATCTTGCTGAGAGACAGTCATATATAGCATCAAAGAAGCAAGGAGGGATAGGACGGGGTCTAAGCTAGTGGTACTCAGATGTCAAGGCAAAACAACCCTCTTCTCTAGGTTCTAGAAGGATAGGTGCACAAAAAAGAGATGGAGGGAGGTGTTATATCTGGCAAGAGCAAAGCCGGCTTCTCATTACTATATAAAGATAGAAGCCTCAGTGATGACTGAGGAAAAAACCAAGTTCTAGGAACCATGGCACCTCTAGCAGGATTGGATCTGAGATTTCATGAGACTGGAAGTACTGCAGGATTTGAATGGCAAGCTAGATTCTGGCCTCAACTCTGAAGCCCAGAGGTGAGGAGATGCCATGTCATGGGTGAGATAAGCAGCGATGGTGATTCAGAAGGGGTGGGCTTAACCCTAGGCAGCCCTGTTAACCCAGCAGGGTGAGTCAGGAGAGGCTAACACTCCCTGTCTGCCCCAAGAATCATGCCTGGGAAGGTTTTGTGATGACCTTAGCTGAAACACTCAAGATATAACATTGCATGGGGGAAAAGGACACAAAACCTAGGAAACACCTTGGAAGAAAATGACAGAGATCCTCTAGAATGTGAGATAAGAGGGAGTCATGTCTGATGTTTCTTTCTTTCTTCATAACTTCTATCTTCTATGTTTTAGATAATACGGATGAAATATTTTTACAATCATTTTAGGTAGTCTTAAAACGTGAACTTCCTGTCTCAATGCAGGATTGGCTAGGAATCAGAAAAGGGTGGTTTTCTAAGTAGGACAAATATTAAGTCTTGTGAAAAAACTTGGGGAAGACACAACCTGAAGAAAGTGTGGGGAATGAATGAAATGTGGGTTGCTCAATGGAAATGAACACACTCCTACATAAACTTAACAAAAATGTAGCATGTGTCATCAGAGTACTTTCTTCCTAACAGACAACTACTTTGTAGTTTTGTAATGGGAAGTGGCATGTCCTCTTTTCCCTCACCCCACCACCAACAGCTCTCCGGGAAAAATAAATAAACCCTCAACTCTTCAGCCACAAGTAACCATATATTGGACTATGGAGTACAGGGTTTGTTTGGAATGATGGATGGTTCAACAATATAGCACAATCAGACAAGACCAGCCATCAATCACTTTAAATCAATGATAGACCTTGAGTGTGTTTTGGGCCATTTTCATTCATTCTAGTGCCCAGAGAGTAGCACAGAGAAACCTCATGACCTCACATGAGCAAAGAAAATGGCTTTTAAAGCTGTTTCTAGGGTCTATTCATCACTCATTCCTGGGTAAGATGCCAGGAAATAATTTTCATGGGTTTTTTTTTTTTTTTTCCAACTCATCTTTCTTACCTCGAAGTTTGGATGAAAGGTATGCACATAGACAAAAAAGGGGAAGAGAACCCATCTGAGTGTGTTAGACTTTCTGTCATGTGAATGAAATTTGGTCCTCAACTTTAAAAAAAAAACAATTCTTACTCATCAAACATTCTGCTCGGAATTTCCTCCTGTTTTTCTGGAAAGAAGCTGTGATTTAGTCATGATGTTTTCTGGGATCATTTAGAGCAGGGCACGCTGATCACCAGTGAGTACTGGACATTGCTGTTACACTCGTCATAGGAGACCATTAGGAGCCTTCTCTGCTGGGCACATGTACTTTTCCCTGTGACCTTCATGGCCATAGTCACTCCTGAGCATGCGTCACACCTTTACAAGCCCTAAACCACCTCTTGAGGAATACAGGCATCTCACAGGGTTGGGGGTATAGATCACCTTAGGGCTAGGAGACACGAAGTCTACTTTCCAGCCTTGAGAAGACTTCTAATACCCTGAAAACACCTTTTTTTCTCCAGGCTTCCTTGTCACACAACCTCATCAGCTCAGAGCACACGCTGAGTTCTGGTGCTCTCATTAGTCCTCTCCAATGGTCCTGAAATACAAGTCTTTCACTTCTTCATACTCCCCTTTCCTTATCCCAGAGGTGAATGGGAAAGCAACGGCAACTTAGCCATTAACACAGACTTCAACAACACCAAATTAGGATAAGGCTAGGGAAAGAATAGACAAAGCTAGTTTTTGTCTTAGCCTGCCAACATATTTTCAAGACAGAGACTGGATGAAATTAGTGACATTCTTCCCACAACAAATGTATTCACCAAAAAGATTATTTAAATTAAACATCTCCCAGGAAAATATTATATCTATGTTATAATATTGTCTTATGAACACATACTACACTCAAATTTCTAGAATGATATTGGTATGTTCTACCTAATGATGGAAACAATTCTGCATATTTTTTAGAATGTCAGGGTTCTATTAGTATACACAATACTCAATAAAAAGGGCAGTAGGAGTAAAAAGCTAAGGAAATAAGAAACCAGCAACACTTGGGATATACATAGCTCAGGTCACAAGGCGACCTGGAAAAAGAGGAACTCACTGGCCTAAGAATCAAATCTCTGGTTTGACTCCAGATCACTTACTAGATAAGTGACCAAGCCTCTCTTTTGAGCTTCAGATTCCCAGCATCTTGATGGAATGATTTGTGCTTTGGGGACTCTGTCAATTAAAAGCTATTTCTCTTAAAACAGTGTCCCCTTTCTTCACTTGTCTGTGACAAAATCTTGTCTTCAATGACAGTTACAGAATAACACTGTCCTCATTACTTTTGTTCCTGTTGTTATAGAGGCCAAGAAAAATATGAAAATTCCCAGTTAAATTATACACACATATGTATGTATTCATATATGTGTATATAGGTGTACATATATTTATGTGTGTATTTATTTTATTATGTATTAGTGGTATTGATAAAACAAGAACTCTCATCAATCTCCATTTTATTGCATTACAGGCTGAACTAGGAAGAGTTGTCCTTTCTCTCACTAAGCAAGCTGTAGTCAGTCAAGGATGTGAGGAACTTTGGTTACTTCAATAGTGAGGTAACTGTGTTCCTTGTGTTAAAGTAATTAAACCAAAAGGCCATCAAATTGGGGTCTCTAATGCCTTGGCAGCCTATGAAAACAAACAGAAATCTAAGCCAAAGCCAATGAACTCAAATCCACAAAGATGACAGTTACAAACAAATAATCACAAACAGCCAAATAAACTTTCCTAAAGAAGGCAACTGCTTAAACTATAGCCAGTCAAATAATTTTCTTCCTTTGCTTTTCTCCTTCTGTATAAAAACCCGTCCCTTTGCTCCTGTGGGTGGAGTGTTCCTAACCACCTCTGGTTTGACACTGCCAAATTCAAATCCATATATGCACAAATAAACTCCTGAAAATCGTAATATATTTCAGTTTAACTTTTATCACTTGCTTAAAGGAAAAAAAAAGCCTAAAACAGTTCAACCCTAAAATGTACTTTCTTTCTCCTAAGTGCAGATAGAACCTATCTTGAGGATAGCTGGGTTACTTCAAATGAAATTAGTTCATTCTTTTTTTATTAAAAAAAAAAAAAAAAAAGAAGAAGAAAGAGAAAAGCAAGAAGGAAGGAAAGAAAGTTCAGGAGAGGAAGACCATAGATATAAAAGAGAAACCCAAACTATATACTTTCAATCTCAGTCCTTGGAATGGAAGCAAACATTGAATTCCCCATGTGCACAAGCTTCTCTATTTGGAATCTAATGACAGACAAGAACACTGTCCTGGAAATGAGGAAATCAAGGTTTCACTCCTCCAGGGTAGACCAGCCAAGAATACCAAAATGGAGCTGTATTTTTATTTTTCCTGTTACAGCACAGATCAGTTGTTTGGCTACCAAATTACAGATTGGGTCTGGTTCTCACGTACTTCTGCTTTTCATGAGCTGAACTGGAAGAGTAATAACAGGCTATTTCTTTTACTTGTGGGATTTAGGTATTCTTCATCATAGAATGGGTCATTTTTCTAAGAAAACCTGCCAGTTTAGAGGCTGGAGGTGTATGCCATTCATGTGGGGGTGGAAAAGCCATAAAAATGAGAGATTTTTGGCCAGAGAGAGTGGATTCTAGTTACTTGTTCCCATGTTTAAATGACATGTTTATGAGTCCTACTCTTTTTATCTAATCTTAACAGCATCATCCAAAGATCACTATCATTTAAATGACTACTCCAGAGAAGGGTATCTGGGAAATTTTACCAAGGAGAAAATTAAACACATCCATTCAGCTATGGAGTGCACTCTGCAAACACTTCATTCATTTTTTTTTTTTTAATGCTCTATTGATAATCTATAAAAGATAATTAAACAAAGTATAACAAATATTGTCCTAATGCATAATGGCTGATATCTTAGACAGGAGACTAGTTAAGTATAATACAAATTATATTGAAGGAAACAACTGCACAGAGATATTACCAATTAGTAGTTGAATCAATCACCATTCATACAAATATTATTTTCTTCATTGTCCAGTTTATGAATCTGCACAGACATAGTGGGAAATGACGAATGACTTCTTGGGATAAAATTCTGGAGAAACCCTGGATTCACAGAATCAAGTGACCACTGAGAGGATTAGAGGAACAGTTTAGTGAAAGACACTTTATCGCTCTGACCTAACTCAAAGCTGTATTAGGGAACTGTACAATCCAACATGGGAAAGAATCTTGGAATTTTGACTCATCAGAGAATTTCTAAAGAACTCTTTTGGCAGACAGGTTCTATCTCGAAGACATCTGGGTTACTTCAAATGAAATTAGTTCATTCTTTTTTCTTTAATAAGAAAAAAAAAAAAAAGGAATAAGAAAAAGCAGGCGTTTCCTTGCCCTCAAGTCATATATCTTGTCCAGAGATTTAAAAAATAAAGCACTATCATTTTATCACCCTTAATATTTGTGGAAGAAGATGTCTTTATTCTATTAAAAGAGGAAGTGGAAAAACACAGGGTCCAAGGGATTTCCACTAAGGAAGAAGAGAAGTTCAGCATGCTGAGCATTCTTTTCAGGACCCATAGCTATGTCAAGAGGAGTGGACAGCACAGAAAAGAACTCTGACTTTCCAGAGGAAGTGAGTAGTCCACAATCCCATTTGTGATTCATCTCCATGAGTATGATTCCTCCATCACCTAAAACTAAAGTCTTTTTTGAGCCTATCATTCCATTGCCAATATTCTTGGTCTATTGATTAAAAGGAGGGAAGACAAGTTCATCCTGACCAAGTGGAAAAGCAACTCAGATTGCTTGCCTAACTAGGTGCATAAATTACTCCACCTTGGACATTGTATGGTTTCTGTAAAATTGGGGTTTCTTTATACAGGGGAAGAGCCAATGATAATGAACTATGAGTGATGGGTTAACAAAATATTAATAAAATAACATAGAAGTAAAGATTTCATATTAATGATTTTGGTGAACATAAATAATATCTGGAAAAAAATCAAAGCTCGAGAGATGGAATTATTGCTGATATCCTCAGTAAGTACTGGACTTTTAATATTTAAGAAGAATGTTCTAATTATGCATATTTCACCAGTTATAAAGTTCCACTCAGACTTAAACAGGGAAATTTACAAAACAACATAAACACTTTTGATCTAACTATGTTTATTGTTTTGCTTGGCGATGGTTTTGGATTATTCTCATAAATATTTAAATTCCAAGATTTTCATCCTTTTCTTCTGATAATTTGTTGATTTAATAAAGTCATTTTTTTTCATCTTTCTTTCGTACATGATCTAGCTTAAACCAAAAGCTCGTATTTCTTGACTTATTTGGAGAATGGAGCAAGGTTACATTTTTACTCATAACCTTTCAAATACTCCCTACCTGTTCTTATATTTTTTTTTTCTGAGTCTTTATTTTTACAAATAACAAGAAGTGATTGCTTCAAGCTCACCCTAGAGCAGATCATGTTAAACACGGCAGGGCTAGGGACTTCTTATAGGAAGATGCCATGCCCTGATGCTCTGTGCTTGGCAGTGAGGTCATTAGATGACCTTGTTGACCCAACGCTCCTCTACTTAATCAACAAGAGGGGATTTTGGAAGCTGAGGCTCTCCTTCAGCAGCTGATGTCAAACCTGCAGCAGGAGCAGCACATGGCAGCAAGAGGTGCAGGTGTGCAATCTGAATCAATACATCTTTCCTTTCCCCAGACAACCTCCAGAGCAGATTCTGGCCCGTTGCACATCTGGTTTATATTGGTTGCTGAAAGAACATATGAAGATGTTGCATGTATAAGTACATATTTACCAGAATGTCACAGAGTTTGATGGGAGGCTCTCCTTGTGGCCATTTCTGTGATGAGGAGAATGTGAAGAGTGGAGCCATGTGGAGAGCTTCCAGTAACTTCTCAATGCTTGACTACATTGTTCTCTGTGAGGGTAGGTAGCCAAAGTTCTCAACTGTGATAACTCAAGACACATTAAAGGTAACTGATGAGATTCTCTCTTTTTGCCTCGGCCATTGCCATATACCCTCGTATATGATCCCCTGTGCCCCCAGCTCCTTCCTGCTCCATCCATTCACTGCTAAATGGAGTGTTCTTAGTGGATCCTAAGTGAACTTCCTCCTTAGCAGCCCCTCTTCCCATTTTCTTTGGAGCTGAAAGCACGATCTCTCCCTGACTTACAAGCCGTCTAAGGTCTACCGCACTTGGCATCACGCTCACCTAACTTCCTGTGTTCCTTCCTTGGTTCAGACTTCTTATACTCCAGTGGCCTTGATAGTCCAGGAAGACTCCGATAATTGTCTTTATCTGTATGCTTTCCCCAAGCATCCTTATGGCTCACTTCTTCACTTTCTTCAAGTTTTTGTTCAAATATCATCTTTGTAGTCACACCATCTCCTGCCTATCTACTTAAAATTGTGTTTCTTCTACACCTACCTGCACCCTACCCTTCCTGTTTCCTCATAGCACTTTTCCCCCATAGTACACAACAGCTTTCTAATATTCTACTTAATTTACTTACTCATCTTAGTTATAATCTATCTCCTCCCACCAGAATCTGCACCCCCTGGGGACAATGCTTTTTAATCTGTTTTGTTCACTGTTGCAAACAGTGCCTGGCATGTAGTAGGTGCTCAGAACATGTGCCCCCAGCAAGCAGTCCAGGAGATTTCGATTAAGACTCTGAGGTCCTTAATTTCACTAACTGCTTCCTAGAATAGGAACAAGCCTAACTAGCTATTTAATCTTTGACCCATTTTGTTCTGTAGAAAGAATAATTCCTTTTCTATAGCCAGTGACAACACCATATTGGTATCCCTCCACTAAACACTGTACACAGTGCTTACAACAATAAGAAAATGTGGATGACAGTGCCCACCCTTCATGGCGTGATCTGGAAAGGGGAAAAACCTTATAGCATATACTCACCAACAGCAGGTATCAGTAAAAGCATTTAATTACTAGAATGCATTTGTCCAGAAAGTTATGATAGTCATAAGGAGGTATAAAACATATTTTAAATTGAGAGAACCATGAATATTTTGTTTATGTTTCATTAAACATATTAGCAATGATCCTCTTGCCAAAAACAAGGCATTTTACTTTACTAATATCATTAGTAAACATGTGTTTTTCTGGTTTTAAATATATATACTTTGTTGTAAAACAAATCAAAAGTAATATAGTTCTGTACAACTAGGTAGGTTTGGGTTTTTTTTTTTTTTTTAATGTAACCATAATACTCTTGTCATTGGCAATCAAGTAACCTTGAATTTTTTCAAAAAAGCAATTAGCCTTTAAGAAAAACAAAAGCTAATTAAAAATGACAATTTAGTCATCTAAGCAAACAGCAGCTCAGAATCAGTCTGTGTTGCCTACTAAAAACTGATAATGCACCAAACTATGTTGCAAATGACCTCTTGTCAATTACTTTAAAAAAAAAAATCCTCACAGCTGTAGAGAACTCACATACTCTTCCCAGCTATGCTCAGTTGATCTAAAACATTTTATTATCTGAAGTTGCTTCAACTTTTATGTATATAAAGCTACATCCATACAAAACTTTGTCTAGAAACTTAATAGTGCTTAAGTTAATGAATCTTTAGGTACCCATACTTTAAAATCATAAAGATTCAAAAACCTCAAACATCAAACAAAGGCCTTTGTAGGAAGAATGGAAGATCAGGCTATCAGCAAGCATTACGTCCTATGAAGCATTAATTTAGCAACTAGATGGTTGTAAAATCTACAGTAAACCAGCATTATGGTGGGGGCGGGGGGAGGAAACCTGTAATTTAAAAAAATCATTCCATTGAGTTCCTTCCTGTAAAACTGAAGAAGTTCTATAAGACACTCAAATACTCTCTAGAAGTCAAAACAGAAAAGGCAGCTAGAAACTGAGCATATGTGTCTTCTTAATTCCCTCCTTTGACTCATTCTGAGTCCACTATTTTTCTCTTCCTCATCTTCTCTGTTCTCTGCTCCTGTGTATTTTGCAGCTAACTCTACATGTTTATTTTCCTGCTCTCTTTGTTTGTATCTTTTTTTTTTTTTTTGCACAAAAAGAAGTTGCAGTCGCAGCTGGAGTAGCAGAAACAAGGTGCAGTCTCAAAGCCCGCTTGATTTTACTCAGATAAGGCTTCTGAAACTTAGACTCCTTGCAAAGTTAAAGAGCAAGGGCTGAGGCCCCGTGGATCACATTTTCTGTGAGCCAAGCCCACGAGCTCTTGCCCCTACCAGGTCTGCATTGAGTGACAATGCTGGCTACTGGGGAGTTAAGGCTCTGAACAGGACTACTGGTATGTCAGGAAGTTCTGGATGGCTGTATTTTGCTGAATGATGAAGTAGCAACTGCTGGAAATAATAATAGGCCTTAAAATAGCAAAAATTCCTAAATGACTGTATCAGGGAATGACCAATTTCTATCATGTGTTGATGTCAATTGAGAGCATGGATGTTCCCTAGAGAAAAAAGAAATGAGATTCCAGACCTGCTTTTGTGTGTGCGTGTGTGTGTGTGTGTGTGTGTGTGCAAGAGATTTCAACTACATAAAAACCCCTTCCAGACTCAGCTATAGAGCATACTGGAAATGTCAAGAGGCCAAATGACAGGAAATGCATTCTGTATAATCATGCTGCTCTTGTGTTTAATGTGGGAATAGGAAAATCCTCAATAGCATGGCGTTCCTGGATGGATTTGAAACCACAAAATGCCACAGCTACAGAGTTACAAAACACAAAAGTCCAAGAGGAAGTTACAGAAATTTTGTGAAAGGAAAAGCACGTGCCATGTTAATAATCTTAAAGGTAAAATTGAAATGTATTTTGTTAGAAATCCAGGATCATGAATGTCTGAACATTGGCCATCAACCACTATCAGTTTCTAACTCCATATTCACACAATATGAAGTCTTGGAGGAGAGAGATACATTCAATGGCTATGGCTAAACAAATAAATGTTCTTTATTCCTCCAATGCAGTAGGAAATGCCCTGAAAATCTAGGCTGGACTAGAAGAAAGCTCCTCTTCCCTAAGCTATATACAGACTTAAGTAGCCTCCAGCCTATTTGGAATGCCAGCCCTGTTAACCCATATCCTATAGACCTGAAATTATGAACTGGTGACTATGAGTTGCATCAGACTCATGGTCAATATATGTATTGGCCCTAAATGTAAAGGGCTTCCCAGGTGGCGCTAGAGGTAAAGAACCTGCCTGCCAATGCAGGAGACACAAGAGACACAGGTTTGATCCCTGGGTTGGGAAGATCCCATGGAGGAGGGCATGGAAACTGACTCCAGGATTCTTTCCTGAAGAATTCCATGGACAGAGAAACCTGGCAGGCTATAGTCTACAGGGTCTCAAAGAGTCGGACACGACTGAAGAGACTTAGCCTGCCCGTATTCTTAAATGTGGATTTGCAGACATTTAAAAATCAGAAGACTTCATATTTGAAAGCCATACTGTTATTTTTTTCTGGGGAAGAAAGAAAAAGATTTAGACCCCAGGAAATATAGGCAAACCTGCAACATTTTTCCAGAGCTGAAGATCTGCTGCTCTATGAGGCAAAACTTCCAACCTCTGTCACTCACTGCTGTGTCTCATACCAGGACTTCTTTGCCCATTTTCATCACTTAATTGCTATGGATTTGATACATTTAACCTAAACTCTCTACATAAGTCTTGGCCTTCTCTACTTGAGAACATCAATGACAAGGGAGAAGGAGTTCAGAGAAAAATTACTTCAAGAGACAAGGGGAAAAGGAAGGGTTACTTACTCAATAAAAACAAAATGATTGCTCCCTATAGGCTTTCTCAAGTTTTGTCTCAATCTAAGAACACATAAAGAAGAAGCAACAGCAAAAAGTTTCTAGAAAGACTGAAGAGAATTTGAGGAGAGAAAAAGAAAGAGATAGAAAATGAATAGAGGGCCTGAGACAAAAACAAAAACAGAGAGATTAGCACATTAGCATGTTAATCTCATAAATGTCTGACTGTCAACATTAACCTTTCCTTTTGGGATTCAAGTGCAGAATAGAACAAGGAGATTAGACAGGGGACTAAAATTTCACATACAGGCCCCAATCTATGGCCTATATTAAATGAAATATTTCTGAAAGGCCAATAAAGCATAAGATTCTGGCACCTCACTAGCAAGAATTCCTTTCAAGATCCTGAACCTATTTTTGTTGTTGTTGTTATTTTGCATTCTTTTTCTCAAGGAGGGGGTCCCCCACCCATTGTATATGTTTCAGCCTCAAAAATGTGCATCTACCTCTGCCCATGTCCCAGACTTTGAATAAACTGACCAAATTTATCAGTCAAGAAAACAAAATTAAAAATATATGTATTTGATAAGGTGACAAGTTTGTGTGTGTGTGTGTCTGTGTCTGTGACTAAGCCAAGCCGTTCAAGAAAAGGAGATAATCCAATAGTCACTAAAACCAAATTTTATAAAAGGGATGATCTTAGAAATTGCTAATTTTGAAGAACACCTTCTGAGTCCTTATACCAGAGAATAAACTACTTTCAAATATTTAAAAATGATTAAGTTCCATTAAAATCTGTTTTTATGAATAAAATCATGAGCACTGATATATATTTAGTTTAATGTTCTATGTCATCTAGAATTTGAGAGGTGTAATTAATCTGACTCACAATTTCCCTGATTTTTAGTATAGGAAAATGTTTAGAGTTTTATATTAACTAGCCTTCAGAGGATAGTCCCAAAAATAATGATTAGAGAAGAGACCCTATAACTATCAGCTAAAGTCACTGGTATATTATGTTTAGGGTTTGTTCTTTAACCTATAATTGTCTATTCTTTTTATCTTTATCGTATCATCTTACGTAAAAACTGTAGTTTTGATTTGCATTTCTCTAATAATGAGTGATATTGAGCAGTTTTTTCACATATTTGTCTTCTTTGGAGAAACGTCTGTTTAGGTATCCTGCCCACTTTTTGATCTTGGGTTGTTTGTTTTTCTGGTACTGAGCTGCAGGAGTTGCTTGTATATTTTGTAGATTAATTATTTGTCATATGCTTCATTTGCAATTATTTTCTCCCATCCTGCAAATCAAAACTACAACAAGCTATCACCTCATGCTGGTCAGAATGGCCTTCTTTTGAAAATCTACAAACAACAAATGCTGGCAAGGATGTGCATTGCTGGTGGGAATGTAACTGATACAACCACGATGGAGAACAGTATGGGGATTCCTTTAAAAACTAAGAATATGACTACCATAAGATTCAGCAATCCCACTACTAGGCATATACCCTGAGAAAATCATACCTGAAAGAGATGCATGTAGCTCAGTGTTCATTATAGCACGTTTTTGCAATAATTAGAACAAAGACCAACCTAGACAGCATATTAAAAAGCAGAAATTACTTTGCCAACAAAGGTCCATCTAGTCAAAACTATGGTTTTCCAATTAGGTACGTATGGATGTGAGAGTTGGACTATAAAAAAAGCTGAGTGCCGAAAAATTGATGCTTTTGAACTGTGGTGTTGGAGAAGACTCTTGAGAGTCCCTTGGACTGCAAGGAGATCAAACCTGTCAATCCTAAAGGAAATCAACCCTGAATATTAATTGGAAGGACTGATGCTGAAGCTGAAGCTCCAATACTTTGGCCACCTGATGGGAAGAACTATTTTCAGGATAGCAATGGACATGCAGACATAGAGAACAACAGAGAACAGTCTGTGGACACAGTGTGAGTGGGGAGGGTGGGACGAATTGAGAGAGTAGCATGGAGACATATACATTGGTGGTGGTGGTTTAGTTGCTAAGTTGTGACCCATTTGAAGAGACCGTGATGCTGGGAAAGACTGACGGTGGGAGGAGAAAGGGACGACAGAGGATGAGACGGTTGAATGGCATCACCAACTCGATTGCCACAAGTTTGAGCAAGCTCGGGAGTTGGTGATGGACAGGGAAGCCTGGTGTGCTCTAGTCCATGGGGTCACAAGGAGTCAGACACAACTGAGTGACTGAACTGAACTGAGGACATGGAAGCAGCCTAGATGTCCACTGACAGGTGAAAGCATACATTGTGGTACGTATATACAATGGAATGTTATTCAGCTTTTAAAAATAATGCATTTCAATCAGTTCTAATGAGGTGGATGAACCTACAGTCTATTGTACCAAGTGAAGTTAAGTCAGGTGAAAGACAAATATTGTATATTAATGCACATGTATGAAATCTAGAAAGATGGTACTGGTGAACCTATTTGCAGGACATGGTGAGCAATAGAGAACAGTCTGTGGACACAGTGTGAGTGGGAAAGGTGGGATGAATTGAGAGAGTAGCACGGAGACGTATACATTGTTGGTGGTTTAGTCGCTAAGTAGTGTATGACTCTTGCAACACCATGGACTGTAGCCTGCCAGGCTCCAATGTCCATGTGATTCTCCAGGCAAGGATACTGAAGTGGATTGCCATTTCCTTCTTCAGGGGATCTTTCCGACCCAGGAATCGAACCCAGGTCTCCTGCATTGCGGGCAGATTCTTTACCAACTGAGCTAGGATGGAAGCACCAACATATACATTACCATATGTAAAATAGATAGCCAGTGAGAATTTGCTGTATGATGCAGGGAGCTCAACCCAATGCTCTGTGACAACCTAGAGAAGTGAGATAGGGTGGGAGATGGGAGGGAGATTCAAGAAGGAGGGGACATACATATATCTGCTGCTGATTCATGTTGATGTATGGCAGAAACCAGCACAATATTATAAAGCAAACATTTTGCAATAAAAATTTTTTTAAATTGTAGTTGATAAGAAAGGTTTTTCTTTTTGATAATGTCTAAAAATATGATCTTTCCACCCATTAAAGTCAGATCCTTATATCTGACATAGAACCAATATGTAACCTAAACCTACAAGTGTTCAAATTATATTCAGATGCACAAGAAGTGCATCCTAGAGTTATCACTACCTCCATTTTCCCAGAGGTATCATGCTTTTCATTCAGAAATTGGTTATTCTAGATTAAAATGGGAGGAATTTATTTCAACATAGAAATTTAAAATCAGGCATAAAGCAATTTGGCATAAAGGGGATTCCATCTGTCATTAGGAAATTAAAATATAATTAAATAATAATATACTGAAACTTGACAATATGTTTCCTTGCTATGGGTTTGTCAGATGGCTGACATGGATTTAAAGCAAGGATATTCTGAAACTATCAGTAATAAAGAACCTTGATCTAGGTCCAAAAGAAACAATCTTAAATACCCCATCATTGTGGGAAATGTCCTAATAAGATTCCTTTTGCAAAATACATTAGTCTTTTATTTTTCTTTTATTCTTTTTTTTTTTTTTTAAGTCATGTTCTTAGCAGACTTTATTGTCAATAAAGACATTGAGGCTGCATTTATAAAGTGGTGGGTAAAATCGTCATGAAACTGTCAGTGGGTGTTTCACTTGAGATGATTTGACTGTTTCTTGCCAGATCAATCAGATAATATATTTGCAGGAGTAAATTTAGATCTTCTTAGTTAACTTATAATTCTACTAAGTTTAAAGACCAAAATCTTTAGGTTTATGGCTCTCCACCAAAAACAAAGTTGTATTTTATAGAAGTTAAAACAAAAAACTTAGCACATGAAAAGCAGTTAATTTCCATATAGTATCTCTAGTTTTGCGCAGTTTTTGCTTTCATAGACACACAAACACACATACACACACACACACACACCACCAAGCTCTTCTTGTAACTACTGTCACTGCAAATTTTTAATTAGAAATATACGGGTAACAAGAAAATGGCAGGAGGCATTAAGATCACAGAAAACTGTTTGTGTGTGGGTGGGTATGTACGTATGTTTTCCTTTCTTCTAATAACATATTTAGACTGATACTTTGCTGTTATTCTGTTTTGTTTTTGCTTTTGTGGGAAAAAGTTCTTTTTTGATACCAAATGTTTCCTACTTAGAAAACTATGTTTTCAGTTGTCAACATTTGAATTAATTTAGCAGTATAAATACCTCTAGAAATTTTTTAAAAAGGATTTAAAAATTCTAGTGTTGTTCTAAAAAACAGTCTTCTGATAAATCAGGAATTTGTCCAATTGTCTTAGGGAAGCTAATTTTTTCCATCTTCTTTTTTATTTTGTGAGGTAATGAAATATTTAAATAACTGATACTTGGCAGAAAAACTTATTCCCACAGTATTTCTTGCCAAAATGAAAGAAGAAAGATCCAAATATCAAACAAGGGATGCTGTATTTGTGAGATTATAAACCTGATTTTCTACATGACCTCCCCTTTAAAATAAAATAAAACATAAATAAAACAAAATAAAATGATGGGAGGAATGGGAAATCCAGAAGGATCTTTGTGAAATAATATAACCATTCTCAACTGATGACAAAAACTGAAAGTAATAAAGGATATAGCAAGAAACAATCTTACTCTGACAATAAATGAATGAGATTAACCCAATCATTTTTCCTGTTTTAATATCTGTTCAATTTTTAAAAGGAAGATGAAAGTTAGGACAACATGACCCATAACATGCTATTATTGAAATAAAATTAAAAGCTTCTAAAAAGTTTTCCACTGGAGAGATTATAAAAAAAACAAACTAGGTCGGAAATAATGTGTGTTCACTGGGCCTTGTTTTGTGAAAGGAAATGCTCTACCAGGAAAGAAGTAATTACATTCTATGCAGGTTTAATTTTTGTAAACATCAAATTGGCAAATATACATTTCCTTTCTCCCTTTAGATTTGCCTTACAAAATTGAGGGAGGAACTCACTTCAGTAAGGTTCCTCAGTTTAATTATTGCATCCAAAATTTATTAAAGAAAGAAAACAAAAACATTTGTGAGCCGTGGGGACTGGTGGTAACACAGGTACAGTGGAACCAGGAGGATCTGCTGACTCCAGATGGAGTGGATATATTCCCATGGCACCTATTACTTGCCAAATGTTTTGTAAAGCAAACACATGACCTAAAAGATTTTGCAAGTGTGGGGTCTTCAAAAAAAAAGAAAAAGAAAAAACTACATGCTTGCAAAAAAAAAAAATTCTGTTCTTATTTAAAAGTCATTTCTTAATTCCTAACCATAAGTTGTTTTTAAAAACACACACACTTTTAATATTTTTCAGCTGTCATGCCCACTTGAGTGAGTCTACATGTGTGGGTACTCCATAAAATCTCAGTGGTGGTGGCAGATGTCCCCTTTGAAATATTTCATCTGCTGCTGGGGGTGGGGGGGAGTGCCACTCTGGTGCCATGAACACCATTCTTTCTGAAGACTCTGATTTGGGACAGTCCTCTAGAGCGAATGCAGCACTGCTTCATGTCACTCAAATGGGTGGTATGAAAAGCAGAGAAACATATGACTATTCAACATGAAGAAAGGAATTTTAAATAATAACATATTTATGAGCTCCTTTACAACAGCCCCAAAATTGCTGTAGAAAACATACTAATAATTATTATAATTAAGGCTGGGCTATGGGAGATTACAAATTTATATCTGTTGTTTAAAGTGACCAAATCCTATATTCATGGAAGTGCTACCCACTCCCAAGAAGACACCCCCAATTGTTGGAGCCCCAGATATCTCTTCCTTCCTTGCATTCCTCTAGCAGTTTCATGCTGTACCACATATTTTCACACTTAATTGCATATTGTCTTCCTTTGTCCTCTAATTACTTAAAGGTTTAGTGGTTTAGGAGTTTTTACTCATTTTGAATTAATGTGTATTCTTCCTTCTTCAAGATAATTACTGTACTGAACAGAAGATACTCAATAAATATTTTATTTATTAATTCATTCAACAAAATTTATTAAGCACCTTCTATGGACCAAGTACAAAATTATCATGGCTCCTCGCCCTAGGTAGCATATATATTTTCAGGATAGAAGAAACAGTAGGCCAAAAATCACAGAACCATGAGTAAAATTACAACTGGTGATGAGTGCTATGGAGGAAGAACAGCAGATATTCTAAGTGAAGAGATCTAATGTACACGGACTATGGGATGAGGCAAAATTTTCAGAGGAACTGACACCTTTAAACCCAAAGGGTAATTACAAATTATCAAAAGAGTGAATAAGGACATTTTAAGAAAAAGAAACTACAGGCTACACTGAAAAACTGAAGTAAAACCAGTATGATGGGAGAGTAATAAAGATGGGGGGGATGGAAAAAAATTCTGGAAAGGTTATCAGAGGCTGAATTATGTAGATCTTATGGTCTATGGTGAGGATTTTAATTTTTACTGTGAGGCTATGCAGGATTTTGAGCATCAAGAGGTATCATAAGATATACTTTTTCAGAAGATGCGTGCCTGCACAGTGAATAATGGATTAGAAAGAATAAGGTATCAAGGTAGGGAGAACTAGCAGGAAAATATTTCATTATTCTAGGTGGAAAATGACACAGTTTGAACCAGCACAAATGATGAAAATGGACATGGAAACAAAGAGACAAAAATGAGAGACAAAGGGATAAAAAATAATATGCAGGCAGCCATCCCGAACAAGTAGGCACTATCGACCAAGATGGGAAAATAAAACAGCATGGGACTAGATTCAGGAGAGAGAATCAATACTTCAGTTCAGTTCAGTTGCTCAGTAGCATCCGACTCTTTGTGACTACATGGACTACAGCACACCAGGCCTCCCTGTCCATCACCAACTCCTGGAGTTTACTCAAACTCATCCAATGAGTCAGTGGTGCCATCCAACCATCTCATCCTCTGTCATCCCCTTCTCCTCCTGCCCTCAATCTTTCTCAGCTCTTCACATCAGGTGGCCAAAGTATTGGAGTTTCAGCTTCAACATCAGTTGCACCAATGAACACTCAGGACTGATCACATTTAGGATGGACTGGTTGGATCTCCTTGCAGTCCAAGGGACTCTCAAGAGTCTTCTCCAACACCACAGTTCAAAAGCATCAATTCCTCAGCACTCAGCTTTCTTTATAATCCAACTCTCACATCAACACATGACTACTGGAAAAACCATACCCTTAACAAGACAGACGTTTGTTGTCAAACTAACATCTCTGCTTTTTAATATGCTGTCTAGGTTGGTGATAGCTTTCCTTCCAAGGAGGAAGTGCCTCTTAATTTAATGGCTGCAATCACCATCTGCAGTGATTTTGGAGACCAAAAAAATAAAGTCAGCCACTGTTTCCACTGTTTCCCCATCAATTTGCCATGAAGTGATGGGACTGGATGCCATGATCTTAGTTTTCTGAATGTTGAGCTTTAAGCCAAATTTTCACTCTCCTCTTTCACTTTCATCAAGAGGCTCTTTAGTTCTTCTTCACTTTCTGCCATAAGGGTGGTATCATCTGCATATCTGAGGTTACTGGTATTTCTCCCAGCAATCTTGATTCCAGCTTGTGCTTCATCCAGCCCAGCGTTTCTCATGATGTACTCTGCATGTAAGTTCAATAAGCAGAGTGACAACATACAGCCTTGACGTACTCTTTTTCCTATTTGGAACCAGTCTGCTGTTCCATGTGTATACAGATTTCTCAAGAGGCAGGTCAAGTGGTCTAGTAGTCCCATCACTTGAAAAATTTTCTACAGTTTGTTGTGATCCGCACAGTCAAAGGCTTCGGCATAGTCAATAAAGTAGAATAGATGTTTTTCTGGAACTCTCTTGCTTTTTTGATGACTCAGCAGATGCTGGCAATTTGATCTCTGGTTCCTCTGCCTTTTCTAAAACCAACTTGAACATCTGGAAGTTCACGGCTCATATACTGTTGAAGCCTGGCTTGGAGAATATTGAGCATTACTTTACTAGCATGTAAGATGAGTGCAATTGTGCGGTAGTTTGAGTATTCTTTGGCATTGCCTTTCTTTGGGAATGGAATAAAAACTGACCTTTTCTAGTCCCATGGCCCCTGCTGAGTTTTCCAAATTTGCTGGCATATTGAGTGTAGCACTTTCACAGCCTCGTCTTTTAGGATTGGAAATACCTCAACTGGAATTCTATCACCTCCACTAGTTTTGTTCGGAGTGATGCTTCCTAAGGCCCACTTGACTTTGCATTCTATGATGTCTGGCTCTAGGTGAGTGATCACACCATCATGATTATCTGGGTCATGAGGATCTTTTCTCTATAGTTCTTCTGTGTATTCTTGCCACTTCTTAATATCTACTGCTTCTGTTAGGTCTATACAATTTCTGTCCTTTATTGAGCCCATCTTTGCATGAAATGTTCCTTTGGTATCTCTAATTTTCTTGAATAGATCTCTAGTCTTTCCCATTCTGTTGTTTTCCTCTATTTCTTTGCACTGATAACTGAGGAAGTCTTTCTTATCTCTCCTTGTTGTTCTTTGGAACTCTGCATTCAAATGGGTCTACCTTTTCTTTTCTCCTTTGCTTTTGCTTCTCTTCTTTTCACAGCTATTTGTATGGCATCCTCAGACATCCATTTTGCTTTTTTGCATTTCTTTCCTTGGGAATGGTCTTGATCCCTGTCTCCTGTACAATGTCATGAACCTCCACCCATAGTTGTTTAGGCACTCTGTCTATCAGATCTAGTCCTTTAAATCTATTTCTCCCTTCCACTGTATAATCATAAGGGATTTCATTTAGGTCATACCTGAATTGTCTTGTGGTTTTCCCTATTTTCTTCAATTTCAGTCTGAATTTGGCAATAAGGAGTTCATGATCTGAGCCACAGTCAGCTCCCAGTCTTGTTGTTGCTGACTGTATAGAGCTTCTCCATCTTTGGCTGCAAAGAATATAATCAACCTGATTTTGGTGTTGGCCATCTGGTGATGTCTATGTGTAGAGTCTTGTGTTGATAGAAGAGGGTGTTTG
Organism: Dama dama; assembly: GCF_033118175.1. Taxonomy (NCBI): domain Eukaryota; kingdom Metazoa; phylum Chordata; class Mammalia; order Artiodactyla; family Cervidae; genus Dama; species Dama dama. The sequence continues at coordinate 53,145,603 of NC_083713.1, forward strand.
CTATGACCAGTGCATTCTCTTGGCAGAACTCTGTTAGTTTTTGCCCTGCTTCATTCTGTACTCCAAGGCCAAATTTGCCTGTTACTCCAGGTGTGTCTTGACTTCCTACTTTTGCATTCCAGTCCCTTATAATATAAAGGACATCTTTTGGGGTGTTAGTTCTAGAAGGTCTTGTAGGTCTTCATAGAACCGTTCAACTTCAGCTTCTTCAGCATTCCTGGTTGGGGCATAGACTTGGATTACCATGATATTGAATGGTTTGCCTTGGAAATGAACAAAGACCATTCTGTCATTTTTGAGATTGCATCCAAGTACTGCATTTCAGACTCTTTTGTTGATTATGATGGCTATTCCATTTCTTCTCAGGGATTCTTGCCCACAGTAGTAGATATAATGGTCATCTGAGTTAAATTCACCCATTCCATTCCATTTTAGTTCACTGATTCCTAAAATGTTGATGTTCACTTTTGCCATCTCCTGTTTGACTACTTCCAATTTGCCTTGATTCATGGATCTAACATTTCAGGTTCCTATGCAATATTGCTCTTTAGAGCATTGGACCTTGCTTCCATCACCAGTCACATCCACAACTGGGAGCTGTTTTTGCTTTGGCTCTGTCTCTTCATTCTTTCTGGAGTTATTTCTCCTCTGATCTCCAGTAGCATATTTGGCACCTACCTACCTGGGGAGTTCATCTTTCAGTGTCCTATCTTCTTGCCTCTTCATACTGTTCATGGGGTTCTCAAGGTAAGAATACTGAAGTGGTTAGCCATTCCCTTCTCCAGTGCACCACATTTGTCAGAACTCTCCACCATGACCTGTCTGTCTTGGGTGCCCCTATATATCATGGCTCATAGTTTCATCGAGCTAGAAAAGGCTGTGGTCCATGTGATTATTGGTTACTTGTCTGTGATTGTGGTTTCAGTCTGTCTGCCCTCTGATGCCCTCTCTCAGCACCTACCAAATTACTGGGGCTTCTTTGACCTTGGACTTGGGGTATCTCCTCACCGCCGCTGCTCCTGACCTTCAGATATTAAGTTCAGCTGCCCTGAGGTAACAAGGTGGGAGTGCTGAATAAGCGCACAGATGGAAAATCTGGAGCCCAGAAGAGAGAATTTTGCTGAAAGAATACAGTTTGGGAGTCACCAATCTGCAGCGAACATTTGGAAAACAAGGATGATGAGGTCACTTAGGGAGAGTAGGCAGGGAGAAGAGAAGATAGGCCTGGACAGAACCAGGAATAACTTCAAACAAGATAAGAAGGAGACAGAAAAAGAGACCACCAAAGAGGAAATAGGAAGAAAGCAGGATGGGGAACGTGAAGGAGTTCAAGAAGAGTCCAGGTGTCCTAGTGTTGCCTGCCCGTCATGAGAAGGTGCTCGGTCAGTCAAAGTCTTCCATTTAAACTGTCTGCTTTGGGTCATTCCAGATGGAGTCTGTGCTTAAAATACAGGTTGTTTTCTCTGTCACCAATGTATGTATTTATATGCCATTTTTCTCCCAAAAGGCATTGCATGAGCTACTCTGAAAAAATATTTCTACATCTTTGTGAAACTGCATGGCTTACAAAAGGAATTCTTGTATTTCAAGTAAACTATATTTTGTTAGATCAGACCATTTTAAATATAGACTCCAAATTTGGTGAAAGTGTATCTAGCAACTTTCATATGATGTTGTTAGCAAATAGATAAAATTTAAATATTTAGTCAATAAATATTCTTTGTAGACAGATGTTAAATCAAAGTACTTTTGGGAAACAGAACAATACCAGTACCCCCAAAATGCTTTGATGTTATAGTTTTTAAGTTGAATACTCACTAACCCTATAGTAATTCTACTCACACACACAGATGATGTGTGTGTAGACACACACAAACCCACATATATATATATATATCAATTCTACTCAAATTTGTGTATCACCTATATGTATACATAGATGCAAACCAAAATGTTCAGAACAAAACTGGATGTTATAGCTTAACATCCATATAACAATAACCCTGAAATAGTAAGTTATAGCATACTTGCACAATGGAATATAATACAGCAGAGAAAATTAACATGAATGAACTACCTCTAAGCACAATAACATAAATAAACATAACACTGACTGGGAAAAAACAGTTCCAAAAGAGTAGAATTGTATGACATCCTCTTTATAAAGTTTTTAAATGAACAATATAATATTTAGTCACATATATGACTGGAAAAAAAAAAAAAAACAAGCGAATAAATACCAAACAATAAACACAAAATTAAGGATAGTATTTTCCTCTGAAATGAGGCAGAGGGGTGGGACAGAAAGAAACACAGGGGTGAGTTACAATATAATATATCATCAAGACTAAGACAATTTTGAGAGTGAAGTAGGGGCAGTGTTAATAAATAGGGATGGTCATAGTAAACAGGGACTGTCCCAGAAAAACTGGACCTAGAGTCACCCTAGTTATTGATAAGGGTATTAAGTTATTGTTGGCTTACCTCATGGCTCAGTGGTAAAGAATCCACCTGCCAATGCAGGAGACGTGGGTTCGATCCTTAGATCAGAAAAATCCCCTGGAGAAGGAAATGACAACCCATTCCAGTATTCATGCCTGGGAAATCCCACGGGCAGAGAAGCCTGGCGGTCCATAGGGTGACAAAGGGTCAGACACAACTTAGCAACTAAACAACAAGTCACTGATAAGAACTGAATCATTTGTTAGATTGGTGTGTTCATAAGTATCCCTTCAACTTCAATTAATTAATGAATATAAATGAAAGAGGTCCATTCATGATCAATCATTTTAATGTGTTATGAACCAAGGATTTATGACTGTTGATTTATGATTTATGACCATCAATTCTTTTGGGGGGGGCCATCTGAGATCAAAATATAAATAATGTGCTGTCAAATTTTAAATATTGGTTATTTACTATTGCAGGCCTTAAAATTAATCTTTGAATGTATGGCTGAGAAGGATGAAAAAAAAAAATACAGTCTTCTTTCAGGAAAAGAGATGAAAGGGAGAAGATTTAGCCATTATCCAGTCCTGCTCAATCTCCTGCTCTCCCCAGATCCTGAAATCTGAGAGTCAAAGATCACAATGTAACAAATATAATGAATCAAATGATAATTTGATTCTAACCCTGACTCAGGTTGACTTAATTACTTAGGAAAATCAGGAAATGAGCTGGGTTCAAGTTCTACCAATTTATTAAGCCAAAGTAATGGAATCCTGATAAAATAGTTGGCATTGCTTTGTAACTATCCTTCAGTAGCTTTGGGAGGTTTGAAGTTGAGCTGGATCTTCAGGTTTGCAAGATATAATACTCAAAACATTTAACCAGTGACGACAGTACAAGAAACAACCAATCCAAACAGATCCTAGCCATGGCCCAGTAGTAGAGTCCTACAACCTTCTTGCTGTACTAGCGTAGCCTTTCAGTTGCCAGCATATAAATATGAAAGCTGGGTGATTTCCAAGAAGTCACTGAGCTAGAGTGGAAGGGGTGACCCCTAAGGACTTGGGTTTTGGCTAGTAATTAACCAGTTTTGTGAGTAGGCCAATATTATAAATACTGATAAAACTAAAAGTGGATAAAGAATTTTTTCTGTCTAAAAATTTATATAATTTTGAATATATTCAAGAAGGAAGTGAATACAAATTGCCTTTCACAAATTAAAAAAAAGAAAGAAAGAAAATCATCATTACTAAAGTCTCTCCTAGGACCTCTGAAACTTAATCATGATTAATTTTATAAAAACCCACCTCTAGCTATGGCCACACTGAAGCATACCAGTTGAGTGTTTGCCCTAAGTCCACACTGAACATTCCAGACCCTACAGATTCTTAGGCTAAAGCAGACCATGTCAGGACATTGTCACTGTTGATGACAATGCCAGAGTAGACACAACCAGTACATTCGGCTACCGGTGTTTAGTTTATGTGTGATTCAATTGTAAATTAAATTTGACTTCCAATATTAGGATTCTAATCTTTAGGAAACACCAAGGAAGTACCTAAATATTTTCAGCAACAGTATAGTAGAATAAAAAGCAACTTTGGAATAATTTCCACCACCATAACACCTTCATAATTTCTAACAACTTCAATTACACCAATGCGTAAAACATAATGAGGCACATGATATACACTCATTGTTCAAATAAGCAAAGGCAAACTTGAATTTAAACTCTGGGTTTACCTTTAGTGCTAAACCTTCTTTTAATTCTCTTTAAAATGGAGAAAGTAATATATTAGAAAACTGCCATGACGACTAAAGAGCATGATGTCTCCAGCTCATAATGAAAGGAGGTGGTGTCTCTGCTAAAATAGTTCTAAGAATCCAACTGGCCAGGGTCTCCAATCATATAGAATGCTCTAATTAACCGAGTGTCAATGTGTTCACTAAGTCTGAATCACTGTGACTCAAGCCAAACTAAGGGTTATCAAAGAAAGTGAATTCCATATCAATACAGAATTTCACACACAAGGAAGTATGTATCTCTAAATCATGGTTTTAAAGAAGAGAAAGAGAGAAATCACAGCATTTAGTCTCAACTAATGGAGCAAAAAATGAAAGACAAGGCTGCTGAGATAATACTCAGGTTATTAATGAATATAATAAAATGTTTGTCACAAATATTTTTTGGAACAAGATAGGTTATATTTAAATGAGAGATTAAGCTAAATTAAGAAAGTCAATAGAAATAGGAGAGAACAAAGGGGAAAGAAAAAAAAAAAAAAACTAACCTGCACTGTGGTTGCTAACTCTATTACTGAGTATTAAGTAATAACTAATGATTACTGAATTACAATTAATTTTATCACTGAATTATGTGTAAGTTCTTATACCTTATATGTAATGAATACAATATTTGTTAAATGTATGCGCCTTCTTTCTAGGAACTAGCTCATGGTGTCAGAAGTTTTATATTCCATAGTTTCATTCACGGGTATTTAATCTTAAGTACTATCTTAAGTTACACCAGCTCACCCATTTGGTAAAGAAATTTTATATGCAAAAATCAAAGCTTTTCTTTTCAATTATATTTTATTCACGTTCTAAACTTTATTTTTTACATCCCCAACTATAAACAAAGAGATCATGAGAAGTAAATCCATTTCCACTTCTAGCCACATTTCAAAATATAGAATATTGAGTCTCCACTGAATGCCCAACCAGAGAAAGATTTTCCCCTGGGTCTCTCCGGATAATTTTACAGCAATTTAGGAGAGAAAATGATATTTTTTATGATCCTCGGGAGCTTTGGATGGGCAGAAGACCACCAAGAAGTGGGATAAATTTTCAGTTCTGTGGGTGTTACCAGAAGAGATTTGCTAAACCTACAAATTTCCTCCTCAGGTCACTATTAAGTCAAGGTGACATATATATAATATCTAAATGTGTTGGTGATGTAATTGCAACAAATTACTTCTGTCAAAATGAATTAAAAATATATTTTTAGTCTAAATCTTTCTAAAAAAATGTGAAAATAATATTTTCCTATTTATGAGAGATCACTTTATTACTTTCTATAGAGACTTTAAGGATTATATGAGATTTAATAAGGAAAAAGAATGCTGTTTTGTAACTATAATTATTTCACCTTAACAATATCATTTTGAAGCTGTATCTCAGTGTTTTCAGAGGGTAGAATTCCTAATGCACATATTGTGAATATTGAAAGTCCTTTAAAAAAAACAGAGAATAAAAAGTTGACCATCAATAAGGAAAGTGAGAAAAAAACAAATTAATAACAACATTATTATAATAGCTGACTGCTGCAGAGTTTTAGTTTATGCAAGGTATGTGGTAAGCAACCATTTTATTCTTTATATACTTTAATCTTTATCAAAGTCTTATTTAAAAAAGAGGAAAGTCAGAATTAGATTGCAATCCAGATGAGTGAAATGTTAGAGATGATAGTGGCAATAAGAGAATAAAGAAAATTTTAGATTATTCTATTTTTTATAACAAATCATTTCTCAAAAAATGACCTTGTCTCTGCACTCCATTTCTCAAGATAACTCAGAACTGCAATTTGGCAATATCAGTGAAAAGACTTGAAGCCTGCCAGAACCAGAAATTCAAACTCTATAAATTTTATTCTAAAGAAGTATTCTGAAATGAGTATAAAGTACAAATGCAAGGATGTTCATTGAAGCATTATATAAGATAATAAAGATTTGGAAACAGTACAAGCAATATGAGATTTGTTAAATAAACTATGATAGACCTATGTGATAATCTATTTGCTCTACTGTAAATTAATAGAAATAAAAAGCTTCTGAGCACAGGAAGAATGTTTACAACGTATTGTTAACATTAAAAAATACATTGTATCATTAACATTGAAAAATACATTGTAGTTTGGATAGAATCAAAAATGTATATGTATATTTGGGAAGATCCTTTAAAAAAAAAAAGCACACCAAAATGGTAGTGTGTGACATGTTTAGCTGTTCCCAGCATCTAGCACCAAAAGCATCAGTGGTGTAGGGGGAATGGCAGTAACTCAGTGTCCTCATGGCTAGAACTCTGGTGTGATTGTGGACATTCTAGATGGTGGAGCCTGCTCTCTGACCATCATTAAACTCCAAAATATTCTTTAGACACTCCATTTTCTGCTTGATGTATCCAGATCTCATTTCTTTGGCTTGGATCAAGGATCCTGACAGATATATGTCCTTTAGCACCTCTACTAAAGTCCTATTGGAGACAAAGTTTTTCTCCATGCCAGACTTCTGGGAGCATATGGGGGAAGAGGTTCAGGTCATCTGTTAAAAATGACCAGAATAAATTATTCTCATGATTTATAGAATTATAAAATACAAATTATCTGACCCAAGATAAAATTTTGAGCAATCGTAGAGACACTGGAAAATTACTGAGATAAACTGAAACTAAGGAAAAAATAAGGGGACTGCTAGAAGCTAGATTCCCCAGTTACCACCTAATGCACACTTAGACTATTTGTACATTATCCACATACACTTTGACTAATAAATGTAACAATTATTCCTACTGAAAGAGTTCCTCAGTTCAGTTCAGTCGCTCAGTCATGTCCGACTCTTTGCGATCCCATGAACTGCAGCACGCCAGGCCTCCCTGTCCATCACCAACTCCCAGTTTACCCAAACTCATGTCCATCGAGTTGGTGATGCCATCCAACCATCTCATCCTCTGTCATCCCCTTCTCCTCCTGCCCTCAATCTTTCTCAGCATCAGGGTCTTTTCAAATGAGTCAGCTCTTCACATCAGGTGGCCAAAGTATTGGAGTTTCAGCTTCAACATCAGTCCTTCCAATGAACACCCAGGACTGATCTCCTTTAGGATGGACTGGTTGGATCTCTTGCAGTCCAAGGGACTCTCAAGAGTCTTCTCCAACACCACAGTTCAAAGGCATCAATTCTTCGGTGCTCAGCTTTCTTTATAGTCTTAACTCTGACATTCATACATCACTACTGGAAAAACCATAGCCTTGACTAGATGGATCTTTGTTGGCAAAGTAATGTTTCTGCTTTTTAATATGCTGTCTAGGTTGGTCATAACTTTCTTTACAAGGAGTAAGCGTCTTTTAATTTCATTGCTGCAATCACCATCTGCAGTGATTTTGGAGATCTCCAAAATAAAATCAGCCATTGTCTCCCCATCTATTTGCCATGCAGTGATGGGATCAGATGGCATGATCTTAGTTTTCATAATGTTCAGCTTTAAACCAACTTTTTCACTCTCCTCTTTCACTTTCATCATGAGGCTCTTCAGTTCTTCACTTTCTGCCATAGAGTTCCTCAGAGCAATTCAACATCAAGGTCAGGGTCCAGATTCAAGAAATAAGATGCTACAAGGCACAAACCTACACAGACATAACAACACAGAACCTCTGAGGGTTTCATCAGGGATACTTGACTCAGACAATTCTCAGGCCTTGGAACCGGCACCCATGTGAAGTATAAAGCTATTTCTACCCAGGTTTTCCTAACCCTCCAAAGATGTGATGACTGAGAAAAATAGATATTTAAATAATCCCAGAGAACCAGAACAGTGAGACGGTCATTTTAGAGTCAAATAACATTTAGATTAGGTATGCTACACCACCCCTTTTTTTTTTTACCAATCCACACGTGTGACCTATTAGGGAGCTCCTATGAACACTGGACTGAGAAAGAAAAGCTCAGACCTCATTACCAACAGGTGGAATGATGTAGTGGAACCAGCCAGTCGTGGATTTCTGTTCTGCTACAGCTCTATAGTTGACTTAAAGAATACGAACCCCCACTCAAAGAACATGATGAAGGAATATCCTCTCTCATGGGCAAAATTTCAGATAATAAATCTGGTTATCTAGTTTACTCAGGATAATAAATGGCCTGAGGGAAAAACTGATTCATTGGCCATCACTAGCTTTCTGGCTAGTTGACCAGAAATCGGAAGAGCATTAGAAGATTGGTGGACATTTTCTGGGAAAAAGTTAGATTAATATACTAAGAACAGGCACAAAGCATGAAGGTGTTTGTATCCTAAATTAAATGCTCATTGAAAGACATCTACAGTTGAGAAAGCTCTCAAATCAGATGGGTAAATAATTTATACAATGGATATCAGGCAGCATCCTTTCCCAGATACTTCAGTACTTATTCAAGGGATCCATGTACAAAGGTACCATCATGCCAGAAATAGAAGTTCACAAGGGTTCAAATTTACCCCCACAGTATAGAGTCCAATGCATAACCTCAGTGATCAATGCTTTACACCTCACACTGCAATATTTTCAAAGAGATCAGTAACTTCCTGATAGCAGGTTGAAGACTGTGACCCTCTATAATTCTGAAGGGGCATCAAGTTCTGACTTAAATATATACCTATTCTGTAAATAGATTTGCTTTGATCTGCCAGCACTATCATCCATGGATTTATGAAAAAAAAAAACCTTGTCATTCATCATAGAATCCTGTAAGACGTTGAAGTTTATTTCACAGCAAAAAGTGCAGCTTTCCACCCATGAGATTCACTTGCATTGCAATGTACCCTGTTGCCCAAAGGAAACTGACTTAATAGAATAGTGAGTGCTTACTGATGATTCACTTGTGGAAGACCACATCCTGGTAGCGCTGATTGCTTTGAAAAGTGGACCAGTATAAGCTCAACTTCTCCCATGGGCAATATATAAGCCTTTAGGAACAAAGAAATAGAAATAGGAGTTGTTGGTTTCATTATTATACCAAATATCTATGCTTGAATCATTTTTGCTTCCTGTCCTTATAACTTTATGTTCTGAAGTTTAGACGTCTTAGTTCCCAAAAGAGAAATACTTTCATTAATGACATAATAATTGTCCCATCGAATTATAAGTTGAAACCACGACTTGGATTATTTGGGTTTCTCTTGCCATTGAACCATCAGGCAGAAAAGAAATGTGAATATTGATTCTGCTTACCAATATAGTGAAATCCACTTGGGACCTCCCTCCCTCAATAATTCCAAACCCAGTAGTAAAACCTACAACAATTAACTGATAGAGCTAGAACCATGAAGTATTCAGATCCTTTGAGAAAGAAGGCTTGGATCACTATCAGATATAGAACCCTGATCAAATCAACTGAGGTTCTGGCTAAGGGCAAGAAGAATATAAAAGGGCAAATTAAAGAAGTGTCCTCATGATTAGAGTCAAAAATGAGGGTTATATCAGCTCTGCATATTTTTGTCATTTATATATTAATAAATTATTCATGCTTTACCCTTTCTTCACTCTATATATGAAGACTGTTGGTGACACTTAAATTTACATTTTCATTCATAGGCCGCCATACATTGAGAAATCACATGTAGATCAATGTAGGTATTACATCACCTAGAGACATTCAACTTTGAGAGTAAATGGTGAGTGATGATGAGACCTCATGTGCCCTTTGTGTGAGGAGATGTGCCCGTTTTAATTTGTGTTTGGTTTGTATTTTCTTAGGTGGAAGCATGAAGTTGTTATTACATGAGAATAAATTTTATATTGTTGGAGAGAATGCATACTATATAGCAAAAGGGGTGGATGGTGACTGTCGCAATTTTATTCACAGATTCTTTCCGTATACTTAATCTGCTGTCCAGGAAATGGCATTTTGCAAACAATTCCAGGCTACTTTTGTCTACCACCCTCTAGCCAGGAGGGTGGGAAATGGGAAGCTGTGATATGAGTTTCAGGCTAAAAAAAAAGGGAGAAATCAATCCCACCACTCCAACCCTCCCACTGCTTCAGGCAGAATGTCTGCTAGCACCTCATCTTCCCATGGTTCTAATTCTAATCAAGAGTATAAACAGACTCTTCCACTGTGATTTCCTCTCCTGCCTGGTGACCCTGATTCCTTGGCTCTTCTCCCTTTGCTCTTCATAACTAAGAATGGATGTGCCTTGCTGATATACTTAATATTGCGGTTGAGATACCATTCATATTTGGCTTTTCAGCTTTTCTAATAACTTTGTAATACATTTTATGTTCCTAAAGTTCAGTGAACAGGCATTGACTTGACCCTGATCATGAGGCTATTTCAGTAGTTCAGGTGAGAAGTGATGGTGGTTTAATCCAGGGTACTAGGGTGTTAGCAGTATTGATCAGCAGACTTGGACAGAGTTGAGGAGTTATTGATAAATAACTTGTAGATGTTGAGAAAAGGGAGGAATCAAGGAAGATGCCTGCTTTTTTATTTTGGGAAACTGAATCATAATAGTGTCATTTATTGAGATGGGTTCATGGTGAGATCCCTATAGGACAGCAAAGTGGATTTCTTTAATTGACAGATGGTTAATGGAATCTAGAGATTTGTGGAAAGACCTAGCCTCCTGATCATCCTGTAGTTCTAAACTCTGTTTTTCAGTTATAATTAACTCCTGAGTGGTTAGATCCCAACTCTTTTCTGTGGCTTTTATCTCACAGGGGGAGAAATGGAAGTTCTAGGAATAATTTCATTTAAACCACTGTGCTCCTATAGAGGAAAATAATTTGACTGACTGCTTCAGTTTACTAAAAAGTATTTTATCTGGGATAACAAATATATGCAAAGATCTAAATAGGGAAACCTTGAGGCAATACTCAGGTGCTTGTTTGGATGTTCTGAGAGCAGTGAGAGACCTGATTACTCAACAGACAATTGCATTTAGCAGGCTCTTAAGAAACTGCCCTCATTCAACACTCTCTTTTAGGACATAATCAATTTTCTGCCTTAGTCTCAGCTAAATTTCAGATTAAAGATAGGAGAGAAATAGGAGGAAAAACAGGAGGTCTGCATGACCTAAGAAAGAGATTCTGGAACCCAAAGTAAAAAATTACAAGCACTTTGGTGCTTGAGTGAAGGATATAAAAGAAGCGCTAGTTAAGATTTAGCTTTATGAATTTAGTCATACTCTTCTGCTTCTATTTCAAATAGTTATAAGTCATTCACATATAAAACGTAATCAGAAATCAGAGACTATTAATAAATAAAAATGTGGAATAAAACAAAATATCACGTATTTCAGAAAAGGAAATTAGGTGTCAAAATGTCTGTTCTAAGTTTCATTCATTTATGTGGGCTACTTTGTTTTCTTTCAACGTTCATGCAGTTTATATAATCTTTTTGTGACAGCATCTTCCAAAAAGTTTTGTGGTGGGATTAAGGTGGGAATCCAATCTTACAGCCAAGCTTTTCTTTATAATTATGCAATATACTCTGAACTTCCAGTAAATGTGTTGGGACTGGTGTGAGTGTGTGTGTGTGTGTGTTCTAAATGCATCATTCCCACTGATAGCCAGCCAAGTAGGGGGAAACAGTGATGAGAAGTAGAGAGGGATGGGGGTGGGGAATTTCCCTTTTTAAGCCATCTTATGAAATCGAAGATTCCCATGTCTTGAAAGGTCAAAGAAAGAATATAATACACTTAAGAAAAAGAAACAGGCTCATCATTAATCTAGTTATTCTTGGCCCAGTCAGCAGAAGAAATAGAAATGCTGTCATCACTGACATGGGAGATAAGGATAAAAAGTGGGAATGTATTGGTTTACTGTGAAGATCATTCTTTTGGTTTGAGAACATTGCTGGAAATAACCTGAGCTGAGAAAAGCTCCCTATGAGGAATACATGTTATGAGAAACTGTTAAAGGCAAAGTTTGGTCACTGACCTTCTCGATATAGTTTAATCAAGCTGCAAGCACCACACCAAAAAAGACAGCTGCTTAAAGAAGGAAGCCTTCAACAAGCCAAGGCATTTTACCTTTTCACTATTACATGAGTCAGGGAGAAGACACGAGTGTGCAATAAATCTCTAGTTCATGGGCTCAGAGGCTGCACTATAATAATGATAGACTATAAATCACACACAAAAATGTTACCTTTATTTTAGGAGAGTCAATAGCTACAAAAAGTGCTCACCAATAGCATAGATGTCTAGTAGATATAAAAACAAATGCTTGGCAGTTGTTTAAAAATGGGAAGTACAAGGATCTGACCTGAAATATATCAGAAAAGAGCAGTTTCATCGTTTTGTCAAGGTTCCAGTTTTACATTTCATTATTTTTCTTAAAAATTCCATGTCTTGTTTTGTCAAAGGTAGGACTGCAACTTTAAAAAGGTGAAAAACTTTTCTGTCACGTGTTTCTCAAAAAACTCTGCAAATATTTGGGAACTGTATATACATACATGAGCTTTTATGTAAATTTGACATTCTTTGAACATCCAAGGATAACTGACTGCTGAGAATTGAAGCAAGATGAGGTAAACAAATGGGAGGCCCCTACAAAGGACCCAAGGGGGCTGGAACTAGGATTTCAAAACGCCAACTATTAGCTAATTATGAGGATGACACGGTTCTGGCCAGACTCACAATTCACAACCCAGCGTTCGCCTCCAAAAGAGCTGTTTTAAGAAGAGAATGCTCATTTCTTGCAAATGTGACCAAGAGCTCTGAAATCCAGATATGTGCATTAGAAATGGAGGTCCCTCAAATGACTGCGACAATGTTAAGGGTCAAAGAAGCTTCTGGCACCACTCTTGGAGAGGTAGGGAATGTAGGATTAACAGGCTATAGTTTATTTACCACATTTTAATTATTTTATTTAATACAAGTCAGGAGAAACTGGAAGCTTATGGAAACGTGAATTATGCTTTTTAAAAAGTCTTTTTTTTTTTCTTTTTTTTCTTGTACCCCACCTTTTTAGGTCGGGTTGGGAGTGGGGGTTATGGTCAGGAAATTGGGCCAGTTGACATAATTAAACAATTGAAACTCTAGAGAAATCTGAATCTTAACTTCCCAGAGGTTGAAAGTAAAGCTCAGTTTCCTGTGATTCTCCATTTCCTGGGTTTAACAGGGACATGGATCTCAAGAATTAAAATACGGTGAGAAAGTCTGTCCTACTAAGATTTTCTCACCCCAGCAGGAAAGTACCATACCAGAAATTTCACAAGAAAATCAGCTCTCATGAGACTCACAGCCAGACTTTTAACCATTTTGATAAGTTCAGAAGAGCTTCAATCAAAAAAGCTTTCAAATCCTTGTCCCAAATGACCCCACAGATCCCTTTGAGAGCCACCCAACCCACTTCATAGTTCCCATAAACACTTGGACCTTTCCCTGTGAAAGCTGACAAGTTTTCCCGAAAGTCCTTACATACCACCACGCTCAGCCTCATCTTGCCAAATGTGCTATCTCAGTGGAAACTGCTGGAACTTTCCAGACAGATTTTATTCTAAAGGCAAAAAGTACCTCAGTCACCAATGTACCCACAGTGTTTTCTGAGACTGACGATACCTCGCAATTTTATATGCTAAGTATAAAGTCCCCGTTTTTCCTCCCTATATGATCAAGTATTGCTCTCATAATACTTTATGAAAAATGTCTCATAACTGCAGTAATTACTGATGTCAACACCCCTGTTAATATTCTCGAACTGCAAACATTTCACATCAAATCTCCATGTGGAAAAGGGGCTATTCACCTCTACTTTGTAAATTAGGTATATGATTTATCTGTGGGAAACATTTCAAAAATATAGATTCAGAAAGACATCTACCACATGATGGCTTTTCCATATGGCATCTCATAATTATTTTGCTGTGTGTGAACATGATGAAAACAGTTTCATAATTCTCCAAGGGTCAGAGTAAATTATTTCAATTAGACATATTTCAGAGCAAACATTACCTTAGGGTTTATTAATAATATTACCTGAGAAGGAGCAGCTGCCTTTTATGCATAAAAAGCTGTCAGCTTCTTACCACTCCTTACTATAGAAACCCTTGTGTGACTTAAAAAAAAAAAAAAAAAAAAGGCAGATTTTCTCATGCTTTACCTAAACACAGAACTTGGCAGCAGGGACCTGGTTGTAATCCTCAGCATGGGAGCTAGTGGGTGGATTTTTTTTCTCTATAAACTCTTGTATAAACCACACCAGTCTCCTGGTATTTATTCTGGGTAATGCTGGAAATTGTACACAGATCCAACAAGCCATGTAAAGGAGTTTTGTAACTTCCTGAAGCCCTTTCATGCAAAAGCTTTACTCTGAATGCAATTGCAGAAAGATGGGACATTACAGCAGCTAAAAAGGAAAGATTTATTATTCTGCCTCTTCTTCCTTCTCATTGGAGTCTCACAAATATGAAATAGGTCAATTGGGGCAACATAATAACAGCAATTAATATGACATTAATTGACCTATATTGTAAATTCAATGCTCTTTGAAATGTCTTCAGAGGTAAATCACATAGGTAGTTATAGTAATATTAATTAAGAATTGGAATTTTTCTCTATAGGTTGGTTGCCACTTTATAAGAGTTAGTTGAAGCTACATATTACTGCAGGACATCAATTAAGTTTAGCTTTATTGTAATGATTCCTGGTCTCTGAACTTGCTATTTAGAAGATTTTAAGACATAAGACAAGTATATGGAAAATAAATTAGAAAATTGTCCTAGTGTCCAAGAAATGTATCACCTTATCACAAATTTTCTTTCCCTCCCACCCCAAAATAATGATAACACTGATGTAATGATGATAGGTTGATATTGGTAAGTGCTCCTCACCAACATGTTCTACTTTTGACAAACCCTTCCCAAGCCGAATGTGTATTTGTCTCAGTAGAACTAACAAAGAATTTATTTTGTAGGCATCTGTTACTTGTTGAGCTTCCCAGGTGGCTTAGATGGTAAATAATCTACCTGCAATGCAGGACCTGGGTTCAATTCCTGAATTGGGAAGATCCCCTGAAGAAGGGCATGGCAACCCACTCCAGTATTCTTGCCTGAAGAATTTCATGGACAGAGGAGCCTGGTGGGCTACAGTTCATGGAGTTGCAAAGAGTCAGACATGTCCGACTAATAGTAGTGTTATTGGTTGGATGAAAGTTGTATGGTAGCTGGTAGAACTAATCAACATGTACTCTTTAAAATGTTACTCTCTTGGCACTGCAGCCCAATGTGTCTTAAAATTCTCAAGGGATTCTAGCTGGGGCCATAGCTATGACCTTACAATCTTTTTCTTGAAACAAACTGAAGTTAAGCACTGAATGGAATTTAAAGGGAAACCTAAATAAAAATATATCTTTGAATACATGCAACCAACGTTCCTTTTCACAAACATAAATGAAGTCACAATTAAAATGGTCCTCCACCCAAGCCAGCAAGGAAAAGTTGATGGCAAAGCGGATTATTAGAAGACTGACTGTCACTTGTCTATTTTGCCACTAAACACATAGCTGTGGGTGAAGCACTGTACTTTAATAAAAATGAAATCTGTAATCAGAAAGGTCATCTTTAAAAAAAAAAACAAAACAGGGACATCACAGAGTTTTAAAGAGCTTCTTGTGTTGTCTTTCATGTTCCTGATAGAAGAACAAAATATATCTTTTGCTTTGTTGTAACCATTCCAAGGAAAAAAAATTGCTCTGCCACTAACATGCTTCTCTTTCTCTGCAATTGTATGCTTTCCAGTTCTCATCTCTCCTCATTTGGCATTCTGGCATGTCACACTCTGATTTTGTACTTATTTTTAATCCCAACTAAATGATGAAGGACTAAGAACTAAAAGATAGCTATAATTGGGCATGATGAGACTAGAAAACTCCATTATGTCATGCATGAGACACTGGCAATAGGTCAATGCTACTTATGACACCGTTTTATTTTCTTGAAATAGTGGCCTCAGTAAATGTTACCATCACCCACATAGTTGCTTTGAACCCTGAGAGTCACTGTTGACTACTCTCCTTCTCTCACATCCAATATCCAAATCACTAGCAAATCCAACAACTTTTCATCATCTCGAGGGCTATCACCATAAACCAAGCCATTATGACCATTTATCTATATTATTGCAATAGTCTCCTCACTACTCCACAAACTATTTGATTCTACTGTTTCTCCCTACTGTTTCACCTCCAGACAGTAGCCGGTGATCCTTTTAAAAGACAAAGCAGATTATATGATGCCCATACCCTCAATCTTCCAATGCCTTTCTGATATGCCTAGAATAAGGTTTAAAATTACTATTATGCTTCCTAAATCCACACAAGATCTAGACTCTGGCAACCTCTCTGACTTAATTTCCTACATATCTCTCAGCTTATTCACTGCATTCCTACAGCACTTCCTTTGATGATTTTTTTTTTACAACCCAAAGCCTTTCCCATCTAAAGTCTATTATACTCTGCTTGGAATACTTGTATCCCAGATACTTGCCCGGCCCACTCTCTCACTTCTTTCACTTATGAGAAATTAACTTCCCAGAGTACAGTATTTACAGTTCTAGAGCAGCCTCTAATGGCATTATCTCCTCTACCCAGCTTAATCTTTATTTTTGTAATTTACTTGACATTATAATATAAACTTATAGATTATAGTTATTTATTTACTTAATTACTTTATTAATTATTGTTATCTCCTCCACCAGAATTCTAAGCTCCCAGTGGTCAGAGACTTCATGTGTTTGCTTATCATTATATCCCCAGCACCTAAAACATTGCCTAGCACATAGCAGATACTAAATACACATTAATGGTCTAAATGAGCATTTTTTTTTCAATTTGAAGTTTTATAATATATGAAAATAAGAGGGAAGATATGCCATATAGTTTCATTACCCATTTTACATATTAAAATAAGTAAATGTGTATTAATAAATGGTTAACAAAACTTGCTAATTAGCATGAAGATAGTTACACCTTGATTGCCAAACCTTTCATGGCTCATATCCACCCTCAGTACTACATAAGTATTGACTGTTTCGGGGGTTTTATCTACTTATGGCTCAGTCAGAGCATGTTATCTACTTTTCATGTTTAACTCTAAGATCATAGCTTCAGGTTCAACTTATCTAACAACAGAAAGGGTGAACTCCCTAATTTTCAAGGTCCCCTCAAATTACATAATTTTACTGAACATTTAAACATATTTTAGAAAAAGATAAAAACTTAATGGTAATTCTCAATTATCTAATATCCCATATGTTTATTTCATTAGCTTCCCTACACATAATTTTAATATACAATTGAAGTCACTTGACAGCCCAGATATTCACTTGCCAATGGAGCTACAACTTTCCAAGTTTGGCATTCTTATTGAATGTCCCTGGTAACACTTACAGTCAGTTGGCCAACTCACAATGAGAAGAATGAGAGGCCAATCAGAAGATTATAAAAGTCATAGCACTGATATCTAATATGTAATTCACAGTTTATCCCAAGTAAGTTCTTTTTGTTTGTATTTTCATTTCCTAATCTATAAAATAAGGTGAATGCGCAGATCACTTATTAGAAAGCCTCTTAACAAACATGGTCATACTCATAGGTTAGATTTTCTGGAAGCAGGCACTGAGAGGGAATTTGGCAAGCAGAATATATTAGGAGAGAAGGAAGTTTGGGCAGGAGACACCACATGGCCATGTAAGTTCAATAAGGCTTTGGTCACAAGCTCAGGAGAGCTCTAGGGCATATACTTCAGAGTTGGCCTGTCTTGGGCAGAAATAGATGGATGCTTATATCTGCTCAGTCAGTCTTTAGATAGGGATGGAGCTGGGGTGGGGAGGAAGAAGAGCACATCTTGGAGAAAACCCATAGAAACTTTGGCAAACCATGAAAGAGCTGATAGATGGAGACTGTCAGCTGGCATTTGGGGCAATAAGTCCCTTCTTGTAGAGGGATCTGACACATTTCCATTTTTTCCAGTTATACAACCACCTAGCAAATCCTCTTTTACCTTTCACATTAACAGCAAAGGATAAGATATATCCTACACGGGCACTTTACCAAAGACAATCAACAGGTATATGTATTAATGTACATTCAAGTTTCAATCTGTAATAGACAATAGTAATAACCATTATGATTTGGATTAAACTATACCATATCTTAGGCTTCCCTGGAGGTTCAGACAGTAAAGAATCTGCCTACAGTGCAGGAGACTGGGGTTCAATCCCTGAGTTGGAAAGATCACCTGGAGAAGGAAATGGCAACCCACTCTAGTATTCTTGCCTGGAGAAATCCATGGACAGAGGAGCCTGGCAGGCTACAGTCCATGGGGTCACAAAGAGTTGGACATGACTGATCAACTGAGCATGTACATACACATATCTGCAAGTGGTCATGGGCTTGAGGGGATAAGAAGGAGAGTTTGAAGTGTGCCAAAGGTTTTCTGCAGGTTAATATCTATAACAGACAAGAACAGTTATCAATTTTATGACTTATGCTTTGGCTGGACTTCTCCTTCTAGACTTATCAAGAACATTGCATTTACTTATGGGCCTATGTCATTGTCTGTGTTTGAATTTTACAAATCTTACATCTCACATCATTGAAAAAATTCATCAACATATTCATAGATGTAACTATTTAAAAAGCACAGGTTTAACTAAATATAATTCTTGAATTTTCTAAGTGTTCTTTGCTGTAAATATCATTTGTCCTGGATTAATCATAGAATATACCATGATTTTTTTTCCTCCCTCTCTCCCATCCCCACTTATTTTAAAATCTTGCTGGCTGTTTTCCCCTTATTTTTTAAAATACTCAATCAATTGGCTTAGCCTACTTTTTTATTTTTTTCTGCTGTGTCACCTTTTAATACAGGTTTTCATCACCTCTGCAAAAGGGATTTTTTTTCTCCCTAGTGAAAAAGATGTATTGGTAAGAGGTCCCACAGCCTATAAACTGTTTCCTTTTAATTCGGGCCCTAGCCGTTTGGCCTGGCTCACGTTCAGGTAGTATTATAACTTGTCTGAACCCCTTCTAAAGGGCCTCCTGCTTGTGTATTTATGCCTGAGCTCTTGGGTGAGCTTTGAAATAGCTTCTCTAAAGACTGATGGGATCTGTGTGTTCACCTCCAGTCCACGTTGTAATAAAGTATGCCCCTTGCTTTAAACTCCAGAGGTTCTGACCTCACCAGGTGAGGCTTTCCCTGGAAATGGCCCCCTGAGGCAATTCCCAACTGCATAGTTTATATGTCGGATACCAATAACAGAGTTCTCTCCTAAGGGTTTTTTTTCCCCCTTAACATTGTCAGCCACTTTCATGTTCAACCTTAAAGTTCTGCATAGGAAGTATTAGGAGGAGATTTCTAAAACTACTAATGCTAAACTTGTTAAAGCTTTCTCTGAGCATTCAAAATGGTCTTTGAGCAAACTGCAAATTTTGCAATAGTGTGTTCACTTTAAGTAGGGTGGTATCATATGGGAAAGAACAAAGAAATCTTTTGTCATTAATGTCATCGCCAAGAACAGGAACTGATGTTATTTGAGCTTTGATCTTTGTTTTCTTCCCCTTCCCCCACTGCTTAATTCAATTATGTATCCCTCCTTTACATAATACAAGTACAACTCCTCCTCAGCTCCTGAATTACAGACTATTCAGCAATCCTAGCTGTCCTGAGATTGAGCCGGTGTATTTTGGCATTTTTTTTATTCTAACCTCTAACAGGTACTGCATGTTCCAGACAATTTTCTTTTTAAGGCCCCCAAATATGAGACTACATAGATAATAGCTCATTCAGTAATCAGTAGATTATCAAGTGGTTAAAATGTAGATGAAAATTAATAGATAGTTTGAGACAAGAGGCTACTTAGATTCCTTTGATGAGAAGATGCATCAGCTTACATCTAACCTAACTGTCTGCTACTCCCTTGCACCCAAATAACTAGGCAATTGCAACTTTTGTGAAAACATTTCAAACTATATTTATATTGTATTTATATTATATTTATATTGTATTTATATTAATATTATTATATTGATTTATATTATATTTGCAAAAACATTTCAAACCATATTTATATTGTATTTATATTATATTTATATTGTATGACTGGTAAAATGCAGCTTTTAAATAACTGTGGTCAAGGATTGACAATGTAAAAAGGAAAATTAAAACTTCTTTCATTTTTATACCTCACCTTTTTACTATCACTTGGATAAGCATCAATTATTATGTTCTTTTTTTTGGCCAGGGGGAGTGGTGGTGGGGAGGAGTAGAAAAGGTAGAGATTGATAATTGTTTAAAAGAGATAGCTGGCACATCTTGATAGATTTGTAAACATGTATCTGTGCTCAGCGTAGTACAGAGCAAACTAAACTCAAGAAGATTTATGTCCTCTAGGAGCTTATGATCTCTGTATGGAAAAAATAGACATGAACAAATGAAAAAACATTAAGCAATCATTTCTATAAGTAGTTAGATGTAAAACAAAACAAAATGAAACTGATAGTTGTGGAAAAAAGGGTTAACAGGAAAAGACACCTGAGGAATTAATTGCAATCTCTCTTTAAGGTTTTGTAGCAAAGGGATTTTAATTGTGATGATAAGGTATGAGTTTATTGAACCAAAGCTGGGAAGGTCTTTCAGACATGAAGTCTTGTCCAAGAAGAAGAAGAGAGGGATGAGCTGCTAGAGAAACTTCTTCCTTTTAACACAGGGAGCCAACTCCATCTTATCACCCCTGATAGTGACATTGGGTTTTTCTTTCTTGGTTCAAAACATTTCCATAAATTGCAATTACTTCCCACAGTGTCGAATACATTTTCCTTGACAAAGGTGATTACTAGGTATTAAAGTCTAATCCCATAAGAAATTTGTGAATTGTTAAGCCTATTTCTTAACTAGTCAAGAGCAAATCCTTCCTTCGCATATGTTTTCATGCTAATGTTGCACGTTATCACCTGCATGTCAGGAGAAAAATTTTCAGGCAAAGATGGTTCTTCTTGAAAAGAATAAGGACAGTTACTTTGCTCTAAAGAGATCATTATAGACTTTGATCTTTTCAGTTCTCATCAAAGGACTTTTACACAGAAAAGTTGTCCATAAGTTAAATTGCATGGATGAAAATATTAGTGTAAAACCAAAATGTATTTGAAAAAGTAATCAGATTACAAAAGGCCATTTATACAGAAAAAGTGCACTTTACAATAATAATAAAATTGTAAAAATATCACAAATCTTTATATGCTAAATGAATAGCACTAAAGAACGCTATGTAAAAAATAGAAACATAACTTCTGTGAATGACTTTAATATTGTTCTCTGTCTTTGATGCCTCCCATAGATCAAAAAAAAAAATAATTTGGAAAAAGTAATATGATTAAATTAATAATATATTTAAATATAAAATCTACAACCTGTGATATATATACTATTCATGAAACATATAGAAAAATGTTATCTACAATTTCATAAATAATTCAAAATATTGTGCAAAGCAGAAATTATGCTGGGAACTATCTCTGACTGCTATAAAAGAATAAATAATAATAAAACACTAAAGAAACAAAACAAAAATTCTAACTATGAGAAATTTACAATAATTTTGCTAAATAATTTTGCTTGGGCCAAGAAGAAATAAAAATTAATGGCTTAGGAAATACAGAAATTAGTACACTATAGTTTAACATTTATGAGATGAAGCCAAGGTGATACTCAAAAACAAAATCACAGCCTTGGACTATTTTTATAATTACATGAGAAAAAAGAATAACCAAGCATTCAAGAAATTGGAGAAACATTCTTAAGTGAAATAGAAGAAAAATAATAGTAAAGATAAAAGCAGAAATTATTAAAGAAAAAGATAATAGAAATATTAAATAAATATAAAAATATTAAAAAACAGAAAAACTTCTGCAAATAAAACCAAGAGGGAAATGATCATGATGGTAATTATAACAATAAACAGCTATGGTATACAGTATGCTTCTCTGTAGCAGATTCTATCCTTAAAGCTTTGTATGTCAATTCAGTTAATCCTTAAAGCAAAATTGAATGTTGTTAAGGTGATCAGATGCAACAGAAAAATGATAGTTTTTAGCTTCTTGAATATTAGAAATAGTCAATTTATTGAAACAGAGTCCTATTTGCATCTCAGTATGTCTAAGAGCAGAAAAGAGTGACTAGATTCCTGGAATTTAAAGCCTTTTCAACATACTGCTACCAATATGAAATTTTGGTAATATTTCTATCATTCATAAGCAAAAGTATTAATATATTCCAACTAGGCAATAGGGTCTGTCCAGATGCAGAGAAAATAGCACTGGAAAGGACCTACAAGTTTCTATTCTTATAAATTTTTTCATTTATTGGGGTAAGTGGAGCAAGGCTTGATTTAAAAAAAAAGAAAAATACACAATGAAACATCTGAGAGTAAAAACTGATATAAGGAATAAAACGGACCAATAGGCTGCAGACTCATGGGCTAACTTTCCTCAGCAGGTAACATTTAAGTTGAGACTTGAATGATGTAGGCAAGATACATAAAGATCAGATTGAAAAGAACTTCAGAAACCATCTCATACTTTAACTTAAAACTTAATTTAACCTTTACATTGCATTTTATAATATGTGTATGCTTATTTTCATGTGAATGTAATGTGGGATTCTCCCATCTCCAATATTAATGTCATATTTATTAAAATGTCTGTTTGAACTTAGCTTTCAGAATTTAGCTGGTTTGACTTCATTTTGACACTTCTTATGAAATGTTAAATATTGTCTTCCTCCTTAATCTATCTCCTCATCCTTTTTTTTTTTTCTTCATCTTATCTCTGGCTCTCACTGACATCTGAACTCATCACTGAAATGAAGGATGGGGTGAATCATTTGAGATATTATTTGTTAATAAAAATTGTGATGTCAGAAATGGCCTCAATCAACTATGTCCACACAAATTAAGGTAAAATCAAATTGACTGTTTCAAAATACTCGATTTTACCCCTTACTAGACTGTCATTCATCTCTAATGGTGACCATTTGAAAAAACATTTAAGACTATAACAAATAATTCAATTCTAATTCTAGTAGAAACATGGCAAAAGATTAGATCTGAGATCCCTCCTCTCTTGAAAACTACACTAGAAAGAAAACAACTGCAAAATTCATGAATCCCATTCCAGGGAAATTAGAAAATAAATTTTGGATTATGTATATGCTAATTAGGCAGCTGAGATTGACAAAGCCTTTCAGTTATCCTTACAGAAAGAGGCAATAGGAGTGACAGTGAAAAATGAAAAACAAGAGGGTGAGGAAGTTAGTGCTGGCAGATCTGAGAAAGTGTCAGATAAAAACATCTTCTACATATTGACTATATCTATTGATGATAGTGGCCATGGACCCACTGAAGGAGCACAGAAATGACTCCAGAAGCATTGAGGGAATGGGTTAGCTTCTGAGAGGCAGAGAAGACATGGACCACAAGAAGGGAACTTACCAAGAAAGCTTTTATCCATAGACAATGATATTTGTAAAACTAGAGGATGTCATCCCTCTACAATCTCACAGGGCGCTTAAGATAAAAAAGGACTAATGTCAAAGAGGTTTGTACACATATCTTTTGTCTAATGGAGTAGATTATTAATTGATAAACAAGAAATCAAAAAGTTTAATTATATTAAGCTGAATCAAAATGGACAGAAATAAGATATTTGAGCTTCAAAACTCAAAATTTCTACAGATATAAAGCATGCTGGGAAAACTATGTAGATTCAAATATTGGCAATTTCTAATGGAAAAGGAAAAATGATTCAGAGGGAAAAACCAGGACCTCAGAGAGTATAGCCAAGGTTCTCAAAGAATCATTATTAAGGAGTTGAATTAGACCATGAACACTGCTGAATTTCAGAATTTCTGTGAGCCATTGACTTTTATGTGCCTCCTGTTCTTCATTTTCAGTCAGAGTATCCACTGATTCTATCTTGAGCCTGTCAATGTCTGTGGGGGTGTGGGTGAGGGTGGGAGTAGAGAGCATGTAGAACTCTATTTATTTTTAAAAATTGTTATCACTTTTTCTTCATTTTTTAAATTATGAAAATATGATTACACATTTACAGGAAACTTGGAAAATACACAACAAAATTACATATAGTTCCACTATATATTACAATTTTTTTAAGTAGATAAATTAAGAATTTAATTGGAGTTTCAATATCAAACTCTCAAAAATTAATGGAATGAATATACAGATAAGTAGAAGGACATAATAGACCTGAAGAGCACCATGAAGCAATTCAACATAATTAAGATTTACACAATTTTCACACAACAGTAGGATATAAATTCTCACATCATCCTAATTTAGATGATGAAATCTTGGAGTACACATTGATACATAAAAGGGTAAGATTTTTGCAGATCTTGGGAGGAGATTAAAGTCTTTCAGATATGGTAGAACATAAGTAATTTGTAACCAGAGGATGAATGGTGTAGATTACAGATAACTACAAATAATCGTCTACTTTTCTCATTGAGAGTTTGACTCTACTTCCCTTCCCCTTAAATCAGAGCTGAATCTAGTGACTTGTTTTCTCAATAGAAGACAGTTGAAGAATCATTCAACTACTTCTGAAGTTGACATTAGGTTATAAGGAGCCTTCCAGCTTCTACCCAGGCTTCAGGTGATACTATTTTTGGCATGAGCTACCATATAAGTTTGACTACCATGATAGAGATAACACTCAGAAAGGCCCTACAAGTACGCGGGAAGGGAGAGGGTCCCAAGTGAGCCCAGACTTCTGGCCATCTCTTCCAAGTCATCAATGTGTAAGTTACACCATTTTAAAACCTTCAGACCAGCCAAGCTACCAGCCGAATACCAGCAAGTGATTTCACTTGATGAAATATGGAGTAGAAGAATTGCCAGCTGAGCCCTGTCTGAATTTTTATCCACAAAATTATAAGATACAATAAAATGTTGTTTTATGCTAGGATGGTTTGTTAGGCAACAATAAATAAGAAAACTTTCCTAGTAGCAAAATGTTATGCTGTCTGGGAAAATAGGGGAATAAGAGTCTTACAATGAGGTCTCATTATAAAACTAGCCACTGGAAAACAAATAACAAACCTTATGAAAGATCAAAGCCTCAGTGAGGAAAAGTCAAAGAAAACGCGACATCGTAAAAGACTTAACATGCACACAGACGTGCACACTATGGGATTTTGCAAAGGGCATATGTTTCCAGGAAGCAATTTGTCAATATGCATCACAAATCTTAAAATTTACTATATACTTTAAACTGTTTACACAGAAAAAAAAAAAACTTGCAAAATAAATCATGAGAAATGTTTGGAAAATTATATACCAAGGTGGTTCATTTATAATAGTAGAACTTTGGAGTCATCATTACTACTCAAAGTGTGATATGACTTAATAACTTGTGGTTTAGCATGTAACAAATTAATATGACACTACTGAAAAACATGTTTTAAGAATATTTAATAGCATAAGATCCCCTCTAGATGAAATGTTAAGTGCAAAAGAGCAGAAAACAAAACTGTAGTATATGATGATATTTTATAGGAAAACAAAAAATATACAGTTTTGTGAAAAATTGAAGACAAAAACAAATTCCATACTGTTCACCTATGAGGTTGTAGGAAGAAAATTTTATTATTATCTTGGGGATACCCTCTTGTATTTCCATTCATTATGTTAAAGTTATAAAAATATTTAAATTATTAAATAAGTACATTCTCAAACTAAGGATCTGCCATCTTCCACAGGGGAAGCTATCTATGCTCTCTTCTACAATTATGAGGTGAAGTCTAGGAGAGGGGATGGTTGAACCAGCACAACTAAAATTCACAATTTATACCTTGTGGAGACATGTTTGGATCAAAATTCTTAAGCATAATTTATTCCCTGGGTTTTCTGGAATATCTATTGTTCTTGAGGTGTCTATGGATCTCTGGTTAAAGGGGGAATTCTTGAGGTACCTAACCAGTCTACATACATATTTGTCTTCTCCAAAATAAATGCCAAACCTTGCTTCTAGGGGCCACCATCTAGCCAGTTAACATTTCCTGCTAGACGTTGAACTGTGGACATATATCACTCAATTATACACAACATGGAAATATCAGACCTCTGCCAGGCTCTGCAGTGTGTCTATATTTAATTCATGGTCCCTAATAAAACTGGATAGCTTGAATATACTTACCCATATCTTAAACATTGCAGAAAACAAAAGAGAAAGTTTCCTAAGACACAGTTCTCTCTCGGTTTTCTATTATTGTTGATCTAGGTCTTTCTTGTACATTAGGTAAATTTGAAAGTTGCAATAATTATTAGGTTACTCATCATTTTTTCGTTCCATTGTCTCCTGGTATCATGAAAGAGTTAAACCTCCTCCAAAATCACCATCCAAGAGTCATACGCACAGCAGGAGCATCTGCTCATTATTAGATTATGTGACACTAGTCAGGGTAGAACTCCGAGCAGACTAATAGCAGTGGAAGCACAGTTGTGGAAAAGCAACCCACAACTTGAATTGCCAGGACATAAAATTACCCTTTGGTCTTGGCACAGAGATGCCTCCTTTTTTTTCTTTTTTTCTAGGCTGATCTTTTCACTTCAAACAAAAAACATTCAAACTCATTCATTTATGTTACTTTCCATCAAAGATTTGAAAATATGAAAAGATTAATTTTTAAATGCCTAAATATTCTGTCTTCTGCCTAGTTTTCTCATACCCTATTTTCCCACCCAGAAAGGAAGAAGAAAGTGCCTGGTATTTAACTGGGCCTGAAATCAGAGGAGCTGAGTACCACAAGAAAGGCTGCTCTTTTGATATTTTTGGCAAATGCCAGGGGTGGATGTTCTAGAAATCTGGCCAAATTTTCAACCCAATTTTGCAGACTAACTAACTTGTAAGGTTCTGAGCATTTAAAAAGAAACAGATAAGCAACTCAGCAACAGATTTTAACTAGAAGCTAGACACCAAAGTTCTTTGGGTTCAACAGAGGTGACATTTTTACAACTCACATAGCCCTATTGCCTAACTCCATAGACTAGTCCGAGGTGAACTTGCAGGCGGGGCAGATTCCCCACATTATGGGACAGACTCACCGCAGAGCCAGAACAGGATTTTCTAGTGGCTTGATGAGTCTAGTAACCAATGCACTGGTCAAAACTAGACGCCACATCGGATGTTTGACAATCCTGCTCTACGACAGCTTTGTTTGTAAATGCAACTGTGAACACAACTTCTAACTAAAACTTTTCTTTTTATTAAAGAAGTATATTCTTGTTGCATACCCCTCCAAGAAACAAAGTAAGAGGGAAGTGTACAGAAATGTGTGGAGAAATATTTTATAGGGCTTTTCTAAAGCAGAAACTCACTGATTAAAAATAATCTCAAAATATTTTACAAATTATGTATTTAGCCTGAACTGAGGAAAAAAAATAAGGTAATTGTCTCATACATAAAAAGTGAACCATCATGTTAGAATGTGAACAACTGCCCACTTTCAGTTGAGTTGAGGATTACTTTTCAGTGTATATGTATTAGTTGCTCAGTTGTGTCCGATTCTTTGCAATCCCATAGACTAGCATGCCAGGCTCCTCTGTCCATGGAATTCTCCAGGCCAGAATACTGGAGTGAGTAGCCATGCCCTTCTCCAGGGAATCTCCCCACCCAGGAATCCCACATTGCAAGCAAAGCAGATTCTTTACTATCTGAGCCACTAGGGAACTACTCAAACCTTCTCCCCATCAACTATGTTGGGCCATGCCTCACTAGAGAAATTATGCAACATTATTTTTTCAACTGGTACCATGTGCTGCTATGAAGATTTCTTTCAAAATGTCATGTTTTGAAAGGGAAGCTATCATGCTATCAATTGTTTAACACATAGTTTGATTTTCAGATTAGTTAGCTGAACAATGAGGAATCACAGAATAGATGAGTTTTTATTTAAAGAAAATAAATGACTCAGATGTTTTTCCAACCAAGGTGGATATTAACTATAATAAATGGAGGCACTGCCAAGAAAGTCAAACTTAGTTTGCCCCTGCATTCATATATTGATTTAAGACTGCAAGTCTTTGTGGTATGCCCAGAAAAAAGAAAATAACAGTAGATCCAAAATGGAGATTCAGATAATGAGTGGCCATAATTGCAGGGGACCTAGAGAGTCCAAGATGAGGTGAAAGTTAGTGAAAGTGAAACAGTGAGGGAACTAGGAGCCAGGAATTGTCAAATGTTAGCTCATACTTGTCCTCTTGTCAATTATTTACCAAAGTGCTTCCAATCCAGAAAGATGAAGGTACAGGAAGAAATATGGGGATACAAACCCCCATGATACATGTCATGTCCCTCATCCTTTATTGCATTTTGTTCATTAAAACGAATACAGTTTAAAAGACCTTGGGGTTACTGTTACTATTATTGTTCAAAATATCAATTATCGTTTAGCATAACTGACTATCTTTCCTCCTTAAAACAATAGCATTTCCTTGCTTTCTTTGACACCACTCTCCCTCAGCTTTCCTTTAACATCTCTCAATACTCCTCAATTGTTTGTTTATTACACCTCTACCTGTAGTAGTACCCAAGATCCATCTCTCTTCTCTAGGGGACTTCATCTGGTTTCATAACTTTATTTAATACCTTTATGCTAACAACTCACAAACATATCTGCATTTTCAATCTTTCTCTTCAGCTCCAGGTGTACAATTGCCTGTGAGCCATCTCCATTTGGAGAGAGAACTAAGCCACCAGTAACCTAACTCCTTAAAGAAACCACTCCAGACCATGCTCTCAGACTGGTACCCCTGCAGCCTTCTCTTCAGTCCCTGTCAACTCCACTCTCTCATTCTTCTAATTGTTCAGGTCTTAAAACCGGGAGAAAATTCCCAATATCCTTGCCTCTCTCACAGATCTCACAACATCCAGTATGTCAATAAATCCTATGGGTTTAAAATGTCCACTTCTCACTACCCTCGTTGCCACTACACTCTCAAAAAAATATAGTCATTTTTTGTAAGTTTTGCAATTGACCCCTAAATGGTTTTCCAATTTTTACCCTTTCTTTTAGTCCCCATTTGGAAGACATATATTTTTAAAATTCAATGTAGATCATAGCATTTCCTGACCTAAATTTTCTGGTGACGTCTAATCTCATTTGGAGTAAATGCCAAAGTTCTTATGATATCCTTTAAAACTCTACATTATCTGGCTCAACATCCAACTCTCCAAGTCCATTTCCTTTCAACCTTCAACCTGATTTCTCCCTGCCCATCATCTACTCTAGTATCCCAGGAATATGTCTAACTTGGAGCCTTGCCACTCACATGTTCTACTCTGTCATGGACACTACCCCTCTAAATATCTGCCTGGCTCACTCTCTTCCTTTAGGTCTCTGCTCTTTTATCATAACATCAGAGGCTTCCTTGACTACTCAATATAAAAATAGAATCACTCTCCTTTTTCTAATTCAAACAAAATTACTAGATTTGCAGCAGAGACTGGGGATGGGTGGCAGTCAGCTATATTTTAATCTCAAATGAACAGTAAATAGTTCAATTTTTAGTATATTGATCTAAATATAACATAGGGCATACTTATACTAAAAATTATTCCCAAATATTGCATGGGACATACTCAGACTAAAAATTATTTGTTGTTTATCTGAAATTCTCCTTTTACCATCTTGTATTTTATCTGGCCAGTCTAAACCCACCTTAATACTCCCTTTTCTCCTTCTATTTCAGTTTTCTCCATAGTATACACTGCCATGTGATTTACCACATATTTCTTTGTTTCTTATCTGTCTCCTGAACTAGACTGAGAGTAGGAAATTTGCTTTATTCACTAACCTATCTTAACACCAAGAACAATGCCCAGCATGCAAAGATTTATCAAATGAATGAATGAATGAATGTTGATAGGCTGCTGCACAGACCTTGGGGATATGTCTACTTTCCCATAGTTTTTCTCCCTTCCCCTTCCCCTGCCACTACCTTCTCCCTTCTCCTTCCTCTCCCCTTCCCATTCCTGGCTAGAAAAAGGCCAGATCTGAAGTCCTGATTTGCCGGTTATGGGGATCCAGGAAAATTCTCCTAAGCCTCCCCATTGTGAAGGCTCCTTTGCCAAACCTCAGCCAACCAGTTTCATTTTCTCATGCTTGCCTGGTGTTTCTTACATAGCAACGCAGGAGGCGGAGTAGTTTGGGGATTCTTAGTGGGCGATGTTTTCAGAAGGAAAATCCCTGCTGGATAGCGAATGTCATTCTGAATTCTTTAGATGTCAGGGTAGAGCTCACAGAAAGTCACTGTTTATGTCTGAAACAAATCTTTATGATGTGATTGAAAATGCTCTCAGTTACTCTAACTTACTTTTATTAAAAAGTTTAATGTGTTTTTATTTCTTTCAGGCAGTAGATAAAAAGGTGTCACACAAATATTGATTTAAAATTCTAGCAAGTTTGCCCTCTTTTCCAAATCTTTTTTTTTGTGTGTGTGTGTGTGCTCTTTGAGAGCAAATACAAGCTTTCATAGATTTGTGTGTGTGTGTTAGGTTACTTTGTGTCAGGGAATAAATCACTATTTCTTCTATTTTTAGGAAAAGATATATTATGTTCTAGTTTTACATTAACAAATGAAATTCATCAATGCAATATATTATCTAATTTATTAAAATTAATGTTATCATTACACATTATATGAAAGTGTGCCTGAACTCAACTATATCCCCTAAGAAATTATGCCCAGCAGAAATTATAACACAAGATATTTTATAGCTTTAACTTTTAACTAGAAATAAGATTAAAATGATAATATACCTGATTTCACAGACTAAGTCCATTTTAAGGGTAAAAAAACCTAAGAAATTATAGAATAGGTTAAAAATCTAAAATCAACAAAAATGCTATAATTTTTCAATTATAAATTCCCAGTTTCTCAAATCCCAAACAATTAGCACTTTAAAGTGAATGATTACAATTTAAAGAGATAACAATAACTTTTACGATAAATAATCTGTCAACGATAATGTCCTAGATTAAATACTAAAGTAAAACTTCAATATTTTTTTCATGACTCTATAGTGAGCCATATTATATATGGTTATGTTTTGTCTGAAAATCTTGTCCTTTATCACATCTTGCTTTCATTCTTCATTGAAAACTATTCCCAAACTCACTGTCTCCTTGAACCCCATAACTAACCTGATCCTCATCCCAATTATGGAATCCTCATTTCAATTTACAGGCAAGAAAGAACTGTCCCTGTATTTTCAGTTATATCATGTATATACTTCCAAAATCTTCAGGCATGTTCTTACTTCGAACTTATTAGAGCATATTATACTTATAATTTTTTTAAAAAGTGAAAATTACTATTGTGTGCCAAGGACTTTTCTATGCAATTTACAAATAATAACTCATTTAATCCTAACACACATTTCTGATCAGAGCCTTATTTCTATTTCTCAGAAAAGACGACTGAGACCTACAGACAGAGTAACCTAGGATCCAGCCAGAGAATAGAGTTCTAGAAACCTGGCTTTCACCCACTAGAGTGCCTTCCCTTGACCTGTATGACTGTGTATCCAACACCTGACCGTGAGAACCTTAAGTTCAGGGGTTCTTTAGTAATAAGCCTTGTGTCTCCAATGCTAGACATAGCTCCTGAATCATAGTAGAAATTACATGCTTGCTTGCATGCTGTCATTTCAGTCATATCCGACTCTGTGTGACCCTATGGACTATAGCCCTCCAGGCTCTTCTGTCCATGGGCTCCTCCAGGCAAGAATACTGGAGTGAGTTGCCATGCCATCCTCAGGAGAAATTACATAGTTACTGCTAAATTAAATGAAAGAAAGGAAAGAAGAAAGAAAAGGAGAAATGGTATGAGAGAGGAAGGGAAGGCAAATTAGAAATACATTTTTTTTTTTTTTAAGCCATTCATTGGGTATTTTAATCTGTCAGCATCCTCTGACAGGTTGGTGACATTTATTTATTCTACCATTTATTCTACCAAAGACAAAGAAACAAACAAACAGATAACAAGACAAATATTCACCCAACCAAAGCAAACAAAGAGATGAACTAAGTCCTTATTTAAACATAAATTTCTTCCACGACATTGAACATAAGACATACTAGAGTTTGAAGCACTAGTCATGCAATCAATCATCCACATGTAAATGTTTCTTTAATATGTATTGAGTTAGCCAATTCCCATGGGGCATGTCCTATTTTCTTTTTTTTTCAGAGAAAAATATCATCTCCTAACATACATATTTATTAGTTATATTAATTGTTAATTACTGGTCAAACCCTTCTGGAGTGTAAGTTCCACAAGGTATACTTCTCTGTTTTATTCCCTGATGTATCCTGGTCATCTACAACCGTGCCTGATAAAGATTACATAGACAGTAAATCTTTCTTTAATCAATGAATCAGTGTGAAAAGGCATAAAAACTGAACAGAGTATGATACAGTTAGTGATGGGAAGGAACTGACAGAACTTGGGACCAAAGGCAAATCTATTAGTGAAGAAAATAGAGTCAAGAGTCATCGAGAACTGTGAATGAGATTGCCAACAACCAAATAGGGAAATAGGAAAAGAGAAAGAGGGTTTGGGGGAAAGAATTGGGGTTAAATTTTGACTAGGTTTGAGTCGCATCTGAAACATCCATGTGAATTCCAGTAGGCTACCGAAAATGACTTACTGCTTAAGAATCCCTAGTATGCAAAAGCATAAGGACCAAAGTCTTCAATACCTAATTATGAAAGTCAGTATTGTGATAGAGTTCACAGTTGATTCCTTGCTACTTAACCTTCTATTTTGAAATTATAAATAGGTTGGTATATATTTTGAAACCCAAAATAAAATACAACATATTCTTTAGAACTCAGTATGTCTACATATTAATATGTATGCATCCATTTGACTAGCTAATAGTAAGTTATTTGGAATATGATGTGAAATGCTCCTAATTCTACTGATAGGAAGATTGAAGGGAGTGAGCTAATGGCAATTATTTTGTCTAATAAATTAGGATTATGTTCACTAACTGAGACATGGAAAAGATTGAAATTACAAGAGAGAAAAGACTGATGAATCAGAAGAGAACTATGGAATTAAGAGTACAAATGAAAATTTAAATTTTAATGAGGAAGAAGGACAATAGAAAGAGATCTAAGGAATAGAAAACATAACTGGAGCACAACTGTATGATAATTGATGTCCTCAGAAAAAATATAAGGCAAATATGTCAGTCATAGTTTACCAGAGAAACAGAAGCAATAGGAATAATACATACATAGGATATACCTACACACACACACACACACACACACACACATATATATATATATATATATATATATATATATATATATATATATATCTCCTATGTCAAAGGGCTTAACTTTAAGGAATTAGCTCACAGGAATGTGGTAACCGGCAAGTCTGAAATTTAGAGGGCAAACTGGAAGGCTAGAAACTCTCAGGAGCTGCTGCTTCTTAAACTGACTGAATGAGTTCCATTCACGTTATCAAGGATTATCTGCTTTACTTGAAGTCAACTGACTGCAGATGTGAACCATAATCTATCTGAGATTTAGGTTCTATTAAGTTACTGGGTATTATAGCCCCACCAAGTAGGAACATAAAATTAACCATCACAGCAAGAATATATACAACGTTCAGACTGAGTAATAAGACAAAGGATACAGCTAGTCCAAATTAACTCCCTGTATGTATCTTACTATTTATTGAGAAAATACAGCAAATGGTAGGAGGAGGTAGAGAAGACTATGAGAGCAGGAGATGGGGCAAGGCGCCAGCTGAGAAGACAGTAGTCTAGTGTTAGTGAATGCTGGGCAAAGGCACATGCTGGGATCACTGGACCAGGAGCCAGAAGGCCTGGTTCCCATTTATTAGTCCTTTTAATTTGGTCATGTGCCTGTGTGCTAAGTCACTTCAGTCATGTCCGACTCTGTGCAATCCTATGGACTGTAGCCTGCCAGACTCCTCTCTCCATGGGATTCTCCAGGCAAGAATACTGGAGTGGATTGCCATGCCCTCCTCCAGGAGACCTTCTGGACCCAGAGGTTGAACCCATGTCTTTTATGTCTCATGGATCGGCAGGTGGTTTCTTCACCCCTAGCGCTACCTGGGTAGTCCAGTTTGGTCATAAGGAACACCATTTCTCTGAGCCTAAGTGGAAATAACTTTACCTGTTCCACTGACGTCAAAAAATATTTTTTTCAGGTCAAATGAGATAATGTATGTGAAAGATTTATGTATCCATTTATCAGTTCAGTTGCTCAGTCATGTCTGACTCTTTGTGACCCCAAGGACGGCAGCACGCCAGGCTTCCCTGTCTATCACCAACTCCTGGAGCTTGCTCAAACTCATGTCCATCCCCCGTCAGTGATGCCATCCAACCATCTCATCCTCTGTCGTCCCCTTCTCCTCCTACCTTCAATCTTTCAAAATATCAGGATTTTTCCAGTGAGTCAGTACTCCGCACCAGGTAGCCAAAGTATGGGAGTTTCAGCTATGAAACTCCTTCCAATGAATATTCAGGACTGATTTCCTTTAGGATTGACTGGTTTGATCTCCTTGCAGTCCAAGGGACTCTGAAGAGTCTTCTCCAACACCACAGTTTAGAGGCATCAATTCTTCAGTGTTCAACTTTCTTTGTAGTCTAAATCTCACATCCATACATGATTACTAGAAAAAGCATAGCTTTGACTAGACAGACTTTTGTTGGCAAAGTAATGTCTCTGCTTTTTAATATGCTGTCTAGGTTGGTCATAGCTTTTCTTCCAATAAGCAAGCATCTTTTAATTTCAAGGCTGCAGTCACCATCTGCAGTGATTTTGGAGCCCAAGAAAATAAAGCCTGTCACTGTTTCCATTGTTTCCCCATCTATTTGCCATGAAGTGATGGCACCAAATGCCATGATCTTAGTTTTTTGAATGTTGAGTTTTAAGCCAGCCTTTTCACTCTCCTCTTTCACCTTCATCAAGAGGCTCTTTAGTTCTTCACTTTCTGCCATAAGGGTGGTATCATCTGTATATCTGAGGTTACTGATATTTCTCCTGGCAATCTTGATGCCACCTTGTGCTTCATCCAGCCTGGCATTTCACATGATGTATCTGTATATAAGTTAAATAATCAGGGTGACAATATACAGCCATGATGTAATCCTTTCCCAATTTGGAACCAGTCTGTTGTTCCATGTCCAGATCTAACTGTTGTTTCTTGACCTGCATAAGACTTCTCAGGAGGCAGCTAAGGTGGTCTGATATTTCCATCTCTTGAAGAATATTCCACAGTTTGCTGTGATCTACACAGTCAAAGGCTTTGGTGTAATCAATAAAGCAGAAGTACATGTTTTTCCGGAATTCTCTTGCTTTTTCTATGATCCAATGGATGTTGGCAATTTGATCTCTCATTCCTCTGCCTTTTCTAAATCCAGCTTGAACATCTGGAAGTACATGGTTCATGTACTGTTGAAGCCTCACTTGGAGCATTTTGAGCATTACTTTGCTAGCATGTGAAATGACTGCGATTGTGCCATAGTTTGAGCATTCTTTGGCATTGTCTTTCTTTGGAATTGGAATGAAAGCTGACCTCTTCCAGTCCTGTGGTCACTGCTGAGTTTCCCAAATTTGCTGGCATATTGCATGCAGCACTTTCACAGCATCATCTTGTAGGATTTGAAACAGCTCAACTAGAATTCCATCACCTCCACTAGCTGTGTTCATAGCGATGCTTCCTAAGGCCCACTTAACTTTGCATTCCAGGATGTCTGGCTCTAGGTGAGTGATCACACCATTGCAGTTATCTGGGTCATGAAGATCTTTTTTGTATAAAATTCTCTTGTGTATTCTTGCCACCTCTTCTTATTATCTTCTGCTTTGGTTAGGTCTATACTATTTCTGTCCTTTATTGTGCCCATCTTTGCATGAAATGTTCCCTTGGTATCTCCAATTTTCTTGAAGAGATCTCTAGTCTTTCCTGTTCTATCATTTTCCTCTATTTCTTTGCATTGATCACTGAGGAAGCCTTTCTTATTTCTCCTTGCTGTTCTTTGGAATTCTGCATTCAAATGGGTATATCTTTCCATTTCTCCTTTGCCTTTCACTTCTCTTCTTTTCTCAGCTATTTGTAAGGCCTCCTGAGATAACCATTTTGCCTTTTTGCATTTCTTTTTCTTGGGGATGATCTTGATTACTGGCTCCTGTACAATGTCATGAACCTCCATCCATATTTCTTCAGGCACTCTATCAGATCTAATCCCTTGACTATATTTGTCATTCCCACTCTATACTCATAAGGGATTTGGTTTAGGTTTTACCTGAATGTTCTAGTGGTTTTCCCTACATTCTTCTATTTATATATGTATCTAATATTGCTATTACCACAATCAAGACTTTATGGATGGAAGTCTAGGTTATTCCACAGTATTGAGTGAACAGGTCAACTTAAAAGAATATCAAATTCAACACTGAATGGAGAGTGTCACCAAATGCAACTGTCCACTTTATGCTGCCCACTTTGTTCTGTCAGTCTTCTCCATTAGTGTTGCACAATTAGAGGCACTGTTGTTATAAGAAAGCATTAATATCCCAGTTTAAATTCAAACTATGATTGGAGCGAATATGTATTGCCTTCCCCAGGTTATGGTGATCAATATGGAATTAAAATCTACAAGTTCAAATGAGACTTAGAGTTATCTTCTGAGTGAACATTTAGCAACAAAGACTGCTGAGTGTCTAATCAAAAGGTGATTCATAGTTTTAATCCTATGCTATTATTCCTTCTACTAGCTTTAGGAATGTTTTAGTAATCAAAATGTCTACATGGAAGACAAATAATTTGAAAGTCTTGAGTTATTTGAGGTTCACAAATTATATAAGCAAGCTACATTTAAGCATAATTAATAGCATATATTGTACTGTGATTAATGGGCTCAGGGAACAGCGGAAGAAAAATATTTTCCTTATTTCCAATAAAAAGAGAAGCATCTATGTGTATATACTATTGACTTTAACATATTTGTGGATCAGAGAAAAGCATTATCATTACAATGAAAATGGGGGGGGCGAATTCCAAGTTCAAGTGAAGGGCATCAGCAATAAGGATTCAAATCTTTGCAAACCTGACATAACAAAATATAGTCCAAGATAAAATTTATGAAAATACACGTTAGCAAGTAAGTAATTGTGCTTTTACCAGCAAAGCTCTATTTATCCTTAATAGTTTATTAAGTAACTACATTACTAGTATATTTAAATATTTGATTATTTGTTCATTATAAAAGCTGGAAGTTATCCTAGTCGAGCTACTAAAAGACATACAAGCCCATGCCAATTAAAGTTTCATAACAGAGTACCAATAGAGTGCTTCTAAAATTGAAATGTAAATCAAGAGCAAAATATTGCTTTAGAACAATACATATTATACTAAAAAAAATTTCAGAAATATCTTAATTGGGTAAAGTGAACTTTGTGTGCCTATATTGATGCAATAGAAAGCTCCCTTAACTTGGGTTCTTCCTGTTAAACAGCCTTCCAAGAGAATTTTTTGGGGGGCTGGAAAGAGCAAAACAAGAGAGGAGAAGGAAAAGTGTGGTTGAACTGACTATCATGGTGGGAATTGGGTCTCAGTGTTTTGGGGGACCAGGAAAAACCATGTGGAATGCACCCCAGAATTTTCCACCTGAGACGAGTGGAGGAAAGTATTTCTTCATGGCTCTCACCCTTCATTGGCCAAAGGTTTCTTGAGGTTGTGAATTCCCTACCCTCCAGATGTGCACATGTGCAGCCTTTTACTCAGAGGCTGCAAAGAAAGAAGCCCAGGGCAGAAAGCAAGAGAAAGGATGCAGCTGAAACCAGACACCAACAGGCCCCCATGAGCTCTGACGGATGCCCCAGCGACGGCTCATAGGTGTGCCTCTAGAGGGTGTGAAATAGGGCACAGCATCTCTAAGGTGTTTGCCTTCTTCAGATTTCACTGGCACAGATGAAACTCAATCTGGATGGCAATAGGTTTTTTACAAAAGGCTATTTTTTTTTCCTCAGAGAGATCTGTTCCAAAATTTTCAATGGAGTTAGGTAAGCAAATTCGTTGAACTTTAGATCAGACGTTATCTTGGAAGTCCTCCAGTCAAGGCATATGCTTTTCTATACTAAGAAAGAGAGGTACGTAAATATTTTAAGAAAATAGGACCCAGAGTAGCAGGAGACCAAAGTCTTTTCTTTCCTAATTCAGAGCTTTCTGTTCTTTATTGTGTAACTGAAATTCACTCATTTATTTCTCAACAAATATGGAATGCCTTCTGAGTACATGTAGGCACTATGCTAAATGCCTAGGCTCAATGGTTAGAAACTAGACATGGTCCCTGCAATGAAAGTGAAATGTACAGAGAGACAGAGAGAGGAGGGCAGGCAAACTTATAATTACAAACCACATTAAGTGCCCTGAAGATAAAACCCTGTGCTGCTAATTTGTGACCCCAAAAGCCTCACTCGATGCCACACATCGCATTCCTGTTTCTGTTTATCCATCTCAAATCAAAATGGTGTCATTGGATTTTGGTTCTTGTTGTTATTTACACACCTATTAACAGATTCAATAAAGGGATGTTAATTCAGTCATGCCTCAGGATAACAGAGAACAGTTTTACTTTTATTTTCCTCCATCTTGAATCATTCTCTTTCCTCAGCTTTCATAAAATGAGACCCTATTTTTTTCTTCCCATCTTCCTTACCATTGAATTGTGGGGTTTTTTTTCTTGATGTTAACTTTTTCTCATAACTTAAACAGTGCCGATTCCTGAGCCTGTTATATCCCTCTTATCTTCTCCCTCTTTCCTCTCCTTAGACAACTATTCATAGTCCATAGGTTTATACACCAATTATGGTTGTGCACACAAAAGCACATGAAAATTGTACTATTGTACAATGATCTACACCTTTCCTCTGAGCTTCAGACCTGTAGTGCCCTACCCCTTGGATTTTTTCACTTGGATAGTTCAAGGGCAATAGGTCAAAATCAAACATGTGGTTTTCCTTGAATCCTGGCTCTCTTCCTCAGCACCTCTCCACTGGCCCCACTGAGCATGAACGGCACAGCCAGTAACCCAGGGGCACCTTGTAAAATGCCCTCCCTCCAAAGCCTCCACGTCCATTACCTAATAAATACATATTTGGTCGGCCAAAAAGTTCATTCGGATTTTTTTGTAACACCCTACTGCTTTCTACTCTCTTCTTTTCTCCCACCATCATCACAATCCAAGCTCTCATCCACTCTTTCTGAATTATTGCAGGAACCTCCCATCAAAGATATATATGGTTTTCTATACTACGGCCAGAATATTCCTTTCAAAATGCAAATTCTGATGATATTGTGCCCCTTTCTGCCTTTCCTGAGGAAAATACCAGTGGCTTCCCAATGCCTTTAGTTAGTGTGAAAGCTAAAATATTGATACATACTCCGATCTTGGCCTGCTTTTCTTTTTTTAGGCAATGTTTTTTTTTTCACTGAAAGTAGAGTTTATTTACAATGCTCGTCAATCTCTGCTCTACAGTAAAGTGACTCAGTTACACACATATAAACATTCCTTTTTTATACTCTTTTCCATTATGGCTTATCACAGGATATTGAATATAGCGCATCTCACCTTCGTCGTTCCCACACTGGGTCGTTGCTCCCTGGAGGGTTCCTCCCCTTTCCTTCCTCCTCTGCTAAAGATTCCCTCATGCAAGAACCCCTACTGTTCTTTTAGACCTCCATTCAGCTTCAGTCCTGACTTCAGACAGGAAGTAGTGCCTGACCTTCCTAATTAGGCAATGCTATCACTGCACCTTTTTCTTCATATTTTCCTAGGTATCTCTGTAGTACTTTGAAGAATGCTGTACTCTCTAGAATGTAGGCTCTACACGCAGGACTCTCTCTCACTGTCATACACACACTCACACACACTCACACCCCTCACAGGCACTTTCCTTATCTTTAGAGCCTCAGATTCTAGAACAGTGACAGGCTGAGAACAGAGTCTCAGATGAATTAATGAATAGTATCCAGACTGAGTTCAAATGTGAAATTTATATCAGTTTGTTTTCCTTAAGATTATATGAACCTATATGAACTAGATTTTCTTCAAAGTATACATAGATAGTGCATATGAGTGGAAGATGGTGGTATATACATTAAACTCAGCCCAAAAAAATGAATATTTCCTGATATAAATAAAAACCCAATTTTTTTCTATTCCAGTCTTAATCAATAATTTTATAGTTATATTTTAAAATTTCCATCACAAATGCAGATATTTCCAGTACCACATGTTGAGACTAAGAATATACTTAACTTTATTTAATGAGATTTGGTTGTATTCCAGCCAAAACAAATGTTTTCTCCTTTCATAGCATAGAAGAAATAACAAATACATCTTAGAAATTCATCACAATTATCAATATGAATACCTGAACTTCATAGTGTTGGAAAAAGTTCAAATTAATAGCTTCTGGTTTCAATTTTCTTCACCCCTTCATAAGAGCAAGAAAGGCAGCCACATGTTTGGAAGGCTTAGCAATATTATTTAAATCCCATTTAAAAGTACAGTACAATGGTCCCTATATGCCATGACTATTGAAGACTGAAGCTGTGGCTTTTGCACACTTAAAGAACTGGAGGAGGAAGTGTGAGGGAGTAGAGATGAAGAGGAAAGAAACTTTTAAAAAGAAAAAAAAAAGGAGGTAATGAACAAGTCAGAAGAGATTTTAATCCATTAGCAGCATCTTGATAATAACATTTGACAAGTCTCCACTCCAAAGATTAAGACCTATCTCCCAAGGAAGAGAAGGAATATGAGCACCCTCAGGAATTGAGACTATTTCTTTTTCACAGAGTCAGACCACAAGTGATACTTCCTCTCAGTTTATGACAATGATTGTAGTTGTGCTTCTAAAATGATAATACTCCTATAAGTATCAAATGAAAAGAAATAGAGGAAGAATGGAAACAAACCTCATTAAAAAAAAAAAAAAATCCACATACACCTAAAAAATATACTTCAAAAAATAGAGCTTTCTTCCTAGATTTTGTTTTTCAAAATTTCAAAGGCAGGACAAATGCCCTTAACAATAGGAAACACTAAGAAAACCTATAATATAAATATGTATTTTGTGGTCTTTGCTAAAACCTGCTTTTGAAGTTATATTTCATGGTGGCTGCTTTAGAAATGTCAATACCACAACAAACTCAAACTTTTCATAATTTGATCTATTCCCCAAGACTGATGTAGCATTTATGTAACTGTTTTTATTTCTTTTAATAAACTATTATTGACTGCCTCTACAATTTAAAGAATTCCAAATATGAATGAATATTTAGTACACTTTTCCCTTTTGAGTAATCAGTGCAAAAAGATATGCAGGAATTTAAAACAAATAAACAGCCTTTTCCCAACTCTGAGAAGAAGCCTCTGGAATTATCCTGAACATATAAATGTCAGTAGAGTTTTGCCAAGAGAATGCACTGGTCATAGCAAACACCCTCTTTCAACACAAGAGAAGACTCTACACATGGACATCACCAGATGGTCAACAACGAAATCAGACTGATTATATTCTTTGCAGCCAAAGATGGAGAAGCTCTATACAGTCAGCAAAAACAAGACCGGGAGCTGACTGTGGCGCAGATCATGAACTCCTTATTGCCAAATTCAGACTTAAATTGAAGAAAGGGGGGAAAACCACTAGACCATTCAGGTATGACCTAAATCAAATCCCTTATGATTATACAGTGGACATGATACAGTGGAAGTGAGAAATAGATTTAAGGGACTAGATCTGATAGACAAGAGTACCTGATGAACTATGGACAAAGGTTCGTGACATTGTACAGGAGACAGGGATCAAGACCATCCCCAAGAAAAAGAAATGCAAAAAAGCAAAATGGCTGTCTGAGGAGGCCTTACAAATAGCTGTGAAAAGAAGAGAAGTCAAAAGCAAAGGAGAAAAGGAAAGATATACCCATTTGAATGCAAAGTTCCAAAGAATAGCAAGGAGAGATAAGAAAGCCTTCCTCAGCGATCAATGCAAAGAAATAGAGGAAAATGATAGAATAAGAAAGATTAGAGATTTCTTCAAGAAAATTAGAGATACCAAGGGAACATTTCATGCAAAGATGGGCTCAATAAAGGACAGAAATGGTATGGACCTAACAGAAGCAGAAGATATTAAGAAGAGGTGGCAAGAATACACAGAAGAACTATACAAAAAAGATCGTCATGACCCAGATAATCATGA
Organism: Dama dama; assembly: GCF_033118175.1. Classification (NCBI taxonomy): domain Eukaryota; kingdom Metazoa; phylum Chordata; class Mammalia; order Artiodactyla; family Cervidae; genus Dama; species Dama dama. Next base: position 53,188,133 of record NC_083713.1, read on the forward strand.
TGGTGTGATCACTCACCTAGAGCCAGACATCCTGGAATGTGAAGTCAAGTGGGCCTTAGGAAATATCACTACGAACAAAGCTAGTGGAGGTGATTAGTCAAGGCTATGGTTTTTCCAGTAGTCATGTATGGACGTGAGAGTTGGACTATAAAGAAAGCTGAGCGCAGAAGAATTGATGCTTTTGAACTGTGGTGTTGGAGAAGACTCTTGAGAGTCCCTTGGACTGCAAGGAGATCCAACCAGTCCATCCTAAAGGAAATCAGTCCTGGGTGTTCATTGGAAGGACTGATGTTGAAGCTGAAACTCCAGTATTTTGGTCACCTGATGCGAACAGCTGACTTTTTTGAAAAGACCCTGATGTTTGAAAGATTGAAGGCAGGAGGAGAAGGGGACGACAGAGCATGAGATGGTTAGATGGCATCACTGACTCAATGGAAATGAGTTTGGGTAAACTCCGGGAGTTGGTGATGGACAGGGAGGCCTGGCATGCTGCAGTTCATGGGGTTTCAAAGAATCAGACATGACTGAGAGACTGAACTGAATTGAACTGAGGAACATCTAGGAAAGGTACTTCTCTTTTTCTACTAAAGCTGAAGTGAAAATATTTGCTACGTACTTATTTTAAAAATACCAAATCTTATTGATTGACTTCCTCTACAAGTTTAATTTATTAGCTGATTGCTCCATTTGAACTGGGCTTCCCTGGTGGTTCAGACAGTAAAGAATCCACCTGCAACGTAGCAGACCTGGGTTTGATCCCTGGATCTGGAATATCCCCTGGAGGAGGAAATGACAACCCACTCTAGTATTCTTGCCTAGAGAATTCCATATATAGTGGAGCTGGTGGGGTATAGTCCATGGGATTGCAAAGAGTTGAACACAAGTGAATGACTTTCACTACTTTCAAACTATGGTGCTAGAGAAGACTCTTGAGAGTCTCTTGTACAGCAAGGAGATCAAACCAGTCAATCCTAAAGGAAATCAACTCTGAATATTCATTGGAACGACTGATGATGAAGCAGAAGCTCCAATACTTTGGCCATCTGATGCAAAGAGCTGACTCATTGAAAAAGACCCTGACACTGGTAAAGATTGAGGGCCAGAGGAGTAGAGGGTGACAGAGGATGAGATGGTTAGATGGCATCATTGACTCAATGGACATGAGTTTGAGCAACCTCAGGGATATAGTGAAGGACAGGGAAGCCTGGCATGGTGCAGTACATGGTGTCGCAAAGTCACTATTTAGTGACTGAACAACAATAGCCCACCCTATTTTTTCTAGGACATGAGATTTCCTGCCTAGAAAATCAAGGAACTATTAAAAAGAAAGGTATAGATATAGCAGTACTTACTGTGGTGACTCAAGGACAAATAGCAGATAACCAAGGAGGGTCTTGGAATGCAGGAATGGAAAAACCAGACCCTTATCACCCTTCCCTCTCCCATGTTGTAACTATTAATGGAACAGTATAACCTGTCTCCCCTCCTACCCCATAGGGAGGAGGTATTTGCCTTACTCATTCCCCCACCCAGTATATGTGCCTCATCCAATCAGCAAATGACCCACAAGACCCCTATCCCACTCCTTGTACCTTGAGTATAAAAGTGGACTAAAGATCCCTATTCAACGTCATTTCTCCCTTGAGCTAGCCCGCTGTTCTAACAGCATCTCCCACTCTAATAAACTTTATTTCCCTCTCATTCTGACTCCTGTCTGGAAATTCTTTTCCAACCCATGCCCGGACCATGACGCTTAGTAAGTACTTAATAGAGATTGACTAGCTGTAGCTTTATTTAATGTGTATTCAATAAATATTTAACCTTTTTTCAAAGTTGTATTTTACATTATTTAATGAAGCTATACCTGGATGACTAAATTGATATTTACCTTAAGAGGAATGCCCAAATTAGACCCACAGTAAAGGAGAGTAAACAGCATCACTGATGCCATGTGATTTATGGGAAATACAGTTTTCCTCTTTTGATTCTAATTACACACATTTTCCATAAATTAGTCATCACACAGGCACACAATCTTTAGGAAACTTACAGATACCTTGAAGGAAGCAATGACTAAAGTGGAAATATTTTCTTTTGTGAATCTACATGTCCTATATAGTTGGAATTAGACATCTATTCTAGTTTTCATTTCCCAGAATTGAACTATTTTCCTTGCAGGGGTAAAAATCCATGGCTTAGTGGCTTCTGGACGTATACACACCAAACACACACAAGCTTCTGTCACTTACAAGAGAGATACTCTCTGGAGTCTGGAATTCTCCCTCCAGCAACATGCATTTAACCTCCATTTAGGTCAGTGACAACTATGGGCAGGTACAAGGGCCTGGGGAGTAGGAATTTTTAGCAGGTAATTGTTACTGCAACAGAGTTTAGAGAGCACTTCACAGAAGAATCAGAGGTGAACTCACCTTAAATCTTTGCTTTCAGCCAAGAATAAACTAAAACCTAAAGCATTCTTTCAAAAAACCTAATTAAAACTCAGAACAAAATAAGTTTCCTTGAGTCCTCTGTTTCTCATTTCAACCCAGTGAACTTTGTATAGTTTCACTCAAGAAGAAAATAAATACTATACATGCTTGCAAAGTTGCTTCATTCCTGTTGGACTCTTTGTGATCCCATTGACTGTAGCCCACCAGGATCCTCTGTCCATGGGGTTTTCCCAGGCAAGAATACTGGAGTGGGTTGCCATACTCTCTCCTCCAGGGGATCTTCCTAACCCAGGGATTGAACCCACATCTCTTATGTTTCCTGCATTGGTAGGCGGGTTCTAGGCCAATCACTTTGCCAGAAATTCTCCATTAATCTAGAAAACTACTTTCTCTCAATACATATATTCAAATCACACTCAGATCAAGTTGTTTAAAAAAAAACAAAACTGTACATGTCTGGATCTCACATAATTTTGCATTAAAATGTAACAATTTTGCAAAATAAGGGAGGAAAGAAAAGTCTTACTAAACGTTGATTGCAGCCAGTGGACACAGGACTAAGAATCGTAGGCAAAGGAATCCAAGAAGAGCTTGGGAAAGAAGGGAAACAGAGAAAGCCGTCAGACCTGAATGGGTTCAGCAGGCAGGACTCAAATTGTCTACGTGAAATGGATGGTGTAGCCCAGGACACCAGATAACTCAGAGGTTCTCCTGGCTGTGACCCTGATCCTCAGGGCCTTTGTCTGAAGCCATGGCTCTCTGTAAGTCCCTTCAGACTTAGAGGCAATCCTGCTAAATATTATTGTTGCCTCACATAGCCTCCCCCTTGCATCCTTCTCCCATCCACCTAGAGTCAGCTGTTGATACTGGGACATGAGCCCTTTTCTTTCTTGGGGACCCACCCATTCTAAACTTTCAATATTTATTTCTGAACTTTCTTCATGCCCCCAACCCAAGACAGTTTTATCTAACAAGCAAGACGATATCTTGATTTTTTTACTTATTAGGTAGTTTTCCAAATATTTTGCCCATGTCGTGAGTTCTTTGACTTCCCTGAAGAGTGGGCTCTTGAAACTCAAAAGCTAAGACTTTACTTATTTTTACTTTGTATTTTGATGTGTCATCTCTTACCAGAGTTTTCTGGAAAGGACCAAGAGGGTCAAAGAAAAGAGAAAGTATCTGTTAATATTTCAAAACTTTAATTCTCCTCAATTATTTATGCACAGTATTACAAGTCATGAATAAAATTGCAGAATTAATGGAAAGCATAAAATTGGGTGAAGCAAATTCAGTAAATGAAAGAACTATAAGGAAAGAAATAAGGAAGAGAAAAAGAAAATAGAGAAGAAAGTGTGTATTTGCGTTCAAATATGTGTGTTGGTGAGGTTTCCAGGCTTCGGTATGACACCGAGTAAATAGAATTGGAAGTATATACCATGATGTTATCTAAGATAATCTTAGTGTTTGAAGAAAGACATGAAAAAAATCCTAGAAGTGCTCTGTTGTGACATCAGATTATTAAATAAAACAATTATAATAAGCAAATAAACTTTTAAGCACCGAAATTTTAAGATGCACATCAGTTTTGCACATGACTATAAAAAAAACCTAGGTTTTAATTGCATTTAGCAAAATTGCTGAATCCCAAAACAGGCACTGTCACTTGTAAGATCTTCTAAAAACTCCCACAGAGAAAAATATCTCCTCTGTCCCAATCCCAACTTTCTCCCACAGACCTCTCTCTAAAGCTCACTTAGTATTTTGGTCACAGGGTACTGATGAAGAGATATAATGAACAGAGCTAACAATGTTTTAACTCACTTTCATCTTACCAAGTTCACTAGTTTTTAAGGTAGCAAAAGAAACAGAAGGTCCAACAAGAAAACACCAGAAAATCCTGCCAACCATCCCTTGATAAACATAACTCATTGAAAATTTTTGTGAATAGATGACATTTTAAAAGGCAAAATCTTCTCTATTCTTAGTTGACAAATTCTTTGGAAGCTTCTTAAAGGAATAAGCTGGCAATGCTCTCACATTTCAACTTTAAAATGAAAGGAATCTCTGAACTTTCCTTCTTTAGCAACAAACTCCCTTAACCCCTTGCCCCACTCCTATAAAGAAAAGAAAACAGAATAGGTTATGATCCTTATAGGCTATGATCGTTAGTATACATATCCCCCCTTTTGCCTAGAGCCAGATATAACATGGAATCTGAGGTTATCCTTCATACCTCATTAGTCAAGTTTAGTACTATTATTTTTCCCTTTAGATTGCATTTTCATGATTAAAAATGGATAGCTGTGACTTGGAAATAGGAAACTGGACCATCTCTGAACTAGAGCAAAGTTGAAGACAACTCTAAATATTTCAAAATATTTTGAGTAATTCCGTGAACTTTCCTGACAACTGGTCATTCTATCCTCACCGAATCCTGTGATATGATATTACATACTCAAAGTCTATGATACAAGGAAATACAACTTCAAGGGATAGTAGTAGGGTTTTTTCTTTTTTTCTTTTCTGTTTTCTTGTTTTAATTGAATGGTTTATCAAAGCAAGTCTAATTAGTTAATAGTGATATAGCTCTAGAGTGGTGAGTGCATTAAAGATATTCAGAGTACTGGTTCTCCAAAGCTTAACTGCATGTGGCTATTGGATCACATATCTACTTTTCTGCCGTGTAAGAAGAAAACATCCCAGAGTATAAGTATTAGTTGGCTTTGTGGTGTTGGGTTAGTGTGCCAATCTGAGGTTAGAGCAGAGATGGGATCCCAAGCCCTGGGCTTTGTATTATATAGTATTGTATTTTTGATGTTGTACTTAAGGGTCAATTACTGTTTCCATTATAAACCCTGTTTTTCAAGGGTTTATAGCTCACCAATTTTCATTTTGGTATGCAAACTGCATGAATACACAGGTTTTAAAAATAGCTTAAATTGGGTAGAGCCAGTTTTAGATATAAAGCAGTAAAACACACTTTTCATTGGTTTTAGTTTGTTTTGGAAGTTTCCAATCTAGAAGTTTATTCTATCTTAAAATGCAAAAACGTGTGATTTTCTTTCCTGCATCTTCATAACAACTTCGATGGTAAAAGGAAGCCAGGGGGGATATTGAATAACACTTCAAGGAGGAAAACCATTTCAAGATCTTTTTTGTGTGTGTGAAGATTTGTGGGTGAATGTCATTCCAGTCAATGTCCTTCAAAATCCATAAGCTAATCAATCAAAACTCCCTGAGCATGGGCACTATCTCATGTCCCTGTTGTAATAGGTACTGTAAGAAATGAAACACCTCCCTGTCCTCAATGTGTTTGAAATTCTAGTTAAAGAGAAATACATAGACAGCAATATTCATTATAACAGCAAACATACATGGAAGCATATAAGTGAGAAATCATGTGACCTAGAATTTGAGGTAAAAGCAAAGTCATTTATAGAGATGTACAACTTACTGGTGCCCTGCAAAAAGAACAAGAAATTCCAATGTATGGTAAGGTAATTGCCCAGATATGGAAATTTACCCATCTAGGGTCATTCAGTATTAAGAACCCTTGCCCTGACCATGAGAATTCAAAAACCTCTACCAAAAGGCAAAGTTGTTTTCTCTGCCGTACTGAATGCTTCCAAATCATAAAACCAAATTTCCTCTTGCATTAATTTAAGTTAAACTTCTTGAAAAGGTCCTCTACACCAGCTATTTTCACTCTGTCACCCAACTCCCACTTCCCAACCTATTCCAGTCTGGTCTCCAGCAGCACTACATGGTTCCTACTGCTTTTGCCAAATGACCAATGACCTCCTTGTTGCTGCTGCCAGATAAGAAGCCTTTGCTTTCCTCTTTCACTTAAATTTATCTTGATTTAGAAGATGGACACAGTTTTCTAGCTTTTGTCTCATAGTAATCTTTGTCATTTCTTTGTTCTACCCACCTACTCCCCTCACTGTGCTATAGGCACCTCTCTCTCCTCTCAGAGATGTCCCACTGCTGTGAAGTTCTGGTGGGATATTGTGGCTACATTCCATTAAGGAAGCTGAAGGGACAGAACCTTCTTCTCTTTATCCCAACTCAGGATGCAGTGTTTGTAGGCAGGACTCAGCCAACTGCATACTTTCTCCAGGGACTTTAACACCGGATCAAGTCAGGGTGTAGGGAGGGTTAGACATCATATTCACGTACTGGCAGGGACAGAAGACCCTACAGTTCTTGCTGCATCACACGTATTATAGTTCATGTGCTGCATTTCTCCAGAGCTCATCTGTTTATGCTCATTTTCCACATCTAGTTCTCCACATTCATTTCTGTTATCTCCAGATATTCTTCAGTAAATTTAAGTTTTGCTTAAAATAATAGAAAGTGAAACTTTGCTGGTGCTGAAGCTCCAATACTTTGGCCACCTGATGTGAAGAGCCGACTCATTTAAAAAGACCCTAATGCTGGGAAAGGCTGAGAGCAGGAGCAGAATGGGGATGACAGAGGACAAGATGGTTGTATGGCATCACCAACTCAATGGACATGAGTTTGAGCAAGCTCTGGGAGATGGTGAAGGACAGGGAAGCCTGGTGAGCTGCAGACCACGGGGTTGCAAAGAGTAGGACATGACGGAGTGACTGAAAAACAACCTTTGTTACTTATGAAAAAATGTTGATTGATATAATTTCTAATTCTTCAGCTCTTCTTCTTTAGAGCTTTCATTTTCTACTCTTTATTTCTTGTATGTTGCAATTCTTCTGGATACTTTTAAATATCCCTTCTCATTTCACTGTCTGTTACCTACATGGGTTATTTTACTTACTCCCTTGACTTCAGCCATCACCCATATACTAATGACTTCTAAATCTAACTAGCCATTCCAAATCTCTCCTCATATTTCTTTATTCACACTATTTGTTTTTTCATTTACTCTACAAATATTTGGTGAATTTCTACTATTAGGTGGCTATATGATAGGCAATGGAGAAACAAAGCAGTGTAGTTGTCCATTTAATGACGGTTAGTCTAGTGGATTCCATAATCTGGTAAAATATATGATTCCATAAACTTTAACCTAATGGATGTCATAGTTTAGTGGATTCCATAGATGTCATACAATATTTTACATCTCTACTTGGATATTTCAAAAATAGTGGATTCATCAGCTTTCCCTGACACTTATATTCAAATATTTCTCCTATTGGGTTTCTATTTCAATGAAAACATTCAACTGCATATGCCAGGAACCTGAGCATTACACTAATTCTCCCTCTTCACTCCATCTCAACCTCTGCACCATTATTAAATCCAGTCTGTTCAATGTTCTCTGGATCTCTAGAATGTGTCCACTGTCTGCCATCAATTTTGCGGCTGTTTTATCTATATAGGTCTCCATTTCCTTTTTTTTTTTTTTTTTTTTACATCAACACTAGTCTTGGTTTTGGGTTGCAACCAGAGTAAACTTGACAAAATTCAAGTCTACTTGTGATTGTGTTTTGGCTAAAAGCCTTCAAAGGCTCCATAATTATCTCAAAATTAAATGTAACCCCTTTTCAAATCTCCTCCTCCTCCTTGTTACATTTCCAACTTCTCACTCACTACTCTACAAACTCCTTTAGAAGTTTGTACTTCTAAGCTATTGAAATTCTCTCACATCAGCAAATGGATTATGCTCTCTCAACTTTCTTGCAAGGCATATCTTCTCAGTTCCATATGAATTCCAACCAGGCCAGTTCCATTCATTGTTTAGGTAATTTATCTTTCCCTCTGAAGGTTTACTCTTCCTACAAGACTCGGTTATGTCCCTTTTTATGAATTCTTAAAACATCTTGCTTTCTTCACATCCTAATATTCATTACTCTGTATCATTAATTCCTATGTTTTAAGGGTAAATTTCACTATAATGCAATGCACTTAAAGGCAGAAATCATACTTTTGTTTTTTTTTTTTTACATTGCTTTACCCATAGCACATAGCAGGTGATCCATAGACATTAGTCAAAACAAATGAATCTTAACACTTGCCTTAGCAAAAATTCATATCAAACCATAAAAATACCTTTGTTTTGTCCAGGCTTTAAATACACTGGATAGATTGATCTGACCATTAAGAGAGAGCTTTGTCTATCTGAAAAGTATGGTGCTCTTGTTTATAAGCTATGCCTGTTGCATCAGTTATCAGATGATGAAACAGCAACAAGTCCTAGAAGTCCCCTCTAATCATACTTCAGCCCTACCACACTATCAACACCCTATTTGCTTTGAAATGAGTAATGTTTCTGAAAGTATTTTAGAATCCACTAGGATTGGCTCCTTAAGGATTACAGAAATCTAGTGTCCCAAATACATAATTACATCCTTCTTAAGGATCCTAAGAACCTACTTTTTTCCATTCCCATTTTCTTATCCTTTTCTTTATTAACTTTCTTCAAAGGTAAAGAAAAGTGGTCCTGAGAAGAGATCTAGGGTAAGAGAATGTTCTCCTTGGTCGTTTAGGTATACATAAAAGATCATTAAGATCTAAGCTATCTGAGCCCTAAGGCACAAGTTTGAAAGATTTATTTTGAGCTGAAGAATAATAATTAGAAAATAAATAGTATTAAGTACATTGTATGTGCCAGGTGTTACACTGAACTCATACAGGACAGGTAAATAGGCATGCCTTCAACACATTATAGACCAACTTTGTGATACATGAGAGTACCTGAGGGGTTCTGAGACACTTTCAGGGATTCCACAGAATCGAAACTATGTGCAGTATAAACACCCTCATTTTCTCATGTGTATACAGTGGAGTTTCCCAATGGCTGCATACTATTTGATGTGACAGCAAATTGAATGAAGAAGCAGATATGAGAACTCAGACATTGAAGAGATTTGCTAAAACAGTGCCACTCTTTTCAGTAAATACTTTTGCTTTGGAAAATGTTACTTTTCATGAAAACAGTTTGCTAATGAAGTGAATTTATTGTTGTTTGAACAATAAATACTTTTTTAAAGATCAGCTTTAAATTTATATTAGGGTTAATATTGACAGATATCTTATTACTTAATGTCCTCAATTTTTTTTTTTTTTTTTAGTATAACAGGATTATTGAGACCAAAAAGCTTAAGAATTGCTGACATAGGCAGTAGAATAAAAGTAAGAAACATACAGCCATTATTGATTTCCCACACTGAACATCACTGCAGCTGAAACGAGTCCAAGTGTGGCTGATGACCAATTTTGATGCAGTGCCCCATCTTGCCATCTCCTAGTCTGTCTTCCAGAACTGCAGTGCTGGGATAAAGAGAGAATCATAACCAGCACATCCATGTAAATGTAAGCAGTAAGTGGCTGAGGACATTCTATGTAGGACACTATATGCCCATTCTCTCAGATCATCAATTCAAAGACTATTGTTACTTAATGCTTATGGAAGTCCATTTTATTGAATATGTCTCTACTGGGCATTAAATTTTGATTTACATCTGGGTAAATTAAGGAGAATCTTTGAGTACTTTTCTTTCTCCTTTGTGTGTATTACGTGCCCTGTCTCAGCTAATTCTCAACAGTTATTTGGCTATCAGGACAAGAAGATGTGCCATCAATGTTTGTAATTGATCAGTTCTTGGCTAAAGCCAAAAGAAAGCATCACTTCATTCTTGGTGGACTAGCCTATCAACCATGTAGCAAATTACTTCTATCGACAAAAGTATTCAACTATTCTCTTATTCAATGTAACCATCTCATACTCTGAAAGAGTGAACACAAAGTCAATGCAAGTGTCCTCAGTGCCTTGGGAGAGGATTTTAAGGTTTCTCTTTTTAATAGACTTTCCCTGAGAGTAGCAAAGGCACCATAAAAAGAACAGTTAATGAAACTTGCTTTCTTCATTACCAAGCTTAATATAAATACTTCAACATGTATGTTCTTATTTTTTGTTTTTTAAATTATTCATGGGGTCTATCTTTACTGGAGTTGGGGGGTGGTGATATACAAGAATAATTATTGCAACAGAAGAGAAGTAACAGAAATTAGTGCAACAGAAGAGAACACAATATTTTTAATCACAACTAATAAAAGGAACAATTCATAATCTGCAAAAAAACACAATACAATAAAATTAAGAAAGCAGGTTAATCCTTAATTTAACCTACATTAAATAATTATCATGTAGAGGTAAAATCATAGATAATTTCAAGGTCTCCAGAAAACTGCAGTTTAAGGAAATGAGGTCTTAGATTTTACACTCTGACATCACCTACTTTTATTTTTCCCTCCAGTACAAATTCACATCAGAATCCCTTTCCTGCGCCATTAGCAAGGTAACTGCCTTACCTAACTAGCATTGCCCCTTTTCATTTTGGGGTACGCAAGCATTTGCCACCTACACTCAGATCATGGTCTTGTGAGAGGCCCAGAGCAACCTTCTTTAGAGCTATCAAAGCCTTCCTCATTATCCTTTATGGGCTGTGCAGAAAACATCTCAACTATTAGACATTTAACTGGAGGGCAGTAGGATGAGTTTGCTGGCCCCCTCCAGTTCCTTGGGTAAAAGCTCTGTTCATAATCAGTTTCTGGTTTTGTAAATGACCCTCAAGAGGTTCCTTCCAGCCCACTTCAGCTCCCTCTTTAGCGTCCCATTGATTTTCCAGACTTTAGGAACGTGTCCTTAACTGCCTGTTTTTCCAATGGCTGTTTCCACTGAATGCTAAAGGAACACTTTGATACTCCAGTCATTGAGAAAGGGATGTCTTGAGAACTAACACACCATTTATACCAGTACAGTTTACAATAACATTTCCTGCAGAAAGAAGGTGCCTTTCTCAGAAAGAGAAGGACAATTTCTGCACCCCATTTAGTTTCAAAACTATAAGCAACACCCTTGTTTCTTGTCAATAAAGAAGAAGATAGAGTAGCAATCACAATACATAAATGATATTATTTGTCCCCAGAGTGCATACCAAATAGTAACTTGCTCAGAGAGCTTGTATGAATTATGAATGGCAGGAAGGCACAGAGAGGAAACAGTACAGACCCCCCCCACGCTGCTGTTACATGGATACTTGAAAGGCAGAAGCTTTGCACAACAAAGGACACTATAAGCAAGGTGAAAAGACAGCCCTCAGAATGGGAGAAAATAATAGCAAATGAAGAAACAGACAAAGGATTAATCTCAAAAATATACAAGCAACTCCTGCAGCTCAATTCCGGAAAAATAAAGAACCCAATCAAAAAGTGGGCCAAAGATCTAAACAGATATTTCTTCAAAGAAGACATACAGATGGCTAACAGACACATGAAAAGATGCTCAACATCACTCATTATCAGAGAAATGCAAACCAAAACCTCAATAAGGTACCATTACACGCCAGTCAGGATGGCTGCTATCCAAAAGTCTACAAGCAATAAATGCTGGAGAGGGTGTGGAGAAAAGGGAACCCTCTTACACTGCTGGTGGGAATGCAAACTAGTACAGCCGCTATGGAAAACAGTGTGGAGATTTCTTAAAAAACTGGACATAGAACTGCCATATGACCCAGCAATCCCACTCCTGGGCATACACACCGAGGAAACCAGATCTGAAAGAGACACATGAACCCCAATGTTCATCACAGCACTGTTTATAATAGCCAGGACATGGAAGCAACCTGGATGCCCATCAGCAGATGAATGGATAAGGAAGCTGTGGTACATATACACCATGGAATATTACTCAGCCATTAAAAAGAATTCATTTGAATCAGTCCTAATGAGATGGATGAAGCTGGAGCCCATTATACAGAGTGAAGTAAGCCAGAAAGATAAACACCAATACAGTATGCTAACGCATATATATGGAATTTAGAAAGATGGTAATGATAACCCCATATGCAAGACAGAAAAAGAGACACAGATGTACAGAACAGACTTTTGGACTCTAGGGGAGAAGGCGAGGGTGGGATGATCTGAGAGAACAGCATCGAAACATGTATATTATCTAGGGTGAAACAGATCACCAGCCCAGGTTGGATGCATGAGACAAGTGCTCGGGGCTGGTTCACTGGGAAGACCCAGACGGATCGGGTGGAGAGGGAGGAGGGAGGGGAGTTCAGGATGGGGAAACGCATGTAAATCCATGGCTGATTCGTGTCAATGTATCGCAAAAACCACTACAATATTGTAATTAGCCTCCAACTAATAAAAATAAATGGGAAAAAAAATGTATCTCCTTATAAAAAAAAATAAATAAATAGAGCCAGAGATGCCACATGAACTATGTGATGAGATTGCAAAGGTATATAATTTACGTTTGACTTATCTCCAGCTCTAAATCTTGTTTTAAATAATACAGAGACACTATAGAAGCTGTGCATCTGAAAATAAAATAGTGATTAAATTTTAATATCAAGTAAGCTAATCAATATAAAAATCTGAAAAATCTCATGGGAATGGTGGGGTCTTCAAAAATATGTTCTCTTGGCCACTAAATAATAACAGCAGCAACAAAAAAGCAAATTAAGAACAACAAAATACCTTAGGTCTTACAATATATACAGATGTGGAAGACAGAAATATAAGGAAACTTGGGCATTTATGTAGCATTTGGAAACATAACAGTGGGCATGAAAGGACTCTGCTTTGACCTGAAAGTTAGGGGCAAAGGCATTATTGTTTCTGTTGCTAAGAAAAAGAGTATTCATATTGTAATATAACATATTGTTATACTGCCCAGTTCTTTTTTAGACTCTGTAATAAAAAATTATAGTCATTTTTCAAAGAAAACTCATAGAATGATCAGATCACAGCTCTATAAATAAAAATATGCCAGAGACTTTCTGTCTTGTCTCAGAATACAGTATTCATGTGTCCTATTTTCTTATTTTTTCCCTTTACCATTTTCCCTGAGGTTCTTTTGAAGCAAATAATCAGGAGAAATTGGGAGGGAAAACAGGGAAAGAAATCCTTTTCTCCTGCAAAAAAAAAAAAAAAATCGTTGTATAGAAGAGGTTTTTTTTTTACATACATTCACACACACACGCCCTCAAAAAGGCAATACTTGAGCTGAAACAGAATCATTATCAGAAAGTGTGTGTTTGGAAAAAGAAGAAAAAATATATAGGCAAGGACTCATCTGAATGATCCTAGTTAAGGGCCTTACCAAAGAGATAGCTTAAGTTATCTTTGAAAACTGGAGAGCCTCCCTGCTTGGCTGAGTATGAATTGAATGTTCCCAAAGAAACATTTCACAAATAGGGATACCCTTCCATTTCACACTGCTCTTTCTCGAAACAGCAACACCATTTAGCAATATTTCATATCAAGACAATTACATTGTAGAATTATTGTAGTCTTAGAGCTTCATTAAAATTAAAAAAAAAGTTAAATCTCTGTTTTGTTGAACACAAGAAATGAATAGTAAATATTGATTTAGAATGAATGCAAACATTTCCCTAGGAGTGGATAATTACTGCCTTTCTATGCAAAACACTTATATTTGAAGAAGCACTTCACTTACTTTGCCATGCGGTATACATTCTTTAGTACATTTTAAATTATACGTTGTCCTGGACAGTGTCTGCTCTATAATTTCTTGTGTCTCTACACCAGAGTCAGTATGTAATTTTAAACTACAAAGTTTCTGCCAACTAGGAGAATAGGTTTAACTCTTTCTCTTTGCTGGATTCACAAATTCTTACACGAAGAGATCTGGAAAGACATAGGACTGATGATCTCAGACCTGGTGCAGTTTGGTCTACTTTTCAGGCCAACAGAAATGCCACTAGTAATGACAACATATTTACAAAGCAGAGACTAAAATGGAACATAGGATTCTTGTATCTAAGCCAATTTACAGCCCATCTAAAAGGTATGAATTAAATAATTATCATTAGAAAATTTTAATGAACTACTACTAGTTTGAATAATTCTTATAGAAGGGTCTGGTTAAATAATGGACTATCATACTTTAGAATATCTCTTGTCAAATTCTTTTATTTTTGTTGCTTTATCCCTCTGCCAAGATCCTTGCAACAAAGCAGTATTCAAATTACATGAAGGAGTATATTTTAACCATTTCTGTATCACCTATGTATACAGTGACTTAATTCAGAAGTTTATGTTAGAATAGTTTTAACTGTACAGAACACACGAATTTTATGTTTCTATAAAAATATTAAATAGTACAAAGTTATAAAACAATATATATCATGGTATTCATTTTTCACCTGTGAATTTGCTGTTTACTAAAGTAATAAAAATACTTGCAAAATCATCTCATATTAGAAAAATTAAAGTACCCACCATTCTATTCTGTTTCTGTGAAATTTGACTATTTTCTTAAAGATTCTATATATTAGTGATACTACATAGTGTTTGTCTTTCTCTGTCTGGCTTATTTCACTTAAAATAACGCCCTCAGAATGGTGGTTGCCAGAGGCCGGGGGCAGGGAAAAGGGGGGAGATATATGTAAAGTATACAAATGTTCAGTTAAAAGAAGTCCTGAGGATCTAATGAACAGCATGGTGACTATAGCTATTAATATAGTATTGTAGACTTAAACATTGCTGCAAGTAAATTTAAGCATTCTCATTACACACACAAAAAAAAATTACAGCAAGGGGATGGATATATTAATTATCTTCTTTTTGGTAATCATTCTACAATGTATATCAAATCATTATTTTATACACTTTTAATATAGACCATTTTATGTGTCAATCCATCCTCAATAAAGCTGGAGAAAACTATAAATAAATTAAAATGTTTAAGAGACTAAAGAATGAAGAAATGAAAGCCCACAAAATAATAAATGTGGAGTAAGGTTACTCAGCAAAAACTAAATGAGATGAAACCAGGGGACTGTTTATGTGCACAAAATAGCAGTATGTCCTGCTTCCGTACAATTTTCACCATCCTATCATGTGAGATTCAGTCTTATTTGCTCTCTCTGGTTTCAAACTGCATACAGCCTCCTACCTTTTAGATGTATTAAAGTTTGCAATAAAAAGGAAGAAATGAACTCTAAGAGGAACAAAATCATTTCAGTGACTATAGCAACTATGAGTATACCTGAAGATTCATCAGTTTCAACCTTTTGCAAGTCATGTAGTGTCTTATGGCATCCACTGGACTCTCTTATGTTTGTATCCTCTCCCATTATTGGCTTATTTTAGGCCAATTTGTCTGGACACAATAACTGCCTGGGGAATTCATTAAACATGATTCTCAAGACCTTATTCCAGAGAGTCTGACCCAGTAAGTCTGGAACAGGGCCCAGGAAATTTTTTTTTTTTAATGCTCCAGATAAATTTTTATGATTATGTTTGGCAGATATGGTTCTAGACCTTCATCTAACCCATCCTCCAAGCAGACTTTTATTTTTAGTCAGTGTGGGCAGTATCTTCACTAGCCATACTTGAGAGGATGCTCAGTGAGAAATATCCTCACAGTTCCTGTTTCAGTGTAAAAGGAAAGCACAACTAAGATTGACTTTAAGTCACACTAGAGTAAAACTAATTAATACCAGCCCTGTTTCTTGATGGAGATTTTGATAGAGGTGTGTTTTAAGGAACAGGAAGGTCTGAGTTACTCAAGTGCAGATTGAAAAGGGAGTGGGTACAACAAATGGACACAGAGCTGAGAGGGCTAGATGGAGACAAAACAGATAAATTATCTACATCACAAATAAGACTGACCTCTGTTCCTTGGAAATATATTAAATCCAATAGTTTTCTAAGGATAGACTTAATCTGCAAAAGACTATGAGGATCATAGTGATGTTACTTTTTTAAATGCAAACGACAATTTAATACTTCACAGAAACTATAAATGGAAACAAGATTCATGAGCCCATGTTAAAAATGCCATATTTGATCACAACCATGTGTCAATTCCAACCTCGACTGTGTCTCTGCAAGTGGTATCAAGAGATGTTTTGGAAGAGAACAGAGTAGTATTCCAGACGACAGTGCTAAGGCAAACAGCACCGATGAACATTGGAGGTATTTGTAAGAGCATTGTAAGTGTTAGGTGTTGAGTTGTGTCCAACTCTTATGACCCCATGGACTATAGCCCACCAGGGTCCTCTGTCCATAGACTTCTCCAGGCAAGAATACTGGAGTAGGTTGCTATTTCCTCCTCCAGGGGATCTTCCTGACCCCGGGATCAAACCTGGGTCTCCTGCATTGAAGGCAGATTCTTTACCATCTGAGCCACCAGGAAAGCCCATTTATAAGAATAAATTGTCAAATTTTAAAAATCATAACGATAACAAATGGGCATGGTAATGTGTTTGACTTTGTCCATTATGTCCCTCCATATTCCGCCACTTTAACGAGTGAATTATGTAAGAATTTTTGCCTTCTTTAATGTGTTTCTTAGCAGCACAGCAGGGCAACTGTGGACAACACACACCAAGACTCTTACTAAAAGAACAAATCCCCATAACAGGGTCTAGAATCCAGCCTTTGATTACAGGCATTCACTGATTTTAGAAACTCCCTTATTTTATATAATCTAAGCTACTACTGATTGCAACACACTTCCTGATTTCTGAATTGTTAAAAGGTGAAAAAAATGAGCATCATAGAATCATAATATGTGAAAGTCTTCTAGAAAAAAAACTAAAACAACAAATAGACAGTCTTTTGAGCTTGTAAAGTGTGTGCACTGGTCACTCATATCTGACTCTTTGCAACCCCATGGACTGTGGTCTTCCAGGTTCCTCTGTCCGTGGAATTCACCAGGCAAGAATACTGGAGTGGGTTGCCATTCCCTTCCTCCAGGGGATCTTCCCGACCCGGGATCAAACCCCTGTCTCCCACATTGCAGGTAGATTCTTTACCATCTGAGCTACCAGGGAAGACCGACGTTGTAAAGATGTTTATCAAAGAAACTCAAAGTTTAACAATTAATGGTCTGAGGGAATGGTCCATCCCCAAGTCATTCCCCAGGGCACTGATACCATGTGAGGATGCCATGAGCTGGTTATAGTCAATGCGTCACAGCAGGTGAACCTTTGCCTTCTCAGATGAAGCTATGATAGACAATGGAAGAGCCATTGAGAGCAGATGTAAGAGCAGCCAGGTTGGTGGAAAGGAATCTGTGTTCCCCACCAGAAGGAAGAGATCCTGCTACTCTAGTTCAACAGAATACAGTATACACCAACAACTCTTGACCACTGTAAGTTGTTTCTTCTTCTCTTTTCTAAATGGTAGTCTTAATGAATTTATCCCCCTTTTCCTTGTCTATTGTCTCTGGAGGAGGTAATTGAAATGACCATTTAGCATTCAGAGAGTGAACCATGAAATTATTACATCTGTATCATACTCAAAGCAAATACACATCCCTTAAAGACTCAGCTTGGACCTGGGATGCAGTAAGAGAGTGAGCCTAGAGTTTGTGTATCTTTTGGAAGGGGTAAATGTGTTTATAATACATAGGAGATTTGCATTACTTTAGGCAAAGGCATTAAAAAAATTGTTAATATATAAAGATCTTATGTAGAGAAAAATGAAGCACAAGTTGTAACTTGTGAGTTTATACCTATTATTGATACTTGAGGAAGAACTTAGCTTTCACTATGGGAATTGTCTCTGTGCTGCATTATTTTGATATATATCCTCTAGGATTGCTAGCTGTAAAATCACCTATGCTCTTCCATCATATGGAGACAGATCACCTAGAATGAATCCATCAGAGAGGAAAGTAAATCCTGGAGAAGGGTGCGAGAGAGTAAAAAAACTGTGTGTGTGTGTATGTGTGTGCATATGCACACATGCTCATGAGAAGGGAGGGGAGAGGGCAGGAGAGAGGTGGGAAAAAGGAGATCAGAATCCCCAGAAACATGAGAAATTATGGAAGAAAAAGTTGGCATTACTGTCAACTGAGAGATGCCTCATTAACACAGAATAAATTGTCTTGTTTCAAATTTTGCAATAGCTTTGTAAAGGTGGGGTCAAATAAGAAAACTGTTACTGACTCACTGTCATTAAATCATTGCAAATGGAGACAAAGTAGATCTCCTATCTTGCTTTCACAGAGAAGCTAAATCTAAATTTACCACAATACACAACCAGAAAATATCCTGCTAATGAAGTCAATATCAAACAGCCATTATAGCAAACTCTTGTTGAACTCCTATCATGTTCCAATCATTATGCTATTAATGATATGTTAACTCTTTCCATCCCCTCAATAACCAAATTAAGTAGTTTTACTCACTCCATTGTACAGATGAAAAAACTGAGGCTTAGAGAAGATAAACAATTTGCCCAGGTCGCACAGCCAGCTGGGGTTAGAACCCAGGCTCTTTGCCCTTACTCATCTGTTCCCTTAACCACCACACTCAACTTGGGACAAGTATAGTACTTCCCAAATACCAGTGGAATTCTTGTATTTATCTTTATCTCCTGTCCAAGTCTAGAATGAGAGAAAAAGTGTTTTCTCTCTGCCAACAATACCACTAACATTGCTACATTGACATTATTCAGCAAATCGCTTTCACTTAGTAAGCAGGGTGAGAACTCCCTGCCTAAACATTATAAACAAGTACAAATTCAGCTAGAAATAGACCCAAAAATTCA
Organism: Dama dama; assembly: GCF_033118175.1. NCBI lineage: Eukaryota > Metazoa > Chordata > Mammalia > Artiodactyla > Cervidae > Dama > Dama dama. The sequence continues at coordinate 53,207,104 of NC_083713.1, forward strand.
AAAGTAGTATAAGAAGTGGAATTTATTATTAATTCCCCTTCAAGATTTATTTTAAGACCAAACAGACTGCATATAAGTGCTGGACAATAGGACAGAATCTAATTAAGCCTGGCCGTTACTCAGTGTCGAGGCTCAGACTTACCCTATTTGAGTCCTTGCGGCGGGACACGATTTCAGAGCGTTGAGTGTTCAAAGGAATGTTACTTCTGCAAACAGCATTCTTAATGTCAAAGGATAAAGCATCCCAGTTGTGGGGAACGTTGTTGTACATCTACCAGGAAAATATTCATCAGCTACCCAGTTGGTCATTCCCTTTGCCTGTGGCTATTTGGACAAATTTTAGTATATATTTAAAATACCCACAAGATCTCCAATCTTAATTATAAAGCCTGAGAAAAAATGTCCAGTGAAATGTCCAGGTATAAAATAAGAACCTCATTTTAACTCCTTTGCCTCAAGATTTACATAACTGTGAGGGCAAGGAATTCAATGATAAAATAAAATACCAGATACTACAGATGAGAAATGAAAAGTTAACCAGCCACATGCCAGTTTCTTGCTACAAGTTCCAGCGGATACCAAAATCAATGGGACTGAGCGTAGATGTAGTTTGGAGAGAAAAATCTTCCAGGATAATCAAGGGATATATTTTCAAGTCTATTTTCCCCCACAGAACTGTTTTGTTTTCTCACATCAATGAGCTAGAATAAAATGTGGATCCCATGATCAAGCTGGCAGAAGTCATGCTCCCTACCTGGATGCTCGAAAATTGTAAATCACAACTTTACAAGGATTTAACTTTTCCCTTTCCAAAATAATCAAATGTTGTGGCGAAGGGGCCACTAATCATGACAAAAAATATACTGCAGATTCTTTCTTTTGGTGCCAAGTCCAATAAGTTCTCTGAGTGAAATTAAATGCACGATCTTATTCCAAACCACAGCTTCCCTTGAGGATGTGCAAATCTCAAGTGGGGGCTGAAAGGCCAGTTGTATCAAAGCCCAGGGTTACACCCATTTTTTTCAAGTTTTTTTTTTTTTTTTTTTTTTTCCTTTTTTAACTACTGCCTGCAGTGTAAATGGCTCTGGCCCCTCTGCTTTCCAGCCTTCATAGTCAAATCAGCACTTCATACTTTCCACATTCTGCATCTCAAAAGTGGGCCAGTCCCTGACTTCTCTTAGTTTCTCACAGTTTTTGTTTATTTTAAGAGATTCTCTGCTGAACTCCAGGGAAGGGGGGAAAGAGGAGGGAGAGAGAGGAATCTGCTATGTTGTAAGCAATTACTGGCTCCATCTCTTAGATCTGCAGTATCACAGGAATTAGAGATGGAAAAGACCCATTAGGTCATCCTGTACACCCTGGGCCAGCACAGTGCTATTCCCTACTGTAGATTATCTCTTCTGAGAGTTTTTAATATGTTTCAAGGGAAGCCAATGATAACATGGTTTCACTTTATTTCTTTTGCTGCTTTGTTCTGTCCAGTCTACAACATGCCATTTCTACGGATGTATCTAGGGTGACTTTTCAAAGGACATTTGACTGCCCATAAGAATTACAACAACATTTGTGCTTTCCAACAACTACGTTCCGTAAGTTCAGCATGAAAGCATTCACAAAAACAAATTCTAAACTGCCAACATTTAGTCCCAGGGATGGAAATATCACATATAAAATAATTTTGCATAGACATATTCCATATAACTAGTACATTATGTCACAAACATAGCTGTGTGAGTGTGCATATATGTTCATATAAAGTACATACAAATACTCATCATTACCCCAGAGTGTTTCTGTTTCCTTAAAGTTGTGCCAAATGCTGCATAATTCACGAAAATGTGATCCAAAATATTTAAGGTTATGTTTCTCACAATTTTCTTCTTATCTCTCTTAAGTCACACATTTTAAATGTCAACTCACATAGAGAAATATTTAATTTCAAAAATACTCCTCTACTAGGAAATTCTTAAACTCTTCCCCAAGTAGTTTTTTCTCCTTTGTTCATATCCTAAGATAATGGAGTGTTTTGACTTAATGTGTATGTGCCTGTCTAGGTATCCTTACTTGATAGACTACCAGTCCCATCTCTCAGGAACAGGAATACAATAGGAGGGAAACCTAGCAGGAGAAATGAACACATCATGTGTTCTGAAGTGACTGTCATCTTAACCATTGTCCTTGAAGCCTATTTGTGGAAGATCAAATCAATATTACTATGTGAAAGGATACAATTTTGTGCTAGAATCATAATCAATAGTGATAGCATGTGAAGTTTTTCTAATACCATATTCTAAGTGTTAGAGTGTTTTCTAGGTATAATGCAGGACATATTTTCATTTGAATCTGTTTAATAAGTTGGCCCATCTTTGATATGTGTGGTAGAAAAAAATGATTTTTCACTGTTCTACTAGGAGATGGGATAATGTATTAATCAAGAGTCTGGAGTATGGTCCCTTTACAAGATTTGTAACTGTGAGTACTAGGGTACTACTAGGTACCTTTTATGTGATCAGTGGCTTATATACTGTTCTTCAAGGAAAAAATCCTAATTTACGCCCCCCCCCCCCACCAAAATTGTAAATGATAAAGGGGTTCGATCTACTCTGTGTTGGTTAAAGAGTACAACTAAATTAGAGAATTTTAGAGGAAGAAAGTTTGGGCTCCAAAATCCATCAGGTTCTTCCCCAACCTTGCTAGGGAAGCTTTTGAGCTTGTTCCTCCCTTGACAAGGGCTCTTTTCATTACTGGTTCCTAGGAATATTCCTTCCCCTCAGAGGTGTCCTCTCTGACCACTCTGGCTAATGGGGATCCCCCGTTAAGCCTCTTACAGAACCGTCTTTATTTAACTCTAACAAGAATCAACCATTGCATTGTTCATTTATGGTTTCACCTGCTCCCTAAAGAGTAACATGGTGTTGGGGTTAAGAGCATGGGCTCTAAAACCATCACCTCTGGCTTAAATTCCTGCTCTGCCACTTATTAGCTGCTTCTCTTTGGCAAATTGCTTGTACTCTCTCCCTTACCTGTTAGTGGGGAAAATAACAGTTTCCACTTCACAGGCTTGTTGCAAGGAGTAAATGAGTGAAAACATGTAAAGCCCATGGTAACTAACATGCAGTGTGCTCCCAGTAACTATTAAGAGCTATATTTTAGTATTATTTTCCTTTGTGTTTCAAAGCCTAGCTTAATGCCTGGTACCTGATTGACACTCAATAAACGTGTATTAAAAAATGAAAGAATGAATGTTCTAAAGAATGTTTCTAAAGGGAAACTTCCAACAGTGTGAGTTGTCGCTCTTAGAAGTCATATATCCCTGTCAGTAAACAAAATTGCTGAAAGAACTTTTAGAAAGATTTGTTTAGGAAGTCATTAAATAATAGTGTAGGGGATGTAGCTAGTTAATCACTAAGATTTCTTCCGACTGGAAGATGCTAATATTGATCTACGGTTACGCTCTTACCACTTCCTCTCTTTAGGTGCTAGTTTTCTCAAAGATAAAGGTATTTGACTAGATCATCTCTAGGGTCTGCCGTATTCTAACATTCTACAATTCTAGATGTGAGTCAGCTGACTCTTATTACTTTTTTTTTCCTGAAAAAGTTCCCATAGAAGAGTTTTTCATTTGGCAACTGAAGTAACTTGGTTCAAATGGCACCTGGGACAGAGTTAGTTTACCCCAGGGTCAGGGAGCCCTAACAGTCCATTTCCCGTGCCTCCTCTTTCCACTACCATATTCTCTTTGACTTCCCACTTTTCTGCAGCAATACAGCCTCGCCTTGTGCATCTCCAAAGCACAGGAATTCCACCCACGCAGCACTGCAGAAATTAGAGCCAGAAAACCCCTATTAGGTCATGCAAGCTACACCCCTTCTAGCGCAGGAACATCCTCTCCCACTAACAGCTCAGCTCTCCTTTTGGCTCCGAAATGTGGCTGTGCTTTAGTGATTCCTGGATATGGTTTGAATAGCAGTTTATAAGCATTCTGGGATCCTTTGAAAATAAAGGTTCCATATAAAGTTATATTGCTATTTTGTTTATTATAAAGTGGTTTGTTGTTGTTTCTGTTAATCTTCCTGGGAATAGTCGCAAGAAGATTTCTCAAAGAAGAAATTGTACCAGCAAGCCCCTTTGACCTGATTTTTATCAAATCTGATAGCCAGCCACTAAGAACCCAGCTGATTGCCCCGTTGCAAATATGCAAATATGCAACTAAAAAAAAAATAGCTTTGAAAACAATTAAAGTATTATTTAAAGTATTACATGTTAATTACTGCTAATATATTTGCTCACATTTTCCTCAAGTTAAAGTATATGTTTATTTATTGTCAATGTAAATTCTGTTTATTTTTAATCATTTAACAATGGTTTATTGCTCTTGGATATGAAGTCTTATAACTGTTAATTTGCTGAACATTCAACATTTTAAAAATCTGTTTGCTTGTTTCATTGCACTGAACAGACAAATCCACCTTAACATTACTCCAGGTGACAAGAAAGCCAACTGATTAACACAAATGTCAAACACCACTGAGGATTCAACCCAAAACCTTGGCCACTCTCCAGTCACCCCTCTGGCTCATAGACAATTTCATTATTTCTCTGTTAGAAAGGGAACATGAAGGTGGGAAACAGTCCTAGATGACAAAGTAAGTAGCACTTCACATGCTCTACTTAAGGCTTTCTTCTCTTGATGAGCTTAAGGAAATTAACCTAGGATAATATTTATTGCCACACACAAAATTAGCATTAGTACACCCATTTTACAGAGATGAAAGCTAGATTGTAGAGAAACAGGGCCGCTAGTCATTGTTACCCAAGTTATACTGACAGAATCAGGGAGGCCCCAAAGTCTGTCTCCTAAGTTCTAACACATCTTCATTTCCAAATGACTACATTTCCTTAAAGAATCACCAGAAAGAGGAACTACAAAGTACTCCACAAAATGTAAAATGCTATTAAAATGTATAACAGGCATAACGTTCTGAACTGGGATAGTTCATTCTATCTGAAACTATATGAAAAAGAAGAATTATTATAAGGAGTGGTGCTAGACTCAACATATTAAGAAATTGCTATTATTTAAGATAATAGTTCCATTTTATCAACTTTCATAAACTAATTTCCTGATTTTACAAAGGCTGCTATTCCCATTGGAAAACTCTAGATAACTGTTATGTATTTGACACAGGACTAATAATGCAAAGGAACCCAGTTGGAGGCCGTAGTTGCAACGAACCTCAACTTCCAAAATTTTCCAGTGAAACAAAGCCCAGGGATAAAGACAGATACACAGCTCTGAGAGATTTTAATGTCAAGTTTTTAGCAAAACTAGAACAAATTCTCAAAATGACAAACAAAAAAGGGTTCCAAAAGATAAACAGCTATTGAAGAGAGCACTGAGAATACGATTTTTGGATCAGTTTAGGAGGACATAGACTGGGTTGAAACTAACAGAAAGTATCTTAAAGTTGTACTGAATATGAGGTCAAGTGGACAAAAAGAATACAGCAGGTTCAGCAGTTTTAAAACCTTAACAGTAAATGAATGAATCAATGTGCAAACATGTCAAAATTTCCCTAAAAGTAAGCATTCTGCATAGAAATGCAGTCACTGAAGGCAATATAAAAACACCAGCATTTATGCCATATTCAGCAAGATATCTATTTCTCTAATACATCTGCCCACTTAAACACAGACACTACCTCATTGCAAAAAAAAACATTATTAATCTAGAATTTTTGCATTTTGGGGACTAACAGACATAGCCAACAAGTCTCAACTCAAGTTCACTCTGAGGGATGAAAACCTTAGGAAGGCTGCTAGAATCACTGCTTCGAGAATTCAGAGGCCTTACCTGGCTCAGCCTACTCCAGTATCCTTGGGCTTCCCTTGTGACTCAGGTGAAGAATCCACCCGCAATGCGGGAGACCGGGGTTCAGTCCCTGGGTTGGAAAGATCCCCTGAAGAAGGGAATAGCTACCCACTCCAGTGTTCTGGCCTGGAGAATTCCATGGACTGTATAGCCCCTGGGGTGGCAAAGAGTCAGACATGACTGAGCAACTTTAACTTTCACCTGGCTCATCGGGAAGAGTCTGTAGTCAATTATTGCTGCCTATCCTGACTGTGGGACAGGAACTTCTAAGTCCCCTTGCCATTTATTTGATTTGCTGACTCAGGGCAACCCTTTTCACTTACAGCTGAGAAATCTGAGGCAGAGGGGGTTATATTTAGGAATAAAGAGCTGCAGTGATTGTTCTGAGAGTAGGCCAGTATTGGTTGTTATTCTTTGCAGAATGCAGGTATCCTGATGTCAAGTTCCCCGCCCTTTCTTTCTGCCATTGCATTCTAAATTCTAATTGTGTTGAACTCAGCAAAAATATAACTCACACACAGTTATACTTCTATAAGAATATAGTCTTAGTTTGTTCTACCAAAAAAAAAAATCATAATGCTTAAATATATTCTTAAATTTTTTTAAGCTCCTAATATCTATTTTTCTGGGAAAAAATTTTCCTACTAAAACAATTTCTCTTTTTACAACATTAAATCCAATAAGTGTCCTTTAGTCCTAGGCTTCATTCTTTAGCCTTTTTTCCTCTCTGTTTAGAGAGTTTATAAATCCAACTGACTTAATCCCATTCAGTGTGATACAAAAACTCGTAATGAAGTGTAGAGGAACCATTAATATACCAACTTCCTCTAAAATGTACACCAAGGTGCCCTTGAGTAATCTCAAATTACTAGCCATATTCTCTACAAACTTACAGCAAGCAGTATGGTATATCCATTGGCCCAGCATTTACCTTCTATAACCCAATATAGAATTGCTTTTTAGAAATCCAAATGAAATATTTCAGGTAAGCAAATAGTTGTTGCAGTTGTAATAATTGAATATCTAATATCCAGAAAGTAATGCAGTACTGATAGGTGTTGCTCTTCACTAAAATTTTCCCACATAACTTAGTTTTCTTTTTATCTTGTATACAGACATATTTATTTTAAAACTTACTTGAGTGCACTCAAAAAGATGAGAGAGCAAATGTCTACAAAAGCCTCCTGATGAGGAAACATGCAGAAACCATGAAGATGAGTTGTAACATATGCCTCATGCACACTTGGATTCTTCCACCATATTTTTCGGAACTCTCTGTATTATGTGTGCATTGGAAAATCAGTGGCAAGTGTCTTATTAAGTGAGCCTTCTCCAAAAATCCTTTAATGCAGACAATACCTTTTAAAAAATAGCAAGGGATGGGGTAGTCATAGGGTTCATCTCATGACTTTTCCTGCTTGCCTCTCCAGCTGCCCATTGAAGAGAAATTGTGGCTCAGGTTTACCTACAATGGCAGCATGGGCCCATGAGGACCCATGGAAGGTAATGAGGGGCTCCATTGACCAATTTCATTATTTCAGAAGGCCTAAGGGAATAACATACACACCAATAATAAGGCTGCTAAAACTAGAGTGTCAAATTACTTTCCTTTGGGGCAAAATCTTTTCAATTTCATATGAAAACTCTTATTACCTCATGCTGATCAGAGTCTCTGATTGGCAACCATGTGTATGTTTGATTAATAAAGTGTGAAATAAAAACAACTTGTTTTGTTTGGACATTAAAATTTTTCTAAACAGCCCCAAATATAGAAGATATAAGAGAAAACTCATATTTATATGAGTTTATATTAAGGGTTTAATGTTACTGTAGTAACTTTAGTAATGATGGTCATGACAACACAATAGCTAAAGCTTACCTGGCATTTCCTAAGTGCCAGGAGTTGTTCTAAGCATTATGCATACATTATTCTATCATCAAAACAACCATAAAAGATAAGGACAATAATTAGCCCAAAGTAAGAATGGTGGATCAGCGGTCAAGTATCTGCCTGCCAATGCCAAGATGCAGGTTTGATCCCTGGGTTGTGAAGATCCCTGGAGAAGGAAATAGCAACCCACTCCAGTATTCTTGTCTGAGAAATCCCATGGACAGGAGCCTGGCGGGCTACAGTCCATGAGGTCGCAGAGGAGTCAGACACAACAAAGTGACTCAACAACAACAAAGGGTTATAGGATAAGAAGTGAGAAAAAGGAGACAGAGGACCATCAAATGACATGTCCACTGTCATACCGAGAGTAAAGACTTGAGCATAAATTTGAACCCAGGCAGTCTGGTTTTGAACACATTCTCTTAAGCCCTCCTTTCAGGAAATATTCTGGTTAAGGTCTCAGAGCAGAGTGGCTTCCTTGTCTGTAATGTTAGGAATAGTGATAGTAGTTTTTCAAGTTGTTGATAAGATTTAAGAAGTTCATTTTTGTAAGATTCAAAACCCATACTTGGCATAAGATAAGTGCCATTAGGTGTCTGCCAGTGTTAAAAATAAGACTTTTTAAACTAGAAAGCTTTATTTATCTTCTTGAGCATAAATCAAAATCCTGAGGCTAATCATCTCACCAGTGTTCAATATGGGTAACTTTTAAAATGGTGTTGCTATTGTTTACAGAGAAGGCAATGGCAACTCATTCCAGCACTCTTGCCTGGAAAATCCCATGGACAGAGGAGCCTGGTAGGCCGCCGTCCATGGGATCACTAAGAGTCAGACATAACTGAGCGACTTCACTTTCAGTTTTCACTTTCCTGCATTGGAGAAGGAAATGGCAACCCACTCCAGTGTTCTTGCCTGGAGAATCCCAGGGACGGTGGAGTCTGGTGGGCTGCCATCTATGGGGTCACGCAGAGTCGAACACTACCGAAGCGACTTAGCAACAGCAGCAGCTATTGTTTAACTACCCACATGCAAGGAAATTCAAATGGCTGCCTAAAAACAAACCATTAACTCAGTTTAATGATGAGCCCTCAGCCCTACCCTCCCTCTGCAATGGAAAGGGGCTGGGAGGGAATGGATACTTTGTGCCTGAGTAAAGGTATGTGTAACCAAGAACCTGAGCACTGCCAGGGACCCTTGATGAGATCTTCCCTCTTTTCTTCCTCTTCACAAACACTCCTGTGAGCCTGGTAATTTACCACTAAATCTGTGTGCATAGAAACAAACTTTTAAACTGTAATATTCACCACATGATATGTACATTCCTTGGACTAGTGTATCATTGCATAATATTGTTCAGTTTTAATAAAACTATCCTTTGAAGCTCTGTTGTGGAGGAGAGTAATTCCACAGCAGCTTTGAAGTATCCTCCCTTAAATAAAGTCAGAGAAAAAGCCATTGTTTATTTCACCACTATTTAAGAGTTAATGAGAGGTTTGCACCTGTACAGCTGTTGCGGACTGAAACTAGCTCACGGAGTGAATGTGTTTTCTGCTTGAGACAGTTGTAAATGCCTTGAGTAAAAACACTGAGGACTGCTAATGGATAGGTTTATTTTAAAGCATGCCATCTGCTATCAATCATAGAGAAGTATAGGAAGCAAGTTTGGCTGGGCTCCTTCCTTGTGAGCCTGATAAAGACAGGGTCCAGGACTCGGGAACATTGAGTCCTCAAGAGAATAAAACATCAAACCTACTCAGCAGCTCCACTAACAATAATAAAAATGCCTCTGCCTAAAGGTGACATTCTGAATTTACGATTATTTGTGTCTATAAAGTGTATTCTTTGGCTCCTGACTCATTCTGACTGTCTCACTCTGAGAACAATACATTAAGCCTGCCTGGAGTAAATGGAAATCCTATCTTTTTATTAAACCAGCAGCCAGTACCTGAGTCGATCTAATGCCCTGTAGGATCGAGGGAAGATTTTCAGCTCTGTTCTGTCCCTTTCTTAAGATTTTTCATGAGAAAATTACAAATGAAATCTATTTTAATTCACTAAAATATATAAATAATGTAGGCAAGTTTATCTTTCCTAGAAGACAAAGTAAAATGCAAGAAAATGAAAGACTGAATTGGAACTAATCCTCCTATTCTATCATGGGCCCATGACAATGTTGTTGGAAAATTACATATTAGAAATATGTTATGGCAAAATTTAGAATGGTGGCTCAGAACTGTTATGTTCTTTATGCCGTATGGACTAAACATGTTTTCAAGAGGACAAACATTATTTCCTCGGAAATCTTCCAGCTGTGGAATCATAACCAATATTGCTTTCAAAAATGGATCCCAAAGTATTCCTTGAAAAATGCCAAGCCTGGCTTATTAAAAGTGCTGCCTGCTGAAATCCTCAGTGGATGAAATGAGTTGTGGCATTGGAAACTTCTATAGCTTATAATGTTAGAATCTGCCTCAAATCTGCAGCTTAACTTAATTCTACTGCTAGCCTGGAAAACAGAATTGTGAGTGTTTAGGGAAAACCCACCTGGCCAGCAAACTTGAGCCTAATTAAAGTTAATAGAGAAATTAAAAGAGGAAAACATTGGCTCAGTAGTAGTAAGAAGAAACTTATAAGGCAATAGAAATTAAGGGCAGGAACTTATATTTTTGTACTATGCATTTGTTAGAAACACTCCTTCCTAAGAACATGAAAGAGGAACTGATATTATTTGACTTGCTATGTATTATGCGTGATATGTTACAGTCCAATATATTACTTTCATGCTGAAGAAAGTTAATGTTTTAGGTTAAATAGTAGCGATGTGGAAATACTGATTCAGTCAATGGATACACTTGCAGATCTGCTATGCACTCAGCATACACAGTAGGTTCTGTAATGTTAGAACAATAGTAAATTAATATTAGTACATATACCATCAGTAATAACAGTAAAAATGTTACTAATATGTGTAATGTTAGTAAAAGGCATTATCCTTTCCCTTCATGGAAAAAGTGTTTAACACTGTATTGAACTGAATTCTAGAGTAATGTAATAGTGCCAACCTTTTGAGCTAAATTCTTAGAGATAAAAAATGTTTTAAGAGTTAGAAAAAAAGGGAGAAAAGCAAAAACTGCAGTAGCCATGAAAAACTGGTTAAGAAGCCTTGCATCATAAAAAGAAGAGATAAAATGAATAAAGACAGTCTATATAAAAGGATATAAAATATATTTACCTATTGAAATTTCAGTGTCCTTTTCGACACAATATGGGATTTAATGTTGAATCAAGTTACAAAACTTACCTGGAGCAGAAGGAAGCACTAATAATGCTTTATTTCTTTGACAGGAGTTTAAAAATCAAATTTCTATACTGATCAAGCAGGAAATATATTACAATATGAGTGAAACAGACTAGGTTAGAGGTGGAATGCAGCCAGTAAAGGGCACCCTCCTTATAGAAACAGGCAGCCTCTCCCCAGGACAAGCTGACTACTGCCTCGAGAGGAAGAGAACTCAATCTTAGATCATTTTGTTTATCAAAGGAAGCTGAAAATCTGGCTTTTTATTAACATTTCCCAAAACGTTAAAGAGACTTTATAGTCAAACTATACACCTTCCACACTTGGGACAGGTCTACCAATCCTGCTCTGGGGTTTTTCAATAGTCCATGTCAAAGAGAAGCCAGAATCTTTAATTCTAAGAATCCTGAAGATAAGACTATTCATGCTTCCAGAAGCTCCTATATTACACTTGAATTCCTTCTGTAAGATGGTATTTCCTCTTTCCATGAAGCCAATTCTGAGAACTATTTTAGAAAAGCCACTCCATTTCGGAAAGTGCTGAAGCTTGGTATGTTCCTTACACAAGATTTCCAATCCCTGACAAATGATTCAATGGTGCGCTAATGAAAACAATGCTGTGATGGGGCCTGTGCTTCTACAATTAGACATTAGCGGCCATATCAGGAAGAGAAATACCTGAAGATGAGCACAGTGATTTGTTTCCACAAAACCTGAATCATTTAATCTTCTTTCTTTAGACATCAGTGGCCTATGAATATGGTAAAAGAATTAAAATCACATTTATAAAGTGAGTTCTAAAACACTTTAATATTTTCAATAAAAGGATGAGTCATCAAAATATAGTTAATAAATATTATTCAGAATTCATTAAACATCCTCTACTTAGAAATTATGACTACTCACTGACTGAATTTTAAGAAGGTTATAATACCAGGTAAGTATTATATGACATTTCCACAGTTAATTTCTGCAACACAAGAGCTATACACTGGGAAAAGGAAAAGTTTAAACCAAAATAAATCTACTCTTGTGCTATAGAAAATATTTGATCATACCATTTAAGTTAGGACCTGCATGAATTATTTAAATATTGCTGCCAATTCTACCTACATATAATTCTATACTATCAGGTAAATGTTTCTGAAAACATCCACTTACTAGTTCCATCATTGAGTATTTATTGAATTCTTAGAGGGTTCTGTACCTGGTGCAGGAAAAAAATTATATCTTACTCAAAGTTACTGAATTGGAAATCATTAACTTTGGTTTATTTTCCTTATGTTTTTCACTGGATAGTCTCTAATTCAAAATCATCCATGTTAAAAGTCAAATACATATATAATAATAGGTTCCAAGACAGAAGGTCTTGCTGCATACCAACATTTACCAGACATTGTCAACAAAATGTGCAAGATTGCTGTTAATATTATAACAACCATTTTGAATTCAGAATGTCAAACACTCATGATAGAAGAATCAAGACCATTTGGGAGGCAAATATGCCAACCAAATAATTCTAATGCTACTCAAAATCCATGACCTACATGTAAACAAAGAAAGAACAACATTAACAATAAAATGTCATCTGTTGCATATCAGAAAAAGTTTGGGGCTAGGACTTATTTTGGCTTTATCACAAAATTAACTCCAATCTTGATAAAAGGAATAAAAAACCTTGATAAAAACTCCTCTGTACTTATCTTTTCTCCTTGAGAAAATAGAGAGAGGAAGTAGGTGGCCTTTTAGCTCTCTGTCTAGAATTTATCTCTTTTAAACCTATTTCTGTTCTGTGGTGATTAGACTTATGAAGCAAAGATATTTTCCTAAATGTAGTTTGATATGTATATGTTAACAAGTTATAATACTTACAGACTGAGAAACATTTTTAATATCTAGTAAAATGCTTTTTCTTTCTTCTATCTATATCTACATCTGTATCTATCTATCTATGCATCCATTTGACCATTCTATCTAAAATGCCAAGCTACAAAGTAAATCACCATTACAATTTGGTATATTTCCTGCTAGTTGTTTAAGCAATTATAAATATGTACTTATATAAAGTTGTCACTGAGCTATATTAATATCTTATTCTTCTTTTAATCTATATTATGTCAAAACCTTACTTTATATCAGTGGGTATTCTTTAAAAACATAACTACAAAATCTTCTGTTAGACAGGCATATTATAGTTGATTAACCTTCCCCAAATGTTAGACATTTAAATGGTTCTCACCATTTAGCATACAATTCACTACTAATAAATCTTATTGCACACTTGTGAACATTTCTGTGAGATCAATTCCTAAGTATGGATGTGCCATTTTTAAAGCTGCTGACTTGCACTAAAACACCATCTAAAAAGATTGTGTCAATTCACTCTTCCACCAGTGTGGAAGACTATTTTTGATTAACACAGTGGTGTATGTTACATCAATATGGTATATGGCCATAACCATGAGTTGTTTTTGTTTTTCTTATAGCTTCATTAAGAGCAACAGGGGAAGAAGTGCCACCTCAATCTCTAATTTTCTCAATTATAGTCTTTGAGTATTCTTAAAAGCTTAAGACTAGGTACTGTGTCTACCTCTTACACACACAACACACACACACACACACACACACACAGGGCTATCATGGCCATACATGTAAGATGAGCTCTCTGATGACAGCAAACAGACTCCCACTGACACACACAATCAGGGAAGGGAGGACTTTTTTGAGACCACTTGGTTATAAGCCAGCTGTCAAGAGGCCTCGGAGTGAGAGTGAGACTTCAGGGGATCCTGTGTGGTTGAGAAAATAGTTTCTAAGATGATAGGGGTGTAGATGGAAGATATCTTTCCCTTTATCTACTAGAGAAAGAAAACTGTTGCCAGGAAATGAAGTGTATTTTCAAAACCCAACAACAACAACTAAAAGAAAAATTTGCTAATTTTGCCAGTTAGCACAAGGAACTCGGCTGCCAGTCAAAAGTCTCTGTGTCCAACTCAGAGCTGGATTCACTTTAACAAAAATTTCCTTCTTCAGCCACCTAAGTGTCTGTTGAATCAGGCAAGAGGCCAAGGTGGGATAGAAACAGTCACTCACATGAAATGTCCGTTTCCATTTGGATCTCCATGGCCCTTTCCCATGTCATGGTGAAAATATGCTTCCTCTGCTTGGATGTTTTCAGGATGCCTTGGTTTGGGGAGGAAGTCAGATTGGCTGTTCAGAAGGCATCTATAGGAGGGAAGCCACAGCTTCACACACTCAGAACCAGGCTATCCAGGCCTTAGGAAAAAAAAAAAAAAAAAACTATCCCTCGCCCACTCCTACCCATGATTTTGATGTTGAAAGAAACCTGTTGTGGTTTAAATGACTCGGTCAGTTCTTCTGGGATTTTCCAAAGTTTCCTATAAAAAGAAATCTGTGGGAAATGAGTGATTGCATAATCACTAACATATGCCAATTTCTCTAAACCTGTTGTCTTTTGGTGTTTTGAAGTGTATTGTCCCAACTACTGAATTGCTATCTTTTAATAGTTTTAAGTCATGATGAAAGCTGTATAGTCTCCCTCTTTCTTTTAAACATTTGAAGGGTACCTACCATGGACTATATACTCCATGGGGTCGCAAAGAGCCGGACATGACTGAGTGACTTTCACTTCATACTTGTGACTTTCATACTTAAAAAAAGCAAACACCACAAAAAGTAAGATTTGGTTGTATATGTAGCAAAATTAACAGCACAGGATGATGAAGGGTGGGAAAATTAGGCAGTTATCCAGAAAAATGGTGAGTGGAGGGAAAATGAGCTTTCTTCAATTACCTTTCTTCAATTATTTAAGGTACCTGTGTACCTTAAATAATATTTTTAGCCTGACTTAAAACAGTAAATGCCTCTATTTTCTGTATGGGAAGTATAGACTTGACTGCCTAGTAAAATTATTTGTCTTTTTTAAAAACAGTAGATACAGAACTTATTCATTTTTAAGAAATTAAAGTGCCTGGGACCAGAAAAACATCTTTAAAATTGAAGAAAACCTGGAAATAGAACCTAAAGGACATCACATTTCTATGTGGGGCAGGTGAAAAAAATAATATTGATGCTATTCAGTTTCTATGAGGATGAAGATCACTGATGCCTGGTCTTCACTTTATTAAGTGAATTATAGATAATTAAAGAAAAAAAGTCAGAGGCTGCTCTTCCTGGCAGCTGCATAGCAGAGAATCCACAGGTTTATCACTTACTGCTACCAAAGGTCTCACAAGAAAATGGATGCTAAAAGTGTACCCATTCTTTCTTCAAATTGTTCAAATTTACCTCACTATTGCTATCCTTTGTGAAAAGTTGAAGAGTCCAGTGAGGTACTGATGTTTGGCCAGAGGGACATGCGTTGCTGCCGCTGCTGCTGCTGCTAAGTCACTTCAGTCGTGTCCGACTCTGTGCGACCCCATGGACTGCAGCCCACCAGGCTCCCCCGTCCATGGGATTCTCCAGGCAAGAACATGGAGTGGGTTGCCATTTCCTTCTCCAATACAGGAAAATGAAAAGTGAAAGTGAAATCACTCAGTCGTGTCCGACTCTTAGTGACCCCATGGACTGCAGCCTACCAGGCTCCTCCGTCCATGGGATTTTCCAGGCAAGAGTACTGGAGTGGGGTGCCACTGCCTTCTCTGGGGACATGCATTAGTACCCTATAAACTAAGGCCCCCCACACCCAGAAAACATTCAGCTAGGACACCAATGGCTCTCACGCTGGAGTTCCATTAGAATCACCTGGGGAACTGTCCAGTCACTCATGCTTCAGGTCAACTCTACACCAACTAAATCAGACCATGAACATGAGACCAAGGCATAGGTGCCTTTTTTTTTTTTTTTTCCCCGTTAGGTCTCTGGGTGATTTCAATGTGCAGCCAGGGAAAAGATCCACTTGCATGTTCTTACGGCACCTAGGAATTCTCTGTCTTAAACTTCACTCTACTTGATTGTGGATACATTTTTGAATGTAGGATCTTTATAACTGTTCCAAATATGAAAAGGAGTACATCAAGGCTGTATATTGTCACCCTACTTATTTGACATATATGCAGAGTACATCATGAGAAACACTGGGCTGGAAGAAGCACAAGCTGGAATCAAGATTGCTGGGAGAAATATCAGTAACCTCAGATATGCAGATGACAACACCCTTATGGCAAAAAGTGAAGAGGAACTAAAAAGCCTCTTGATGAAAGTGAAAGAGGAGAGTGAAAAAGTTGGTTTAAAGCTCAACATTCAGAAAACTAAGATCATGGCATCTGGTCCCATCACTTCATGGGAAATAGATGGGGAAACAATGGAAACAGTGTCAGACTTTATTTTTTTGGGCTCCAAAATCACTGAAGATGGTGATTGCAGCCATGAAATTAAAAGATGCTTACTCCTTGGAAGGAAAGTTATGACCAACCTAGATAGCATATTAAAAAGCAGAGACATTACTTTGCCAGCAAAGGTCTGTCTGGTCAAGGCTATACACTGGTCATGTATGGATGTGAGAGTTGGACTGTGAAGAAAGCTGAGCCCTGAAAAATTGATGCTTTTGAACTGTGGTGTTGGAGAAGACTCTTGAGAGTCCCTTGGACTGCAAGGAGATCCAACCAGTCCATCCTGAAGGACATCAGTCCTGGGTGTTCACTGGAAGGACTGATGCTGAAGCCGAAACTCCAATACTTTGGCCACCTCATGCAAAGAGTCGACTCACTGGAAAAGACCCTGATGCTGGGAGGGATTGGGGGCAGGAGGAGAAGGGGACGACAGAGGATGAGATGGCTGGATGGCATCACTGACTCAATGGGCATGAGTTTGAGTAAACTCTGGGAGTTGGTGATGGACAGGGAGGCCTGGCGTGCTGCGATTCATGGGGTCCCAAAGAGTCAGACACAACTGAGTGACTGGACTGAACTGAACTGAACTGAAGAAAGTTTATTTTGCTACTGCTATAGTCACAGTACCTAAAATTATACCTGAGTTAACATAAGCTCAATGCATATTTACAAATAGTAATAATAATTGAATGAATGATTAAAAGGCAATTTTTAAGTGAATGATTATTTTATGTGATGGAAACATTATAAGTAGACATTTTTGGCATAGGGCATTTTTGGTCAGAGAAAACTTTATGAAAACGATGAATCTGTGCCAGAGCCTTGACAGCAGAATAAACTGTGACTTGTGGAGAAGACATGCATGAACAGACATGGAAAAAGCTAGTGCTAAGCATTTTGTGGGATGAAAGAACTAAAATTTCACTTAAGAAATATCTAGTACTTCCCTTTATGCTCATGCCAGAATATTTCAATCTATGAAAGAAAAAAAAAACTACCAAGTTTTAAAGAAATTCTAGAAAATGCTGAAAGCTTAATGTACACAAAAAATAATTCACATTCACAAAGAAAAGAAAGGAAATGCTGGGAGCTAGCAAATATAACATTTCAATACCTTAACTTCATATTACATGAACGTTCCCAGTTTGGGAGATTAGAGAAAAGCAAAAAATACATATCTTTATTCCCATCAAAATTTATATGTGATATCTTCATTGATAAGATGGAGATTTTGAATTAAATCATGGAATAGTTAAGGGGAGTTGTATCTTGTTGAAGCTTTCATATTTTATCTATAGTATAATAATACTGTGTAGCCAAAACTGAAATAGTTTTTAATGTGTCTTAGTAAAACACAACCAGTTTTTCCTCCAGCTATGGAACTAATCATTTTTCTATGATAGAGCATTATACGAAGTAGTTGGCTCATGTTTTCAAAACATATTGCATATCCCTCCAAGTCTTTGAAAACTAGAATCTTGCTCAGACTGACAAAATGAACAATAAGGACATGAAAATAAGGACTCCTGTGAGAACTGAAATTATCAGGTATACATAAATTGAGCAGAATGAAGGGAAGAGGAACTTCTTCATAATACCTCTATTATGTACAGAGGCCTCTCTCTATACCTCTCTGGATCCTCCCCATTCTTCTTTGTATTATGTAGAATACAATTCAATTAATGTAAGTTGAATTCATCTCTAGTGAAATGCAAACTCTGGGAGATAGTAAAGGACAGTAAAGCCTGGTTTGCTGCAGTCCATAGGGTTGCAAAGAGTCAGATACAGCTGAGCAACTGAACAACATCCCCCTTTACATGCAAACACCATGGATATAGAGAAGTTGTCTCTTTGGTTCCTTCCTTGCTGGCTTGAAAAAGGCTTCAATAGACCTCAAGAGAAGCTTGGTGGATATTTATGGAATTAAATAATAAATTAATAAATGATTTCTAATTGTTAGGTAACTACATCCCTCTCATGTATTCTCAGGCTTCCCTTACGGCTCAGCTGGTAAGACTCTGCCTGCAATGCAGGAGACCTGGGTTCAATCCCTGGATTGGGAAGATCCCCTGGAGAATGGAAAGGCTGCCCACTTCGGTATTCTGGCCTAGAGAATTCCATGGACTGTATAGTCCTTGGGGTCACAAAGAGTCAGACACAACTGAGTGACTTTCACATGTATTATTTCCTTATCCATGTTATCTTTTTTCAGTTTTCCAGAAGAATTTCATATATTATGTACATCTGGATATTACCTGGACTGCACCTTCCTGGAGGTTGTCAAACTCTTCAGAGCTGACTACTCCTTACACATGGTTCTCAAGCCAGACAGGGACATCCTCTCGTATGAATCCTGCTGAAATGCCATTTCTCCTCTCCATTATTACTGGCCCAGCCACCCAAGAGGTGATTGCTCCTGGGTCTTTTCCAGTCACTTACCTTCTTGATTGCTAACTGCTCAACCTGTTTTTGAGTGGAATTCACACATAGTCAAAACTGTTTCTTCTAGGACAGAGTATGTCTGAAAGTAAGGAAATGCATTACATCATTTTCCCTAAGGAGTCATGCATTTCTTCCTTTTTTTTCTCCTCTCTCTCTGTTTCATTACCAGATAGAACAGAACTGTCCAATCGAAATTTAAGTCACAAATGCAAACCAGATAAATTATTTAAATTTCTTGTAGTCACATATAAAAATAGAAAAGAAACAGGGAAATTGACTGTGATAGTATATTTTATTTTAATTAACCCAATAAATGCAAACATTATGAGCCCAACATGCAATCAATATGATGATATAAATTCTTGCACAAACTATGCAGCAAATGTAGCCTGGACATATCATGAAACGTTTAGGGCATTCAACTATAGCAGTGGTCACTCCCACATACAAAGTTAAAAAACTATGGATGGTTCTCAAGGTGCCAGAGTGGCAGAGGGGAAGAGAATCAGGCAAGTTAGAGGATGCACGTCAGGTCATTGGTGCAGAGTGAGGGAATGAGGGGTGGGAACTGGAATCATAACAAATACATTTTGAAATGTTCATGTAGAGAGGACAAAGAAAAAAGCATATGTGGCTTGAAAAGATGCCCCAGACAATTTAAAAGTCACCTCATTTCTTCTCCCAACTTGAGACCCAGAGTGGAAAAGAGAATTCTTCCAAGGGGATGGATAATTAATAGAGATTTCTACTTCCAACCCTTGGTGATTACATGATATAGAAGCCTGGAATTCTCGTGGCTCTCTCCTAAATCATCCTGCATCATGTAACACTCATTTTTCCAAACAGAGGTGAAAGATTACATCCTTAATGTTCATTTTAGCTAAATACATCCCTTTTGGCCTAATGTGTAAAATACATTTAAATTAATGATCAAGGCTATGAAGTTTTATGAATGATCAAACTATGAATCACATCAAATGTGCTTCTCAAGTAGCACAGTAGTAAAGAATCTGACTACCAATGCAGAACCTACAAAAGATGCAGGTTCAATCCCTGGGTTGAGAAGATCCCCTGGAGGAGGAAATGTCAGCCAACTCCAGTATTCTTGCCTGGAGAATTCCATGGACAGAAAAGCCTAGCAGCTACACAGTCCCCGGGGTCATAAAAAGTCAGACACAACGGAGCACACACACATACATGCACACTGCTGGCTTTTGTCTAGTAGAGGATTTTTCACAGGATAACACTTAGTCTTTGTGTTTTTGACTCAGACTTTTAGTCTCTTTGAGCTAAAGAGGATGAGGTGGCATATTAGAACATAACGTTATTTAAGAAATCCAAAATTAGCCATCAGAGTGTAGTCGTGCCACTGTGAGACAATTCTGACCTAAATATTCCTTCTCACACCATTTTCTATCCCATGGTAGAGACCATAATGTGTCAGGGAAGTATTTCAGTTAGTTGACCAATGGTCTGTGAATGTATAGATTGGTATCATCTCAATTTTGCTCTGTGACATCATTGCTCTAAGATTTACATTGAAACAACAGTAATCTAGATATTTCAGAGTTGTTCTGTAAAGGCTTTGAAAAATTCTATAAATAAACATTTTCGAAATCCTTTGGAAAAAAAAAATTATAAAATCACCCAAAGGCTTTGTTTTTCATTGTCAGATGCTTTCTTTCTCACTTTTAGATGAAAACCACAATAACAAAGACTCAGTGTTCCTGAAAGGTTTTTTTCCCCTAAAATGCAAACTCTTGGATTTGAAGATTAAGAGTTTAGTGGCACACAACAGTCTGTGTAGCTTTAAATGCCTAAATTATTTCAAATATATATATTTAAAATTCAGACACCTAATGTTACTTAAATACACTCAGGTTTTTGTGGCTTAATAATAACATCTGTTTTGGTTTTTCAACCACAAAAGTGAGTTTAATCTGTTCTTCCTTTAGTTGAACTTTTCACATCTGCTTCGGCTTGGTTCCCATAAGCTAAAGACCAGATCTTTTCCAAAAGTAAGAAGTCTACCTGTACCACCGTTGTTCTAGCTCAAAAGGTCTGTTTTTAATACCAGCTGAATATTTCAAAAGAATAACAAAAATAAACTCTTTACCCATGATGCATTTCTAATACTTTTTGGCTTACATATTGTCATGCAGTCATTTTATAAATGAAATACTGGGTGGAAATTTTAACCTAAAACAGTAAACAATCACATCACACATACCCAGGTTGTTCCCCCACTCCTAACCTCTTGAATGATGAAAAAGGAGTAAATTTTTATTAAGTTAGTTATTTGTGAGAAAGTTACACCAAGGATGGACAGTGTCTTAAAAACACTGGTTTGTTTTGGACACATACCTAATGCTTATCTGCAGCCCATGGGTCCTGAAAAATAGGCCGGAAAATGTTGTAAGAACAACATTACTTCACAGATTTTCCACAATTGTTTGCTGCCTCTAGACTTCAGCTGTACTTCTGCCCTGTTTATAACCAATCCTGAGAAAGATACCTAAAATCAGGGACCCTAAAACCAAATTATTGGAAGTGTCTTTGAAAAAAAAAACAAGAAATTGAGTAGAAAATTTTTTCTTCACTTATAATCTGGTTGAGAAAGTTGTTGAATAAATGAGTTCCTGGGTTAGATATGTGTTAATTGTTTTTCTCAAGTGGAAAGATTAACTCTCTTTATCAGCATTTACATGAGAGTGAACAAAGCTGAATATTCAGTCTTTATTTGGACAAGATTTAATTGATATCAAGTTAGTCTAATTATTTTATTTTAGAAATTTATTTTGAATATGTAAGATGCAAGTAATTATATATTTTTCCTGACACATGATTATGTAATTATATTTGGTCCTGTTTCCAGGACAGAGTAACACAGAATACTGCAATTAGTAGGTGTTCAACTCATGTTTGGTGAATGAGGCCTAATGAGGCAATATAATGGGGAGAGCCTGGTACAGTACCTTTGTCTATGCAAACAAGATGATTCCGTGATTTGAATAATTTCCCAGAGCCTAACTAATGTAAAATGGGGCTGTCAGTGGAGATGATTCCACTTAATTCAAAAAAAAAAATTTACTGGTTACATGATACACACTAGTCACTACAATAACCACAATAAGAAAGACTAGGATGAGTAGGCACTTTACAAGGTTGAAATAAAAGATAAGCCTGCCAATTACTAAAAATGATTTAAGATAAAATTTAAAAGCACTGCTGTGCTTGCGCTAGCATTTGAGATAGGCCTTAAAAGAAAAAATAATCAACACTTTGAGAGTTTTGAATAGGATATGGGCAGGAAATGAAAAACAAGAAGGGAAGTGATCTGGTAAGAGAGCAAAAGATTTTAGGTCTAGAGAACGGTATTAGGAAAAGTAGGGAATGACAGTCTAGTTTGTCTGGAGCAGGGGCTTAACAGAGAGAGGATTAGACAAGGATAGAGAGAGAAAAGTTGCTCAGTGGCATGCTGTGGAACGCTTTAAATGCAATGCCAAGGAACTTGTACATAATTCAGTCGGAAATGACAACCTGGATCTTCAAATCAGGTCTTTTTAATGTAGTATTCAAATAATTACTTTCAGTCATTTTGCCAGCATGGGCAGAAACAAAGAATTAACATTCTTTTCTAAACTTGGTCAAATATATTCGGTGTCGTTTCTAAGATTCATTTAAAAAAAAAAAAAGAACTCATGAATGAGGGTGGGGACATGGAATGGAAGGATCCTGTCAAGTTTCTTGATCCTTAGATTACTTACTTGGAGATAAACCAGAGAAGGCTTTTTTAACGTTGATGAAGCAAAACCAAACATTCCCTGGCAGAAAAAAAAAAAAAAGGAAATTCTATAAGAGTTTTTCTACTCATGCTTGGAACTTCCTGCACCCAGATTCTCAAAATTATGTGCTTATCATGATCTATTAGACTATAAGTAATTGTAAAAAGTAAGCTCCATATATGGTGTATGTGCATGCTCAGACAGTTGTGTCTGACTCTTTGTGACCCCACAAAGAGTATAGCCTGCAGGCTCCTCTGTCCATAGGATTTTCCAGGCAAGAATACTGGAGTGGGTTGCCATTTCCTTCTGCAGGGGATCTTCCCAACCCAGGGATCAAACACAAGTCTCCTACATTGGCAGGTGGATTCTTTACCACTGAACCACCATATCCATATATTTGGACCATTAGTCAAATGACAGTAAACAAGCTATTTTTTAAAAGATAAGAAGCAAAGAGAATTTAGTTTCTTCACTTTGTTGAGAGAATCATATATAAATTCTGATTGAGAAAAGCTCCATGATGAAATATCTCTATGAGTTTAAACAGGAGTGATGACCTGTTGAGAAATACAGAATGTTGCTTTGTTTTCTTTCCCATCATGATGTCATATAAACGTGGGTCATATCTTCACTAATTGACTGATTTATTTATCTTTTACTGATATGTGACTATATGAATGGAATCTTAATATAAAATTTAAGAAACAAGGTTTATTTAACATGTCCCAAATGCCCCAAGATAAATTACTATTCTCATTTCCATTTTCTCTTCCCTCAGCCTGATCCACTTTCAATATTCTTTCCCAACTACTAAGTAATACAAAGCACCACTCATGATCATACCCTCTCCTCCTCCACAATATCCAACTCAACACAATGTCTTACAACTTGATACATGAAATATTTTACAATTGAAATTCCATCAACAAACTACCACCTTAATCCAAGCTATCATCAAGCCATATGTAGTATGCTACAAGAGCATGCTGTCTAATCCACTTACCCTTCTTCAATTCATTCCCCAGGCAGCAGACAGATCCATGTAATGTTGGCACTACCTCCAACCCCAGTCCCTATATCTTCCCATTACTATTAGGATTTTGCTCTTTGTAGTACCTCTAATATTTAGCTAGGAATGGAATTTAATTCAGTTTAATCAAAGATATGGTTACTGTACACAAAAGGGAAGAAAAACTGGTAAACAAATATTGGAATACAAGAGGCAACTGGAAACATGGAAAAATTAGTAAGTCCACTCTTACTCCCAGAAGTAACTAACTTTCACATGAAAAATAAAACATTCTCTTCCATGAGGCAATATTATCTTTGCTTTTTCATGGGGTTCCCATGGCTATCATTGGTTTGGTATTTTGGAGTTGGTGGACTTGATTCAGAACATGAGCAACCAAATTCTTTAGAAGTCAAAAGCAAGTTTTAAGAACTTAATTCATAAAAAAAAAAAATTCCCAAATATTTTTATAGTCTTTCTTAAAAATCTTCCCCATTTCATTGGTCACAGTATTTTCACAAGGACTATGTCGTTACCCCAGATTTGGGGTAGTTCTGCTATTAAGGAGGCTACTTGGACTCAGTTCTTAACTTCTTTCAGAATTCCATGCTGTTTTCCCTTCTCATAAAGGATTAAAACCACATCATGATAGAACAATCTGTAAGAATCATAATGCTTTTAACAAGTAAGAAATGGATTAAAAAGCACTTTGTGTCTTGTTAAAGAAATCCCCCGTTCCTCAGAAGCACTTTTTAGCATTTTAGAAGTGGCATTTGATCTGACTGACATATTGACCAGTAATTTGAACAGAAGATGGATCGTTTCCACTTAGATCACAGAGGGAATATAAATTTGTGACTGTAAATTCAAGAGGGACAACTTCCAAAGAATTTCTGTAGAATAACCCCGTTTACTCTAAAATAGCTTTACTAAAATAGATTTAAATTCTTCCTCAGACTCTCTAATAAATCAGTGTCCAAAACCATACTGAGTACTAACCTATTGTTTTTATTTGGATTTGCAAATAGACCAAAATAGAATCGATCTTGAAGTGAAAGGTGACTTAAAATACCCACCCTCTACTCCTATCAAGAGAAAGCACTACACCAGTAGCCAAAACATTACTGGGCAGTGTTTTCTTGTTGCTGACTTTGTTTTTCCTTTTCCATTTTTGCTATTTTTTACTGTTCACACACGAACACTAATTAGCTTTTGGTACCAATTCTCGTTGATTAACAACTCCTCAAGTAGGAGATGGAGAGCTGTCACATATTTTCCTAAAATTCTTGAGATAAAAAGCCAAATGTATCTGATCGTAACAACAGTAAACCTACTAGCATTTCACCACTGTGTGAAACAACAGTCAGCCAAGCATCTACAGAACATATTTAAATTTTTCCTTTCAACTATATGATTAAAGTCTCTCAATATCTAGATCACCACCAATATTAATTACTGACTTATACTATTTGGTTATGTTTTCATTGTTTAAAAAGCAAGGAAGGCATTAGCTGCAAGTATATAAATGAAAATATGCCTGTACACATGAATTTTGAATGTATTTTTTGGTCATTCGTATTCCATCCAAGAAAAGTCACAACTCAGATCACGGATGTAGTGTGAATACTTTGAAGAATCCAACATGATTTTTGGGAAATGTAATGGCACAAAAAGTAACTGCTTTATGACACTTAAGGATTTATCACCTAAACATATAAGTTCATGCATTTCCATTATATTGATCTTTAT